>NW_027150931.1:2363090-2963090 GCF_020186115.1 Histomonas meleagridis
CTTTCCAAATCTTGAATATATCACACTTCAATTAGCAGGTATTCGTACACCTTCGGCCAAACGCGGCGCACCAGAGTTATTTGGCCCTGAAGCCAAAGCCTTTAGTGAAGCACGTCTTCTTGAGCGTACAGTTAAGATAACATTATATCAATACAATAAAGAGATGGGTAACTTCATTGGAAGGATTCTCCATCCCAATGGGGACATCTCTGTCTTTTTAGTATCCGATGGCTTAGCACAAATGAACAATCAGACTTCTGTATTAATTCCAAATTCGGAAGAAATTCGTAAAGCCGAACTTCGCGCCAAAGAATCCAAGAAGAACTTATGGAAGAACTTTGACACTAAGACATTACGTACGACCCGAGTTGATGGTCGTGTTGTATCTATCAAAGGTTCGAGTAGCATTGAAGTTAATGATGGAAATACCATTCGCCGCATTTGGTTAAGTTGTTGTCGTGTACCACAATTTAATCCATCCTCGACATCAGAGCCATATGGCTTAGAAGCGCGAGAATTATTACGTCATACATTAATTGGCAAAGATGTCCAATGTGTCATTGATTATACAGTTGAAGAACGTCCATATGCCACAGTATATATAGGCAATGATTGTATCAATGAAGTATTAATTGAACATGGTTATGCTTCATGTTTAACATCGAAGAATAACAAACCATCAGATCGAATTGATGGAATGTTACGTGCTGAACAAACAGCTAAATCTAAGAAACTTGGAATCCATAGTGGCAGCAAACCAAATTCACAAATTAATGACTTATCAAATAAGCATTCGAAACAACGCTCAATACCATTTTTACATTATGTTGAACGAAAGAATAATCATGGCGTTATCGAATACTTTGTAACACCGACACGTGTTGTTGTTTTAATACCAGAACAACATTGTATTATCCGAGTTAATTTACAAGGATTAGTCGCACCTGATACACAAGAACGTATTGGATCAGAAGCATTAGAATATTGTAATAACACATTTTTACAACGCGATATCGAATTACATGTACAATCTGTCGATAAAGTCGGATGTTTCATCGGTAATATTAATATTGTCGAAGGTAATAACACTTATAGTCTTGAATCGAAATTATTAGAGAAAGGTTATACTGAAATCCATAAGCCATCGATTAGTAAATGTATGAATCGACGCGAAATGGAAGCAGCAGAAGAAAAGGCGAAGGCAAACAAAGTTGGAATATGGTCATTAAAACTTAATGAAGTTAAATTACTTGAACCGAACAAAGTATATAGTGTAATAGTCATTGATATCTTAGATCCTATCACTATCATTATACAAGTACAATCCAATGAATTAAAGATAATTAACGAAGGATTAAAACAAGCAAAGATTACATTAGGTAAAGTAATGCGTGGCGACTTAGTAGCGGCAATATATGAGAACAAATTATATAGAGGGAAAGTATTAGAAGTTAAAGGCGATGAAATAGAAATAGAATTCCTCGAATTGGCTATAAATGATGAAGTTAATATCAAAGACTTAAGAGTATTACCTGACTCAATAAGTAAAATACCACCACAAGCGATGCCAGTGAGATTGGCAGGATTAAAGCCATTTAGAATTGACGAGGATTACAACAATAGCGCAATGGAATTCATTTGGTCTAAAGTTGAAGACGCGCAACTTTACGCACATCTGATGTACGACGACGGAATGCCAAACATCTTGCTCACCGACCAAAGTAATATTAATAGCGGCTCAATGAACGCGGTGCTGTTGGATGAGGGTATCGTGAGATCATACGCAGTAGAGGATTTGGACGAACAATTTAAGGGAATAATGGACGAGTTCGAAAATATCGAAAATGAGGCGAGAAATAATAAGAAAGGAGCTTGGATACATGGTAATATAGCGGATTCTGATGACGATGATGATGCATATTATTAATGTAAAACATTGAATTTTCATTGCGTTTTTTTTTTTTTCTCATTTTAAACTTTTAATGTAAAGGAAATTTATACACTTCAGCAGCAATTAATGTTTACTTTGTCGGATTTAATTGCAAAGTTTGTAACCCAACGATAAAATCGAATGAATGGAAAATCATCGGATTTATATTCAAAAACTGAAGTGTTTATGAACCTTTCTGCAACCACTTTATTTAGCAATTTCATTTAGTAATGAATATATAGACTTAATTCGAATGGCAACTTATGCTAAAAGTAAAGTTAATACAAATTATTTATGGTTAACAATTGGACTTAATGATGAAAAAATTTGCACAAATTTTACCCAGAAGGTTGTAACTTCCAGTTTTGATAATAGCCGATCATTTTTCATTCAAAAATTCCATTAAGAAAAACCATTTGCTTGCTGAAATATAGGTTTAATTAGCTTATTTTCATCGGTATCCACAAATACATAGGTGGCATAGAAAATATATCCGATGAAGTGAGTATAATTTTATTGATGTCTAGTAAAAGTTTTTATAAATTTATAGATGTTCAACCATCTTATCGTTTTCATTTGTAAAGTATCCACTTTTTCAGACGTTATTTTCCGTTTCTCATAAATAGATTGAAAGGCTATTTGACCGCATTTTTTAGATGTCTGCTGAAGCAAAGAAGAGAGTCCAAGCAGCAATGAATAGACCAGAAAATGCATACTGTGCAGATTGCCACGCTAAAGATCCAAGATGGGCATCATCCACTTTAGGGATTTTCATATGCATAAATTGTAGCGGAAGACATAGAAATCTTGGGACACACATCACTTTCGTAAGATCATGTACCCTTGATTCATGGACTGATGAACAAGCTACAGTTATGGAGTCAATTGGAAACGAAGTATCAAATAGATACTGGGAAGCTCGACTTCCAGCTAATTACCCAAGACCTGCAACAGATGACTTAGAAGGCCTCACTAAATTCATACGTATGAAGTATGAATTAAAGAAATGGGTCGATCCAAACGCTATTCCACCTGCTGAGGCACTCAAAAATGGTCACCACAAAAGACACAGGAAGCACGTTCCTGAACAGCAAAGCGTTTCTCGTTCTGTTTCACAACCACAGATGGTTCAAAATACAAATTTATTTGACTTATCAACGTCTCCATCAAATAATCGTTCTCAGCTTGCTCCTCAGAACCAACCACTGTTCGATTTGATGCAACCTCAACCTCAGCAACAACAGCAACCTCAATATACTCCACAGCAACAAATCTTCAATCAAAACCAATATTACAATCAGCCACAACAAACACCGCATCAAATTTTTGCACCTCAACAACAGCAGTTCCAACCACAACAATTCCAACAGCAGCAGTTCCAACCACAACAAATGCGTCAACCACAAAATCAAAACATGTACAACTTCGATCCATTTAATGGTGCTGGAATGAATAACAACAGAGTACAACAACAGCCACAGCAAGATGCACGTTCACAGCTAAAAGATATGATATCTCACATGCCAAGTAATTCAGGCACATCTCTCCGCGAACAACTTGGTCAACAAAACCAACAGCCACCAAGGAATATGTTCCAACCTAACTATGGCATGTATGGACATCATAAATCAGCGTCAACAGACGTGTTCCGTAATGGATTCTAAACGTTCTTTCACTTAACTTTTTTCGGCAACAGAATAAACGGTTTCATCACATTTTATAACATTGAGAAGTAACGTACAGAAAAGTTCAAATCAAAACGATAAAACTTTGTCTAATTTTTTCATTAAAAAGAGGTGTTAATGTCTTATAAACAAAAGGTTCTAAACACATGCGATGCACACTTTATTTTTAACGATAATGTTTTAAATTAAGTGAGGGTAATAATGTTTTCATCCAAAACATAAAAGAAAGTGAATTCACTATATGGCCATATTGTGGTTGTGAGGTACGATTATAATCAACAGTAAAAGCCAGAAAACAAATCTATCGTACTTTTTATCGGTTTTTGGCATTTTTTTATATATGCAATCAATTGCAAAAACAATTTTCCAAAAAATTGGTTATGGTGTAAGCGGTACATTATACAATGCATCATATGAATCAGGTTCTAAAGATCCAAATTACCCAGATCCTAATTTACCACATGATCGTGAACAATGTTTAAATCTTTTTGTAAACATGGTAGATATAGCATTGGAACCGATTATATGGGAAGAAGGTCATAACATCTCGAACGCCATTCGTCCCATTCGTGCACAATTAAAAGCAAACACATGTTTATTTTTTCATGCAAGCATATTTACGTATTATTCATTAAATCCGGACATCGGAGTATTGATCGAATTTGGGACTTATGATAAACATCGTGCAGGAGAATATCATAGTCGTGTTTATTACTTAAATGAAGAAGAAAATGGTCTTAGATTTGCAGGAGTTACAAAAGAACAATACATAGCGTATCGAAGCAAATCAAAAGGAACAGAATTCTTTGAATGTCACGTCAAAAATCCAATGACTGTTGGTCAGCTTTTGGGTAAAGTACAATCTAGATACTCGTGGACAAGTGATGACTACAATTTACTGTCACAAAATTGCCAAAAATTTTGTAGGCCAAGCTATTAAAGAATTAGGCGCATATCGCGAGAAAAATCAAAGAAAAGGTGCTTATGATAAAACATTAATTCCTTCTCCAATCCTTTCTGAGTTGGAGAAAAACGAAAAAGATGTAACTGAAATGGATGTAAATAACGGAAATGCCATGGTATCGTTGGCTGCATCTGCATCGCATCCATTGGAGTGATAACGTGCCTGCTCTTTCCAAAAATGATCACAACAAGTTTATTAAATGTAACTTATCAAAATATTTTTAATTGCTTTTAAAATTCAAATTTCATCATGCAATCCTCTAAATACTTCAAACCACAAGTAAATTTGGTTCATTAATGTATGGTTCGATCTTCAATGATTTTTTCATTGTGGAAATTCTTCAATGGAATATAACATGTTAATTATAATTGATTGGTTCTTTTGGTTAATCCCTTGTTTGTGAATTGATTAATTGGGTTTTTCTTGTTTTGTTTTCGAAGTTCTTAAACACTAAATTACGAAAACAGTTGTTTGCCGTTGGATTTACCTATCGGTTATGACAGAATTTGATGATTATAGTGAAGAACTTCGGGCTTTCATGTAAAATTTGGCAGAACAACTTCAATAAAGGCTTAAAACCGACAATACACCAAACTGTTTAGTACAAAAAAGACACAACCAACTGTTTGAAGATTACAAACTCATATTTCTGATAATCTGGGTTTGGAAGGACCATTGTTAAGAAACCATCAACAATTGATGAGTGTGGCTCATCGATGATATCGAATGAAACGAGTGGTTCCATTGAGAACTTCATGATTCCCTTAAGTTGTTCAAATTCGCAACCTTCTTAAGAAATTCGTTAACTTCTTCCTTTGTGACTTCCTTCTTAACATTCATTGTGACATCGACGAGTGAGCCAGTGATTGTTGGAACACGGAGTGAGAGACCTTCCATAGACTTTGATGGGAGTGCCTTGACAACACATGGGAGGGCGATGGCAGAACCAGTGGATGTTGGGATGATGTTCATGCAGGCGGCACGTGCGCGGCGGAGATCCTTGTGCATAACATCGGTAACGACTTGATCGTTTTTGTATGAATGGACTGTGGTCATGAAACCGTTCTTGATGCCGAAGGCGTCGTTGAATGTCTTAGCAACTGGGGCAAGGCAGTTGGTTGTGCAGGAGGCGTTAGAGATGCATTAATAACCTATACTGCTCAAGTGTGACATGCACAGTTACGCATATCGTTTTTTAATCTGCGAATGCTATGACTTGATGTTTGAAGCACAATTCGGCAAATGGGATCAAACCAATTTTTTATTCGAATATTCAAGCACAAATTTAACCCACTTTCTTCCACTCAATTTTGAATCAAAACGCATTCAATATTGAACGCTTAAAGTTGGCCAACCCAGCCATATCAAAAACCTCTTGTTGGCGTTCAAATAGTTCAGGATTTCAATACGTTTTAATCGCTCCGGCACTGAACAAGCAGCCGGACAATGGGAAGAGGAGTACATGAAAAGTTCGATTTTTCCTGGAGATATTACCAACCAAAAACGAAAAACTATTACACACTATTGTTGTTATTGATGTTTACTATCACTTGTTTTGTAGAATTCAGTGATAAAACAAGTCAACTTTCGTTTGATGTATCAGTCCATAAATTTTTAACCTTTTTTACGATTCCATCTCCATACTATGCAACTCGATATAAGCATAAACTTCATTTATATGCGGTCAATTCATGGACTCGTTTTCCTGATGTAAAAGTTGTTATTTTTACAAGTGAATTGAACGAAACCATAAAAAAGCAATATCCATCCAATGTCAAATTAATTGATAAACCATTAGAAACAGGGTATAATGGAAATCCATTAATTCGTGATTGGTTTCTTACAGGTGTTCAAATGGCAACCACGGAATATGTTGCATTTATTAATTCAGATATAGTTATTCCAGATCGATGGTATGAAACCACCAAAACCATCGTCAGAAAGTTTAAGAATAACACATATCTCGGTATCGCACGCCTTGACATCCAAGTAGAAAACGAATCATTTTTCGAAACGCCATATTCAGAACTTGAAGAACGCTTTATGAAAATGCCAGATTTATATAAATCTAAAGGCGGGGATATATTTCTATTTGCGAAAGAACAAAATAAATTTAACATCTCTAAGATGCCAGATTATGTGATAGGATTTTGTAAATGGGATAATTATATGTATGATCAAATGGGTAAATTCGATTACTCCATTTCATACCAACGGAATCCTCCAGTTTTTCATTTTCCTCATGGCCGAAACAAATGTAGTCGTCCATCATTTCGAGCATTTCGACTTGCTGCGCAAAAAGTCGGATACAAACAAACTGCTTGTTCACATCAATGTATGAAATGGCGGCTAAACATTAAGAAAGGCTTCATATTCAACAAATTTAACAAGACCGAGCGAGTGCAGATTTTTGATAAATGAATAAATATAATATGTATTCAATGAAATGATCAATAATTTCATTTTATTTAAAATAAGAGATCGGAGCTATCGGTAGAATCATCAAACAAATTAACTTCTTGTTGCTCTTGTGGCTCGGCGTCCTTCGCAAATCGAGCCAAACGTTGCACTTCTTCTTGTTCGGCCATTTCTTTCCTTTTCTGTTGAACTTTCTTGAGACGATAAAACGATTCACGTTCTTCCTCTTCAAGTCCGTCGTTAACAAATGCAATGGTGTTTTGGTAGCGAGGAATGATAACATATTCCATGGCATTAACTCGACGATTTGTGATTTTGAGAACTTCATCAATGATACCAAATGACGTTTGAAGCATGGATAATCGAATGAGCGCATCAAGAAGATTCGAAAATGCTTCACGTGCTTTTTGAATTTGTTGACCACCACGAGATAAACCAACTAATGTATTGACATCATTACCTGTGTTTACTCTTTGGAAATTTGGAACTCGAACACCTGCAATATTATCAATGGTCATAAAAAGCATTTGTGGCATGTTTGTAACACTTTGAATAACTGTGGGACTAATATCACTGGCAACAAACTTAACTTCGGTAAATGCAAAAAGAGCCTCTTTGGCAAGTTCACCAACTTGTAATTTTGTTTCACGAATATCACGAAGAAGTGATCGAAATTTAAGTGTTAATGCATCACTCTTCTTTTTTAAAAGATCATGTCCTCGAACAGCAGCAGTGCATTTGGACTTCAAATTTTGAAGTTCCATACGTGTAGGTACAACATTAAGAACCATCGTCATTTTGGAAATGATTAAGCGGTTTTGACTGGATAATATTTTTAACGTTCGCCAACATCTTCAAATCATTTATTACACTTTTCTTGTAAACAAAAAAATTTGTCCAAGGAAAAGTTTATGCTAAACTTTGATAAAATCAACTCTTTTAGGTCTCAAAAAATCTAAAAATTTGTTTAGGTTTTTATTTAAATCTATCTAATGTTTATAGAATGAAAGATCAATTTAACGATTTGAAAAATACTTGTTTTCTCGAAAATTATTTTATTTGGGCATTTAGTGACAAAAAGCAACCCATGTTCATTCATGTGAGTGGTTTTTAATCAAGATTTTGAATAAAATATATCAAGTTTTGACATAGACTCCGATGTTATTGAGAAATTATCAATTTCCAGAGATTTCACAGTGAATTCTCTTCTAATCAAAGACACCCCCAATGCAATAGCCTATGTCTTCTTCGAAAACTAAACCTCCACAAAAACAATAATCACCCCGAAGTGTTTTCTGAACTTTATACACAATTTGAAAGTACGACATAAAAATGGCAATCAGAGCGGTTTTGATCGATTTCAATAGAAATATACTTAAAAGTGGCTGTGATGAAGATTTTTATAAAAAATATCATCGCTATGCTATGACATTATTGCACATTTTATTCAATATTATACTTAATCGAAACAAAATTTATTTGTTCTAATAAAATATGTATTTCTACAAAATTTTTTGTTGTTTGTGATCAATACGCACTGATGAGGTTGTTAATGACATCATCGACTTGCTTTTTAAGGTCTTCCATTTTAGCAGGATTTACCTGGAATGGAAGAACAAAAATCATGTTATCTCGTTGGGCATGATAATCATGTTCGATATCATCATCTTGTGATGAACATGAACCATTACTGTGAGGCTTTAGGTCAAGTGGCATAGAATCTGATGTGTGAACTCGACGAACTTCTTGGAATGGAAGTTCAGGAATTTCTTCAATGGTCTTATTCAGATGTGCTTGAATATCGCATTGGAAAGAGGTATGGTAGTGACAGTCTTCGAGTATGGATGAAAAAGTAAAAGGTATATCATTTTGAAGATTTGTTAAATCAAATTCACAAAAGCCATACCTGACATGCTTGTGAACAGACTTATCTTCAAGACGAAAAGAAAATCGTAATAAATCACCTTTTTTGGAAGGTGGTTTTGAAGGAATCCTACATTCAATAGTCAAGTCCTCATCCCATTGAACTGCGTTTTTAACGATGTTTGTGGGACGTGTATTTTGTCTGTTACGTCCTTGTTTAATAACAATGAATATCTTTGTTGCTTGTGTTGGAATATCAGAAAGAGTCATATTTTTTATTGTCACTGTCGAATTTGGGTGTCGCAAAAATCTTGCAAATGGGCTTTTATTCGCAGATCTTGTGTGCTTTAGTGAATGACTTTTCCCAGACATCATGATGGTTTTGATAAATTTTTTCAAAAATCTTGTTACAACCGCCCGGAAATTCAATGCAAAAACATCGTCGTTTTCTGAAAAATCAACATCATCATTTTCAAATTTCTGTCCAACTTTTTTATCGTCAACGGTTACCAAACACCGAAAAATCTCTAAACGTTTTTCGATGGATGATCCTTCGTTTCAAATCGAATTTGAGACACATCCAATTTTTTACAAATCCTCGAAAAAAGAAAAAGGAAAAGAACAAAATTGTAATGAAATAAAGGCTTTAACTTTTTATAAAATCAATCATCTTCGTCCATTATTAATTCAATGGAAAAAACGAGCCATATTTTCGAACCAAATTCGTATTTCTCGTATAATTTTTCTTCGTCGCGTAATTATGGTTTACCAGAAAAAAGCTTTTTTCAAATGGAAAGTCAGATTTAATTTAATCAATAAGCTCCATATAATTGGAAATAAAATACAAGTTAAGAAGAATTTTTTAAGCTGGCAAAATACGGTGTTTCATAAAGCCCAACACAAGAAGGCAATTATCAAAATCTTGAAATTAAGGAGAAAATTATACAAGAGCCAATTCCTACATATATGGCTCAATTATCTTTCTTTGAAAAAGCAATATAATGATATGTGTGAAAACAATGTGAAATTGCTTGCTAAAACATTTCATGCATTTCGAATATATACAGAATCAAGTAAATTTACCAAAGAAGCCATAACAAAGATAAAAGAAATTCAACAATTCTATTTTCTGCATTATTCAATTAAGCACTGGCGACTTCAATTACATTTTAAGAGATTGATCAGATATTTTCAAAGAAGAAGAAAGACGCAAAAAACAAATTTTTTCTTTAGCAAATGGAAATATATGATTCACCAAAACAAACAGTTAAAACAAATTATTAAGAATTCTTATCAATTCAATGCAAATAAAAACCAATTTAATACAAAAATGTTAACAATAACAAACAAAGAAATATTATTAAAACAAATTAAAGATAAAATTTTATTAAAGAAATTTTATGAAAAATGGTTTATAAGTTTACAACGAATTAATTCATTAAATGAACAATTTTTACTTCTTAAAGAGAATTTGGAAATTATATATATCGAAAAGTATTTTTATGAATGGAATAATAACTTAAAATTTAATAATGAAATAAAACAAAAGAAATTCGAATTCGAAAATTATCTTTTAAATTTTACTTTTTATAAATGGTATAATAACTATAATATAAATGTATATGAAAGAACACAAATATTAAACATGAAAAACAAATTAGAAACATTAAAAATGAATCGATACTTTAATCATTGGTATTGTAACTATAAAATTAAAATGTCTTATAAAGAATCAATAAAAGTTGCACTTAAGTTTAGGAATATTTGTTTATATGTAAAATCATTTCATGCATTTGTTTTAATGCATGAAAAAAATAAAAAATTTAAAATGTTAAACTCATTACATAATGAAAACATTTTAATGTTTTATTTAATGATATGGAAAAAAAGATATTTAATTAATAGAAAATTGTTTTTTCTGGTTTCGTCTGCTATTAAACAATGGGCAATTAATGTTAAAACTGAACATTTTCAAAATGGAAAGAATATATTAAAATGAAACATAACCATAAAAATGAATATGAAGAAGCATTAAATACTTTTAAACAATTTACTATTGGCGTAATAATTGAAGGATTCGAAAAAGGTTCTTATGATTTTAATAATAAATCAAAACAAAATTTCGATTTTTCATTTCAAAAATTTCATTACATAAAAAATAATAATTTAAATTACATATACCATAATGAAAACTTAAGTGAAGTTCAACTTAAAAAATTATTGGATGACATTAATAAGAATGGAAGCTCGCCAGAAAAAAGAGCTCTTTTGTTAAAGTTGTTAAAAGAAGTTAATCATTATAGAGCAGAAATAAATAATATTGAATAAGGAAATTTCCCATAAATTATATAAATAAATGTTTGATGTATTATTAAATATAAAATTTTTCGTTTTGTTGTATTTAAAAGTTTCAACTTTAACATTGACATTGCCATTTTTATTTTTATGTTTTCGTTTTTTTATTGTTCTTTATATGGACTAATTTTTTAAACATTTGATGTTGAAATAGAATGAATCGTTTGTAGGAAATTTGATTTTGATCTAGGATTCGTTCAATGATGGTTAAAATCAATTTTTCGGATAAGTTATGATTCAATTTTTCTGCCAAATAATTTGACCGTTAATCGACCATCCGAACAAATTCCAAATTCTTTCATAAAAACTTATTAAACGTTAATTTATTTTTTTACAAATTCAAATATATATTATATTAATAAAATTATATTCAATTATCCAGAGGAATATTTATAAAAATGTTTTTGTATCGCGGTTTTAATGATTTTTTTACCGGATGTTCATTTTTCTGATTTGAATTGACGATAAAGAAAATTTGAGTGGACAAAACCAATCGTAAGTTTTGAAAAATCCAGGTTGCCAGAATGAAGAAATCAGAGCAATCACAAAAAAAACAAATTTATATTCCTTCAAGCATTAATTTCAGTCCATTCATTAGGCAAAAAAAAGAATATGCGTTCAAACGAACAAGAATTGAATCTTTTATTCATCCACATGAAGGAGCAATATGGTGTTTATGCTCTTCTCCAGATGGTAAATATACATCTAGTGCTGGAGAAGACAAAAGAATTGTAATTTATGAGGTTTCAAATAATGAACCATATATCAAAGCAATTCATGGATATTCTGGACATTCATCAGATATAGTCCATCTCTCTTGGTCAGATGATAATTTTCTTCTTAGTGCATCTCTGGATTCTACAGTAAAATTATGGCATCCTACAGAAAATTCATGTTTAGGTACATTTCAACATGATGATGCAGTCACATTTGTATGTTTTAAACCAGGTGATTCTAGTGTATTTATTTCATGCACATTTGGTATGTCAGCATACATATGGGATATTAAAAAAAATTCAATAATTAACACAATTCACTTTAATTCACCACCAACTGCAGCGGCCTTTTCTCCTAATGGCGAAACAGTTGTTGTTGGGTGCTTTAATGGATTTTGTTATTTTTATAATCAAGCAGATGTTTCATATATTACACAATTTATTGCTGGCCCTCGACACAAAAAGATGAGGATTGGGAAAAAGATTACATCTATCAATTTTATTGATGATGACAGATTATTAATTGCATCAAATGATTCCAGAATAAGACTTTATTCTATGGAAAATTTCTCCGTTATCTGTAAATATCTTGGTCACTATTCTGATGAGGCGCAGCTAAAGCTGTCGATATCGCCTGACAAACAATATATGATGGCAACAAGCGAAAAAGGCGGCGCTGTATTCATTTGGCAAATAGATAATGAAGCAGTAATGCAGCACAAAAAGCTGTTTAACCAATCGCTGAAGGATCGGTCGACTTCTTTCGAAGGTTTCCAGATGGGAAAAAAGATTGATGTAGTTGCAGCAATTTTTACACATCTTACAACTGCAACTCATTTGCATGCACTTGTTAGTGATAACAAAGGAAACATTTATACAATTTTGTCTGATTAAATATAATTTGATTAAAATTTCAAATGTTTTTTAGCACAGATGAAGATATCACATCCGTAAAAGCGTTTCTTGGTTCAGCTTATGCTCTGCGATTTAAATAATTTGCTGCAATTTCCACAGAATTTCAATGGTTTACATAATTCAAAATTAATAAAATAAAAATTTTGAGAGTAAATGATATTTAATGTTTACCAAAACTGACTAAAAATTTTTTTCTTGTTTAGCTTAATAGCGATATCCATTGTGCTTGAGGAACTTCTTGCACATCTTCCTGTATTTCTTATCGGACATACCAAGTGGACGTGGTGGGAGTGCAACGCCAGGTGGTGGTGTCGGGATAATAACTGGCTGCATAGCTGGAGCAACTTGAACAAATCCTCCAACTTGAACTGGCGCTGGTGCTGGTGGTGGCATCATTGGGCGTGGTGGAGGTGGTCCCATTGGATATGGAGGTGGTGCCATTGGTTGTGGTGGTGGTGGTGGACCCATTGGATATGGAGGTGGTGGACCCATTGGACGTGGTGGTGGAGGTCCCATTGGCTGTGGTGGTGGCATCATTGGTTGTGGTGGTGGTGCCATTGGCTGTGGTGGTGGTGCCATCGGTTGTGGAGGTGGCATTGGACGTGGTGGCATCATTGGATTTTGTGGAGGTGGCATCATTGGATTTTGTGGAGGTGGCATCATTGGATTTTGTGGAGGTGGCATCATTGGCTGTTGCATTGGTGGTGCCATCATTGGTTGTTGCATCATGGGTTGTGGGTGCATCATTGGCTGTGTTTGCATTGGTGGACGAGCTACTGTTGGTTGGAATGGAGGAGCGCCGGTTGGTGCAAGATGTAAAACAAGATGAATACGACCACCTTTCTTAACACGGCGTACTGGGATCATGTTGTACCATTGATCAATGACTTGACCAACAGGAAGTGCACAAAGTTGAATTTCCAATGTGGCCATGTCATCATCTTTGATAAGATCCTTATCTCTCATTAGAATCTTAAGAGCTGACATGCTTGGGTTTGGTACGTTGAAATGGAATTCTTCATTCCACCTTGGGTTTAATGTATTTTCGATAGTACGAGTACGACGAGTGTCATTTGAGCTTGTAAGGTTGATTACGCAATAAGGATCCGATTTGTAGGCATCCATTTTAGCAATATCCTGGGCTTCTATAACGCGGAGGTGAAGCTGCATATTGATAAATGAGGTCAATTTATTCAAATTTTGAGTAACGTTAATTGAGAAGATGTTCTGACGGTTTGATTTTGTTGGAGTAACCGCATAAAAACCATTGAAATAATAACTCATATTTGGGGTGGCCCGTGAGCACCGTTATTTGACTTGACGTAAAAGTTTTCAATGAAATTCAACCGGTTTTTATCTTCTGTCTGAGGTTCTTTTATTTTATTTTATTGTTTCGGTGATGATAGATGATAGATCCATCAGTCTAAGTATAGAGGATTTTTTGTTTAATATTGTACATTGTGCTCTATTTCATTTTTGTGAAAATACTATGATTTTGAAAAAAAGATATATTACAGTTGCAATCATTAATGCTATCCAAAATAATTTCTAAAGAATATTTTTAAACAAAAAATTATCTAAATTTATGGTACCTTTATTATTTATATTCACCTAATATTTTCAAGATTTTCAGAATGTTTTTACCTATTTCTTCTTCCTTTTCTTGAATTTTTTGAAGATAATCATTGAACATATCGATATGCAACGAATATCAATTATGATGCTGTTCCACTTACTAATTGGGATATAACAAATATCTGTATATATAAATCAGCATCTAAAAATATCGAATGCAAAATGATATTATTTCCACAAACAATTGCAAATGGAATCGAATTATTAGTGGTTCAAGATGGATGTACAATCAAAGAATACATACAAATACATTTACCAAATCATTTTTGATAAATTCTTCATTAACTTTTATAAGCACTTTAACATATTTATATTCTATCACACAAAAATCATCATTTATTATTCACAAATAAATTCAAATACATTTTCATATATTAATTCATCACATACATATATTGAAACAGGATTCATTTATTATAATTACACAATCATTTGCTATTCGACTTATTATAGTATTTATTCTTATTTCTTTACAATTTTATATTCAAATGAATTTCAAACAAATGAAAATCAAAATGTAATTATCATTTCTGTTTGCTCTGCAGTCGTTGCAATTCTAATTATAACATTACTTGTTATTCTTTTAAATAAAATCAAGCATAAGAAACATTTAAGTGAAGAACAAGAGACAGAAAATATCGAACAAAATGATGTTGAAATCCAAAACTCATTTCATAATGTATCAACAGCAAATAATATTGAAGAAAATCCATTTGCAGATGATTTTATAGAAGAAAAATTTATCTCTCAGATTTAGGAGTTAGTAAATATATATATAAACTTAAACTGAATTCTTAATTAAAAAGCATTGTTAAAACATGTGAATATTTAAAAATGTGAATGAGTTTTTTTTTCACTTATCCTCTTCTTATTATGTAATATTCGATAATGGAATTTTTCCAATAAACTCCATAAAAAATTGTAACTCAAAAGCAATTCGTCGATTACTTTGATTGCCTATTCCAAGTTACAAATTTGACAATCAATTTAAGCATTTATACCCAGAAAGGATATCAAAATCGCCAATACAATAAATCCTTTGGCTATACATAACTGACGAGTCACATATAAAACATTTCGTTAAATTCATTATTTGATATTTGTTGCACCAACTGTTTCATGACTCCAAACTATCTAACACCGACACCTCAGCCGGACGTTTTACATAGTAATCACTTCAGCAACAAATGCGAAATAACTCTTCCTAAGCTGAAGATGCCGATGTAATAAATTTTTTTCACTCTTCAAAACTTTTGAGAATTTATTCAACACAATAAATTAATACTTTTCTTGAATACGCCGGTGCATTTTTCTTAAAAAAAAATATACAAAAATTTTACTCACTTTCATTTGATTTACGTTTTGACTTTTTTGTTTTCTCTTTCTTTTCCTCAGACTTCTTTGCAAGTGATCTCTCCATTCTCATAGCAGATTGGAAACACGCAAATAAATCCAACATTGAATCACTCAATGTTTGATTTAATGGTATTGGCACATTTGACATATCGATATTTTGAATCAGTGCCACTTTTACGGGTATTTTATCCTTTAATTTATCCAATTTTTTGATATTAATTTGATACTTCTTTAGTAACCAATGCTTAGTTCTTAGTAACAGAATTGATGCGTACCAAGTTGACGGGTCACTATTTACTATTATTTCCTCATCACTTGATTCACCAGCTTCTGATATAACACTTCTTGCGTCCGAAAATACCGACGTGATTATCATTGATGTATTTTGGTTCAATTGTTGTATCAAATATATTGGCTCTTTAGCTAAAGAAAATGGAATATTCATAACAGAGTTCATAAGCCATTTAAAGAACATTGGGTTCACTCCTGAAGTAATTGAATCTTTACAAATGTGAATTATTATATCCAAAAATGACTTTCGTAATGAATCATTTAAAATTGGATATAAATCACCAAAATGATATATAATGTCATCCAAATTATATAAGTTTAAGTTATTATTTGTAATTATTTCAACATATTGGAAACATAATTTAATTCCATCATTAATACGATTTAATAAAGCATCTGAATAATTATTCATTATTTCTTTCAACACTTCTTTTGCTAAATTACATTGCTCTTTAGAACATAGCATTGTTATTACATAAGGTATTAAATTATGTGGATCAGTCATTCCATAAAGTAACGAAACACGTGTTAACTCTAACGCTGCTGTACGAATATTAGAATCGATAGAGAAAAATGATTGTTGTATTTGCTTCATGAAAGTTTGATGAAGATTTGATGAATATAAAGGTCGTATTTCATCAATTGCTGTATTATCTTCTGCTTGTGATTCTTCGATTAAAAGACTTTTTAGAAATATTAACGCAGAAATACTTTCTGGCGGCCCTAATTGGAATGCTGCTGTTACTATACCTTTAGCATTTTTAATGAAATCACTACTTCGAATACAAATATCACATGCACATTGTAATACTATAGTTCGGATTTTTGGTATTTTTGATCGAAAATAATTAGTAACGATACCCCATAAAGCTTTACCAAATTCTTTGTCTTCTGCTCCATAATATCGATAAATACAACCTGATACAAATAACGCTCTTGTAATTTGATTCGTTAATGTCTCCATTTCAGGATTATTTAAAGAATTAATGTTTCGGATATTATTTCGTAAGAATTTACTAAATTGATTTTGAATATTAGAAAGGATTGTTGAATCAGGAAAAATGTTTTGTATTATTTTGGAACATAATTCGATTACTGGTCGTACAATATTTGAAGGTTTTGAACATATTATTTGTTCCATTGGTTTAAGTGTTAATCCAATCATAGTTAAATTCGGAGTTTGTATTTCAGGTATTATAGCTATCAGGACATATGGTAATATATTTAATATTTGATTATCTTGACAAGAAATGAAAAGTGAAAATAATCGTTCATGATAATTCGAACAAATCATTGGGAATATTTCAGAAAATTCTCGTAACAAAAATACACTTTGATATGTAGTTTCAATACAAACTATGTCAACTATTTCTTGTATTATATCTTTAATTTCTTGATGATATTTAAGGAATATTTCTTTGAAAAATATTGGAAACCATTTAGGACGTTCTGAATATTTACTTATAACTTGAATTAATACTCGTCCTTTATCTTTCGCATTACCAAAAAACGCTTGAATAAATGAAGATTTGGCTGAATTTGCGACATTCGGTAATGGATCTTGAAGTTTTAAACTTAAGAAATAACATAATGATGAAATATTATTATCATCTGCAGAATTTGTAAATTTCGATATTGTCGTTAATGCTCTTTTAACTACCATCGGTGAAGAATCAGCTAAACAATTAAGGACTACATTAAAATATGGCGATGAATATTGTTCATTTTGTGATATATAATTTGTAATAATTTCAAGAACTGCATCTCGAATTGATGCTGTCGGATCTAAAAATGCATTTTGGATTTGTGAGACTAATAATGGATGATATAAAAGTGTTGGCTCAATTTCAATTATTGATGAAAACCCTCGTAATAAATTCGATCTAATTGATGAATTCTTATTAGATAATCCGCGAAGTAAATGTTGAATTAATAAATGTACATTTTCAAACATTGAATGTTTTGAGATATCATTTATATATAATTTCTCTGTTATGTCAATCGATAATTCAACAAAAACATTCTCTGGAAAAGTCCCACGCCACCATAATAAATAATTATTTGTTTCTTCAATTGTCATTTCTTCTAATGACCATTGTGATATATGAAATGGTAATGCAGTATTTGATGTATTTGAATATTTAAATGATTGCGTTAAAAATAAACAAATTATAAATCGAGATAAAATTTTTTCAAAAAGATTTGATGGAAATGTTGGATTAATTTTCATTAATATATAATTATTATCAACATAAGTTAAATGACTATTTTCTGTATTAATAATATCATCGATTTGTTCTTTTCGAAAATCACTAATTGAGTGTAGAACACTTATAGGTATAGTTACTTCTGTTTCTTCTTTACTTTTATGTGAACATAATGTAATTGATGTTAATGAAATGCATGATAACTTAATTGAGATTCGTGAAGTTTTACTATCTTTAGTCATTCTTTGGAAAAAGTATTCTAATGAAGTCTTTAAAAATTGTTCTGATGATGGATAAAATGGATGTGTTAAACATGTCCCAAGATCTTCAATGAATTGTTCAAACAAATGATAAAATGTATTATTATTAAGTGAATTAACAAAAAAATATTCAATGATTTCTTTCATAAGTTCTTTGACAACATTTTCAGTATCACATGGAAAACTTGTAATTGATTGAACAAATTCTAATATTATTCGGGTAATGGGTTGAATATATTTACGTGTATTGTTGGAAAATATTAAAATTTTGGGCGTCCCATGATGTTTTTTAATAGAAGAAAATATTTCTTCAATTAAATATTGACGAAATTGAGAATAGCGTTTAAAGATGGACGTCATTAAGGAACAAGCAGCTGTCTGTAAGGATGGTGATGATTCTTGAAGTAAATACGATGGAATTGCAATTGATATTAAATCAACAATGATTGAATCTGTAAATGTAATTTGTTGTACGATTTTGGATAATTGTGTTAACAAAGGTAATAAACGATGTAATTTTGATGGTTCTTTGCTTTCAACAAAAAGAGTTGAGAAACAAAACTCATGAAGTTTTTTGATAATATTTGTAATCCATTCATCATTATAAATACGTAACGGCATATCAGGAGCACCAAGAAATTTAAGTGAAATTTCAACAAGATCTATTGGAAAATCCTTTGATTTTAATAAAATTTGATTTTGTATTTGAAGAAAATGCATAATTTCGTTTTCGTCAACAAGATGTAGCATTTTACATTCATTTAGCCTGATTACAGCTGTGCCTATTTCGCGAATTCCCGATTGTGAAATTTCTTTATCATCAATACAATTTGCTTTTAACGCGGCATTACATTCTTCTGCAGGAGATGCATGAGTTCTATTCATTGTCACAGTTGCCTGGCTCTTCGCTTGGGAATCCATGGCCAATTTTAATTACTCTTGATGCGCTGTTGATGCAGCCGTTCCTATCGTCGTGCACGTTTATAATTAAATTCTGTCCAACGTGTCACATTTTGTAAACTTTCCAAACATTTTGACAGAGTCATGATTGATTTTGTATAATGAATATGGGAAATTTAAATCAATTATGTTCATTGTTTCTTTGACAGTTATTTCAATGTTATCTTGCGTTAAATTAAAAATAATTTGTTCAAGTTTTAATGGTAATTCCAATACTCGGAGTTGTTTTAAAATCAATGTTTTTAATGTTCTCAAAGTGAGATAACATACGAAATTTAGTTTAAAGAATAAAGAATTCACTTATTAAATTTATATATTAGTATCGTACTGCTTTTTATTTCATTTATAAATATAAACACTCAAAAATATTGAAAATAACTATTACAAAAATACAATGTTCTGTTAAAAATTGACAAAATGTTTATCGAATAAATTTATTTTAAACTTCTTCTGATATAATTCGTTCTGCTTCTTCTTGTGTGATCGCTAAAACTGTACTATGGCCTCGCGTCATTTTAATTCCGAAATATTTATCACATTCTTCCAATAATTCTTTCTTAAATGTAGTAAATATAATTTGTGCTCCATTACCTTCGTCTGGATGTGATAATTTATGAATCATTTCTGAGACTGTTTTTCGATATTTATCATCTAATGCTGAATCTACTTCATCAAACAAATAAAATGGCGCAGGCGAAAACTTTTGAATAGCAAATACTAATGATAATGCAACTAATGTCTTTTGACCTCCACTTAATTGATCCAATGTTGAGACTTCATTCTCTGTATTAAATTGAACATGGATCGCAATTCCTGTATAGAAGCCACTTTCTTCATCTCGTTGAAGTACTAATTGTGCTTGCGCGGTCGGTTCAAGTTCTGAAAAAACTTTAGAGAAATTCGTAGAAAGTTGTGAAAATGTACTAGCAATAGCTTCATCTTTCCGTTGATCAAGTTTGGCAATTAAACTTGTGATGGCATCTTCACTTTGTATCAATTCTTCTTGACGCTTTTGTAATTCATTTTGTTGTGTGCTAAATGATCGATGTTGTTCAATGGCTTTCTTATTAACATGGCGATATCTCTTTGAGTTTTCATTAACAATACTTAGTTGACGTAATAATTCGGATGTTCGTAATTCTTCGATTTCTTTGATCTCATTCTCTGGAATTGTCCCAATGTCGCGTTGTTGTTGAATCGTTTCTTCTTGGCGTTGATGAAGAAGTGAGATCCTTCCTGTGATTCGTTCTAAAGCTTTCTTATGTGTATTGATCATTTTATTCGTTCGTTCTTCAACTTTCTTTAATTTAATAATATTCTCTTCGAGTTCTGTTATATCAACATTAATTTGTTGATGTTTCTCTTCAATTTCTTCAATGTTTCGTGAAATTTCATTATAAAGTTCGGTCGATTCTTCCTTTTCTTTTTGTGATTCTTGTAATTGATGTTCAATTTTTATTGATTTCTAACGTTTCAATCTCATTAATAATTCGTTTTCGTCGTGGCTTTAAGCGATCTTTTAATTTACTTAATAATTCAATTCGTTTAGAAAGAAGTTCGATATGTCGTTTATGAAGTTCATCACTTTCTTGTCGTAATTCAATCATTTTATTATGTGTAGAATCATCAATATTATTATTAAACTCAATAATTGATGAAAGTTTTCTTTCAATGGTTAAAATATTTCGTTTCGCTTCTTCAACTCTTTGATTTCGTTCATCTCTTTGTTTAATTTTAGTTTCATATTCATCATTAGTAAAACCTATCATTGAAATAAGTTTATTCTTTTCTCCTTCTAAATCCAATTTTTTATATTTTAATTCATTTAATTGATTATTATAATATTGTAATTCTTTATCTATTTCTTTTAGTTCTGCTTGTGCTTCATTGATTTCTTCTTTTAATCTTCTTCCTTTTTCTTCTTTCTTTTCAAGATAATTCGAAATAGATAATGGCGATTTCTTTTGTGTTCTTGAACCACCAGTCATAGGACCATTTGCACTAACGAAATCTCCTTCCAAAGTTACGCAACTTATATTATATCTTGCTGCAATTTCAGTCGCTTCTCTAAGATTATTTGCTAATGCAGTTTTACCAAACACTTTATATATTGCAGGTTCAAATTTCTCATCATAATTTAATTTAGATATTAATGTAACGACTCCTTCTGGTGGTTCGAAATCCATTTGTTTTAATATATTTAATGATAGAAATGATATCCGTCCAAATTCATTCTTAAGAAGGAATTTAATTAATGAATCTGCAATTTCATCATTTTCGACAACGATATTATAAAGTCTTGATTTAGCTACAACATTAATTGCTGTTAATAATTCTTCATCACATGTTATTAAATCATATATTGGTGAATAAACACCTTCTTGATTTAATTCTTTAATAGAAGTAATCGCTTGACTTACATCTGGTGGCATAACGCGTGATAATTTTTGATGATATTTTTCGATTTGTTGTTGTACTTTCTTAGATTCACGTTTAAGACGATCTTCTTTTTTCCATAACTCTTTTCTCTTATTCATACATATGTTTTGATTTTCTTTTGCTTTTATTTGTTGTTGTTTACATTCGTTAATATCATTTATAAGTTTCGATTTTTGTGCATCATAGTTTCCTAATTTTTCTTGAATTTGTTCGATTTCGGTATGAAGTGAATGCGCTTCTCTTTCAAGTGTATTAAATATCGATTTTGCTCTTGATAATTCACTTTGCGTTGAAGTCGGATCTTTGATTTTTCCTCCAATGACTTGTTGTAAACCTTCAAGTTCTCCATCAACTGATGCTTTTTTATTAGCGACTTCTGTAAATTCAGAATTAACTGCTTCATATTCATTATTCGTTGATGCTATTGATTGTTCAACTTTATCAAGTTTCATTTGTAATTCGTTTTTAAGTCTATCAGAGTTTTCAAGTTTTTCTTGTAATTGATTAAACTTAAATTCGGCTCTTGTTTGTGATCGAATTGCATTGTTTTTCCTTAATTCTAATTTTTCTTTGTCTGAAATAAGGATTTTCTCTGTTGATTTTAAGTCTTGAAGTTCATTTTGTTTTTCTTTGATTTCGTTATGAACTCGTTCGAAATCTTCTTTATATGTTTCTGCTGAATTATTTTCAATTTCTCTTTCTGCTTCTTTTTCTTGTAATTCATCCTCAATCGAACTGATTTCTCTTCTTTGTATTAAGAATTCAATTGCGCGTTTTTCTCGTTCAAGTTTTTCATTTTCTTCAAGTTCTTTCTTTTCATCTTCTAATTGTTTCAGTCTATCGTCAATGTATTCTAATGATTCTTTTATCTTCTCTATTCTTCCATGTGATTCAGCAATTAATTTGAGCGAGTCATCACGTTGTTGATCATAAAATTTAGTTCCAGCAATTTCCATTAAAAGTTCTAAACGATCTGAATCTTTCATCATTGCAAGGGAACTAACTTTGCCTTGCCTGACTATGTAATAACCACTTGATGGTGAGAATCCGCAACTTTCTAATAAATTATGAACATCTTGTCTAGTTGAATTTTTTCTATCAATAAAGTATTCATCTTTTTTGAGACCAATACTTCTTCGAATTGATACTTCATCATTGTCAATTGAAATTATTCGATTTTTATTATCGAAAACTATTTCAACATAAGCTGTCATCGCATTTTGACCTTGCCCTTCATGAAGTAAAGCTTTCCTATCAGAAATTCTGATGTGGGCATATTCATCAAGTAAAACAAAACTAATTGCTGAATAGAAATTTGATTTACCTGTTCCATTCAAACCAACAAGAGCATTTGTTCCAGGAGAAAAAGGCCCAAACACAACTGTATCATCATATGATTTAAATCCATGAACAATTACCCTCTTAATGTTCATTGAACTTTGTAGGAGCGCCAAATCTGGTAAACTTTAAACGTACATCTTTTGAATGGCGGGATTCAACTTTCTTGTAACGATCGAATAAGATTCAAAAAGTGAAAACTCCCCCATTCATCAATCGTTGAATGACAACTTCTAAAAATTTGACTATAATTAATATTTTTACTTTATTATTATTTCATGAATATTTTATACAATGGCGAGCATAGTTATGATAGAAACTTCCTTTTCGCACTCTGATTTATTCGGAAAATTGGATTTTTTCTTTTTGTTATCGTTCTTCGTTATTTTTTTGGGGTGCTCCGAATAATTGGAATGAATGATTTGGATCAACTTCTCAGTCTTGAACCAGCAGAATTAATGGACTTTTTTAAAAAAGGGGACACAATTAATGAAATTGTTGTTAGTCAATTATTAGACAAATTAAATGAGATTAATGCAGAGTTACCAAATGTTCTTTTACTTCATTCTCCAATAACAATATGTGGTGATATTCATGGTCAATTATTTGATTTAGGGAATTTATTTTTAGCTGGAGGTGATATCAAAGATACACAATATCTTTTTATGGGTGATTATGTTGATCGTGGCTATCAATCTATTCAAACATTTCTTTATCTTGCCTTCCTTAAAGTCAAATATCCCCAACAAATTCATTTATTACGTGGAAATCATGAAGCACGTTCTGTTAATTTTGTTCATGGTTTAAGCGACAATTCGCTCAAACTTTATAATAGCCAAACAGTCTACAAGCTATTAAACGAGAGCTTTGATTTACTTCCATGTTGTGCCGTCATTGATCAGCGGGTCTTTTCAGTTCACGGTGGCATCAGTCGCCATGCGCCATCGCTTATGAACATTCAGTTATGCGATCGATTTCGTGAAATTCCATCTGCAGAATTTGATGAAGTTACAGACAATGATCGAATTCTTATTGATCTTTATTGGTCAGATCCGAGTGATGATGTAGAAGAGTATGCGCGCGGTCCGCGTGGTGCAGGATCACTTTATGGGCGAAAGGCGTTCGATCGCTTTATGCATTTTAATCATTTAAATCTATTGACGCGTTCGCACCAAATGGCAGAAGAAGGCTTCCATTATTACTTCGGGGATCGACTTCTTCTTGTTTGGTCAGCGCCGAATTACATGTACACGACGAACAGCAAAGCGACAGTTCTTAAACTTGACGAACATCACAATCGTCGACTTGTTGGATTTGAAGCACACGAAGACAGCGCCATTATGCCCGACACGACCACACTTTCATACTTTGTCTAAACATTGTCATGAAACACATTTTAATAAACAAATTTCATGAAAATATAAACAATTTAAAACATAAAATAATTTTAATAATTTTTTGTTCTCATTCTCATTTCTTGAATACAATAATTGATTTTAAATATATGAATATCACCATATAAAGATATTAAGGAAATGTAATCATAAATTTCATATATATTTACAAAAATAACTGATTTAAGTTAGAATGATGAAATATTATTATGAATTAAAAAAGAATAAAAAAAATATTTAATATTTAATATATATAAAATATTTATTGAATTAATTTGACAATAAAATCCCGAATGTGATTGATGTTAGTTGAACTGCGTTCAAGAATTTCTTCAACAATTTGATAACTTATTTTATTGATGTCAACATATTCACTCAAATATTTGTTTCGCGTGTTTTCGTCAGTACGAAGATGTAATATAACATAAACAAGTGAATCGTGCGTATCATTATGTGTTGAAGAATATTTTATTATATCTTCGAAGTCTTGACTTGAAACTTTATAAATTGTTTCATTCGAATAAATTTCATTCAAATGATTCGATATAAATTTAATAACAAATTCTTTTTCTTCTTTCATCGGAAAAATATTTAAATATTCGACACAATTATAAACTGTGATGTTGCGTTCAAGAGAAAAGTTAAAATTATTCGAAATTTCGTCGATTTCTAAATATTTACAAATAATACCAAAGAAATATTCGTTCTCTTCACTAACTTCAACACATTGTAAATGAAGATATTCGATAATTAATTCAATCGGACCTTCAATGTTCGGAAGATTAATGAAATTATTTCGACTTTCTGAGATTTTACGTGATAAAAATGATCCAATGCTACGAATAATTCCATAACGACGTCCAAAATAAATCAAATAAAAATCATAAAGTTCTTTCATAGAAAAAATATTTAGAAGTTCTTCTCGTGGAACTTCAAAACATTTTTTCTTGACTGGTAATAATGTTTGAAGTTGATATTGATTTAATGTTTTAGTCACATGTGTAATATTAAATTGATTGTTAGTACAAAAAATATATGAACCTTGACTTTTGACTCCTGGAAAAATTAACTGATGAAAATTATAAATACCTAACGTAGAAAGTAGATCTTGAAACCGTTGATCAAGATTCAGTGATTGATCTCCAAACATTAAATAAACACTTTGAATGTCTTGAATGTTATCACGTGTAGTAACTTTAAGTTGTCGTTGTCCAACATTAATAATATCTTTAGTAACACGTTCAAATGATGCCGAATTATCTTCAAATTGAATTAACGATGTTTGAAAGTCAAAAAGATCTTCTTTATCTTTAAAACGAAAAAATATGAAGAAGAAGAATCTTACCATATTTACTGAATGTTTCAAATATATCTTTTTTTCGTGCTATATTTCGGTAAATTTTTCAACAAGTGCATAACATTTTTTTGGTGGCATCTTAGAAAAACTGTCATAATTAACGGTTCCTTCATTCTTATTGATTTTTTATTTGATTTGATAAATGAAAAAAAATTCAGAAAATTTTTTTAAAAAAAGAAATGACGTTGAAATAAATATATGTTTTAATTCATTTTATATAATGAACTTGAAAGTTCTTGTTTGCACCGTATAAGAAAATAACTTTGTGGAAGACCTCCAGCATCCCAAACTTCAATATTAGTTTCATTGGGAACCCAAGTTTCAAGTCGATGTTCAATTTCACTCTTAAATTGTTGGTCGTTATATTGAACTGACATCATGGCACGTTTCGCTGTGTTTAATCGTTGAATATTCTTTTGATATTTAATTTGGCCAAGCAATGGAAGTGATAATGCTTTGTTTTGACTTCGTGCTCGTTCCATATTTTCAGCGTTCCGACGTTCTATAATTTTATGATGTTTCTGTTGAAATAATGTAAGCTTTTCTTCACTTTCAGAAACATTAATTTGATGAATCAAATTATATAAAACTGTTTCTTTCTCTTCAAGATATTCGTCATATTCTTCTTCTGTATTAAAATCTTCAAGTTTTAAATTATATACTTGTGATACTTTCCGATTCATTGCAATTTCTGATTGATTTAAAATATTTCCTTCTCTTTTGTTTGTTTTTGTTTTGTTCATTTTGTCACTTTTATTATTTCAATCAATAAACGGTCGTTGTTCTCACATTTATTCAAAATGAATTTTATTCTTCTTTTTATATATCATTTAAATTATTCTTTGATTGTTATTCATAATTTTTCGAAAAATTTTCGTTTGATTTATAATAAATTAAATTAATTTTATAATGAACAAAATACTTTAACCAAATATTTTCGTTCTCATTTTCATCAATTAAATTTCATTTAATTTTTCTATCAATTAAATAATATGATTCTTGTAAATTCATTTGATTGATAGAATTAATAAATATTTTTATAATGTTTGAAATATTTTTATTAATTTATTCTTCCTTTGTTTGAATGATTTCTAAATAATTCATCTATAAAGAATTCATTCCTTTTTGAAAACAAAATCCATAATAAAATTAAAATGCTTGGCGCTTTTGTAATTCATTTTGTTGTGTGCTAAATGATCGATGTTGTTCAATGGCTTTCTTATTAACATGGCGATATCTCTTTGAGTTTTCATTAACAATACTTAGTTGACGTAATAATTCGGATGTTCGTAATTCTTCGATTTCTTTGATCTCATTCTCTGGAATTGTCCCAATGTCGCGTTGTTGTTGAATCGTTTCTTCTTGGCGTTGATGAAGAAGTGAGATCCTTCCTGTGATTCGTTCTAAAGCTTTCTTATGTGTATTGATCATTTTATTCGTTCGTTCTTCAACTTTCTTTAATTTAATAATATTCTCTTCGAGTTCTGTTATATCAACATTAATTTGTTGATGTTTCTCTTCAATTTCTTCAATGTTTCGTGAAATTTCATTATAAAGTTCGGTCGATTCTTCCTTTTCTTTTTGTGATTCTTGTAATTGATGTTCAATTTTATTGATATCTAACGTTTCAATCTCATTAAGAATTCGTTTTCGTCGTGGCTTTAAGCGATCTTTTAATTTACTTAATAATTCAATTCGTTTAGAAAGAAGTTCGATATGTCGTTTATGAAGTTCATCACTTTCTTGTCGTAATTCAATCATTTTATTATGTGTAGAATCATCAATATTATTATTAAACTCAATAATTGATGAAAGTTTTCTTTCAATGGTTAAAATATTTCGTTTCGCTTCTTCAACTCTTTGATTTCGTTCATCTCTTTGTTTAATTTTAGTTTCATATTCATCATTAATATAGATATATAAATATAAACTTGATTTGTAACAGCATCTATTCTGAATTTTTTGTCAATATCTTTTTTTATGCAATTTTTTTTATTTTTATTTTGGAAAATTTGCCGCAAAATCGGTTAAATAAACATTTGAATTCACAAAAAGTAAATTCTAGTCAAATCGACTGGAAGAATGGAGGAAAATCAAGACCTAAAAGGATATTACGCTTTTGACTCTAATGAATACTTTAACTTCTATGTTGATCATGTCTTTGAAAAGTTCAAGGCATTTAATATTTGCTGCAAGATTAATGGATTTCTTGATATTATATTACTCAAAATTGGATGCAATGAACTTCCAGAGCCAAATATTTTTACCTATTTAAACCGTTCTCCCGAAAAATCGGCGCAGCTTAAGAATAATTTAGATAAACTTCTTTCTATTAATTCTAAGGATAAAAATTCTATCGTCAAGAACACAAACTTTTTTGCAGCCGTACAAAAAGCGTATCCAGGTTGCAGTGTCATTACAAACTATTTTTTGAATTCAACATTCCCAACGATTTTTTCTAACTTTGCCTACGAAGAATATGTTGGTGCAGCTTTCGACTTCATCAATGCCTTTAATGATGATCCTAACTCATATCTTCTTGTTGGACATTTTCTCAAATATTCATATTTCTTCCAAGAAAAACTGATAGACACATTTTTCGGAAAAATTTCCCAATCACATGTACGTCTTACCTTTGATTCTCTTGTTAAAATCTTCAAAGAAAGTTTCAAGATTAGTGTTCCATATATGTCTAATTATCAAATTGCTACAGCCAAAGGTCTCATCATCACCACGAAACAATCAGGCCGTGTTTCCAACGCCATCTTTGACATTTTTCTCTATCGTGTATTTTCGTTATTAAATGTCTCTCCCAAATTCACGTCAGAAATCCGAAAGAAGATGCCACCCAAGGAAGAAGACTTCAACAAGTTATATAATGAGATCCGAGACAAGCATAAGGATTTTGTTTACGAATGTTTCACCAAATTCAACAGTGACACTTTTCCATTACCCAAAATGAATGATTTGATTTTCACGAAAACTAATCAAATACCAATAACTGAAGTCGACATCAATATTATAAGTGCTATTTGTCATGATTGTTTAGGTAGTAAAGTGGACATTCCACATAAGACGATTAAAGATTTTAAGGAAACCGCATTTGTAATGCTAAAACAAGAAATTTCATTCAAAACAGAAACAAATTTCTTTAAACCGAAAATAATATCATTCGAAATGACACCTGAAAAGTTCGAAGAAAATCTCCAATGTCGAAAATTCATATTCGGGAGGTCTGAAGGGTTATACATCTTCAACAAAATCTTTGATTCATCTAAAAACGCATTCCAATTATATTGTCGGAAATTTGCGACATTAACATTCACGCGATCTTCTCCATCACAAAGAGACGAAAAGATATTCTTCATGCTGGCGAACTTGATTATATATCAAACGATTAAAGAAATTAAAACCGAAGTGAAGTTAAAAGATCACGAAAGATTATTTAGAACGCACTTTAAGACGCCTTTCGATAGGAATGAGTTGGATAACCTTGAGGATAAAGTTAAATGCTGCGCACAAGACTTGGCAATTAAAATAGGAAAAGGTAACAACCTGAAAATCGACGCGACTTTTACTGAATACTTTTGTAATATGGTAAAAGAAATAAAATTAACGTTTGAATGAATTATTATTAAAAATGTCATCGTTTGGAATTAATTTTTTTTTGTAGTTAATGAAAATATTAATTAAGAAAATGATTTATAGAAATTACGTCAAAAAGTTTATGTGTTGTAATTCAAACAGAAAATTCATTGATTTATTAAAATAAAATTTATTGAAATGATGAAAACTAAAAAATTGAGCAAAAAAAAAAGATTTTTACAGAAGATTTTAATCAAATTCCATAAATGAATAAAATCTTAGTTGAAATTATATAAGTTCATCAAACCAAAATTATAAAAGAAACATATAGACAAAAGCCTACGCACATCATTTTTGAAGGATTTCAGTTTTGGCGGTTTGTTTCAAATTTCTGACAAACACCGAACGAACGCAGTGAAAAAGAAAATTTGAGAGGTTTGTTTGGATACCTTCTTCCACCAAATGATCCAGAACAGGTCAAGCACAAATGAACAAGAGCAAGAAGAAACAATCAACTACAAACTTGGTAACATTGACGATTATGAGTTAATTGGAAGGATTGGACGTGGAAAGTATAGTACTGTTTTTTCTGGAATTAGAAAAGATGGTATATTATGCGTTCTTAAAGTTCTACGACCTGTTAAAATTGCTAAGATCAACCGCGAGATCAAAGTACTTATAGCTCTGCGAAAATGTCCATTTGTTACCAAACTTTATGATGTAGTTCAAGATCCCGAATCTTTATTTATCACGTTGGTTATGGAGTATGTTTTTACAACTGATTTTAAACAATTTATAATCCAACTTACAACCCATGATTTATCTTTATACATGTATCAAATTCTTAAAGCTCTTGATCATGCACATTCACATGGGATTATGCATCGCGACATCAAGCCGGGGAACATTATGATTGATGCCAACAGCAAAAAGCTACGCGTAATTGATTGGGGATTAGCCGCATATTATTCTCCACAAACGGCATACCCCGTACGTGTAGCTACACGCAACTACAAAGCTCCCGAGCTACTTCTTAACTATAATTATTATGACTTTAGTGTTGACATATGGGGACTTGGTTGCACATTTGCAACTTTTCTCTTTCGAAAGATGCCATTTTTTAGAGGACGAGATCCTGACGAGTTGTTGCTTAACATTGCTCAAGTATGTGGAAGCGATGAATTATTTCAATTTGCGAATGATTATAAATTAAGAATCCCGCAACACTTAGTACCGAAACTAACAGCACAGAAAAAGAAGAACTGGGACCATTGGAAAACAGACGATAATGCACATCTTTTTGTTCCAGAAGCACTCGACTTGTTGTCTAAAATGTTAGTAATAGATCCAAAGAAAAGAATTACAGCTAAAGAAGCATTGGAACATCCGTACTTTAATTATGCCTTCGAAAAGTAATTTGTTATTCTAAAATAATAATTTTGATGGAGAGTTCATAATTCCTTTTTATGATTGTTAAATAATAAATATTCAAATAAAATTTTAATTTTGTTTGTGTGTATATAAAAAGAAGAATAAAATTCATTTTGAATAAATGTGAGAACAACGACCGTTTATTGATTGAAATAATAAAAGTGACAAAATGAACAAAACAAAAACAAACAAAAGAGAAGGAAATATTTTAAATCAATCAGAAATTGCAATGAATCGGAAAGTATCACAAGTATATAATTTAAAACTTGAAGATTTTAATACAGAAGAAGAATATGACGAATATCTTGAAGAGAAAGAAACAGTTTTATATAATTTGATTCATCAAATTAATGTTTCTGAAAGTGAAGAAAAAGCTTACATTATTTCAACAGAAACATCATAAAATTATAGAACGTCGGAACGCTGAAAATATGGAACGAGCACGAAGTCAAAACAAAGCATTATCACTTCCATTGCTTGGCCAAATTAAATATCAAAAGAATATTCAACGATTAAACACAGCGAAACGTGCCATGATGTCAGTTCAATATAACGACCAACAATTTAAGAGTGAAATTGAACATCGACTTGAAACTTGGGTTCCCAATGAAACTAATATTGAAGTTTGGGATGCTGGAGGTCTTCCACAAAGTTATTTTCTTATACGGTGCAAACAAGAACTTTCAAGTTCATTATATAAAATGAATTAAAACATATATTTATTTCAACGTCATTTCTTTTTTTAAAAAAATTTTCTGAATTTTTTTTCATTTATCAAATCAAATAAAAAATCAATAAGAATGAAGGAACCGTTAATTATGACAGTTTTTCTAAGATGCCACCAAAAAAATGTTATGCACTTGTTGAAAATTTACCGAAATATAGCACGAAAAAAGATATATTTGAAACATTCAGTAAATATGGTAAGATTCTTCTTCTTCATATTTTTCGTTTTAAATATAAAGAAGATCTTTTTGACTTTCAAACATCGTTAATTCAATTTGAAGATAATTCGGCATCATTTGAACGTGTTACTAAAGATATTATTAATGTTGGACAACGACAACTTAAAGTTACTACACGTGATAACATTCAAGACATTCAAAGTGTTTATTTAATGTTTGGAGATCAATCACTGAATCTTGATCAACGGTTTCAAGATCTACTTTCTACGTTAGGTATTTATAATTTTCATCAGTTAATTTTTCCAGGAGTCAAAAGTCAAGGTTCATATATTTTTTTGTACTAACAATCAATTTAATATTACACATGTGACTAAAACATTAAATCAATATCAACTTCAAACATTATTACCAGTCAAGAAAAAATGTTTTGAAGTTCCACGAGAAGAACTTCTAAATATTTTTTCTATGAAAGAACTTTATGATTTTTATTTGATTTATTTTGGACGTCGTTATGGAATTATTCGTAGCATTGGATCATTTTTATCACGTAAAATCTCAGAAAGTCGAAATAATTTCATTAATCTTCCGAACATTGAAGGTCCGATTGAATTAATTATCGAATATCTTCATTTACAATGTGTTGAAGTTAGTGAAGAGAACGAATATTTCTTTGGTATTATTTGTAAATATTTAGAAATCGACGAAATTTCGAATAATTTTAACTTTTCTCTTGAACGCAACATCACAGTTTATAATTGTGTCGAATATTTAAATATTTTTCCGATGAAAGAAGAAAAAGAATTTGTTATTAAATTTATATCGAATCATTTGAATGAAATTTATTCGAATGAAACAATTTATAAAGTTTCAAGTCAAGACTTCGAAGATATAATAAAATATTCTTCAACACATAATGATACGCACGATTCACTTGTTTATGTTATATTACATCTTCGTACTGACGAAAACACGCGAAACAAATATTTGAGTGAATATGTTGACATCAATAAAATAAGTTATCAAATTGTTGAAGAAATTCTTGAACGCAGTTCAACTAACATCAATCACATTCGGGATTTTATTGTCAAATTAATTCAATAAATATTTTATATATATTAAATATTAAATATTTTTTTTATTCTTTTTAATTCATAATAATATTTCATCATTCTAACTTAAATCAGTTATTTTTGTAAATATATATGAAATTTATGATTACATTTCCTTAATATCTTTATATGGTGATATTCATATATTTAAAATCAATTATTGTATTCAAGAAATGAGAATGAGAACAAAAAATTATTAAAATTATTTTATGTTTTAAATTGTTTATATTTTCATGAAATTTGTTTATTAAAATGTGTTTCATGACAATGTTTAGACAAAGTATGAAAGTGTGGTCGTGTCGGGCATAATGGCGCTGTCTTCGTGTGCTTCAAATCCAACAAGTCGACGATTGTGATGTTCGTCAAGTTTAAGAACTGTCGCTTTGCTGTTCGTCGTGTACATGTAATTCGGCGCTGACCAAACAAGAAGAAGTCGATCCCCGAAGTAATAATGGAAGCCTTCTTCTGCCATTTGGTGCGAACGCGTCAATAGATTTAAATGATTAAAATGCATAAAGCGATCGAACGCCTTTCGCCCATAAAGTGATCCTGCACCACGCGGACCGCGCGCATACTCTTCTACATCATCACTCGGATCTGACCAATAAAGATCAATAAGAATTCGATCATTGTCTGTAACTTCATCAAATTCTGCAGATGGAATTTCACGAAATCGATCGCATAACTGAATGTTCATAAGCGATGGCGCATGGCGACTGATGCCACCGTGAACTGAAAAGACCCGCTGATCAATGACGGCACAACATGGAAGTAAATCAAAGCTCTCGTTTAATAGCTTGTAGACTGTATGAGTGTTGTATAACTTAAGAGAGCTATCACTAAGTCCATGAGCGAAATTAACAGAACGTGCTTCATGATTTCCACGTAATAAATGAATTTGTTGAGGATATTTGACTTTAAGGAAGGCAAGATAAAGAAATGTTTGAATAGATTGATAGCCACGGTCAACATAATCACCCATAAAAAGATATTGTGTATCTTTGATATCACCTCCAGCTAAAAATAAATTCCCTAAATCAAATAATTGACCATGAATATCACCACATATTGTTATTGGAGCATGAAGTAAAAGAACATTTGGTAACTCTGCATTAATCTCATTTAATTTGTCTAATAATTGACTAACAACAATTTCATTTATTGTATCTCCTTTTTTGAAAAGATCCATTAATTCTGCTGGTTCAAGGCTGAGAAGTTGATCCAAATCATTCATTTCAAATATTTGGAGCACCCCAAAAAAATAACGGAAAAATTTCAAAGAAATGTTGAAAGTGGCAGGGCACCCTAATTTATGGATTTGAGGTGTTTACTAATCCGCATGTTTTGTATTAATATCTGGTCAAATAAAAATAATTCCGAAATGACGGTTATTTCCCACAATTTTCACTTGTATTTTTGTATGGAAACCCAAATCTTGAAAAAATGATAAAATACAACCCATCCACTCTTTCAGGTGCTTTAGACATAATCGTAATTGAGCATCCAGATGGAACTCTTAGGTCATCGCCATGGCACTTGCGCTTTGGAAAATTAGGTCTTTTTCATCATACAGGTAAAATTATATCAATCTCAATTAACGACCAAACTGCACCATTTTTTATGTGTGTTGATCTTCGTGGTAGGGGTGTATTTTTTGAATCTCAACAAATTAAAGCCAATCCTACATCAATCTCATATCCAATGAAGTCAACATCAAACGTTACCATCAAGCCTAAAGATATTCGCTCAGTTCTCTCACAATCTGAACCTGCTCGTGTTGTTAATTCCTCAGAAGAACTTGATTTTCAAATCCTTACACGTGATTCATCTGTTGACACAGAAGCATGTTTTCTTTATGAAGACCCAGATCCACTTCCTATTTCCACTGCATTAGGTTCCATTGATCTTTCACAATCCACTAAGTCACAATCCATAACCGATGATCCAGAAGTTACCTCAATCGAAATTGATCCCACACCATCACCTGTTCTTCTTGCAGGCATTAGACATCTTCTTAACCCCAACAAGAACGTCATCACCTTCACAGTCTCGTCTCTTATTCAAGGTCCGAAAACGGTCACCGCGTCACTTTTCCTATTTAACACTAACACCAAATTTATTGTTTCAGATGTTGATGGAACAGTTACCAGTTCTGATATTTTAGGTCATTTCTTACCAGCCGTTGGTAAGGATTGGACACATCCTGGTCTTGTACAATTATATTCCCATTTAGCCAAACGCGGATTTGTATTTATATATTTAAGCTCAAGGCCAATTGGGGAAGCACCACTAACGCGGAAAATGTTGCAAAAGATTCAGCAAAATGGGGTTTCGATTCCTGATGGCCCATTGATCACTTGTCCCGATCGACTATTTAAGGCATTCAAACGAGAATTTAAGCGAAAGCCACACGAGTTCAAGATACCTGCGCTGAAGAACTTGCAGTCGCTGTTCCCAGACAACGTGAACCCGATTGTGTTCGGATTCGGAAATCGACCAACTGACGTTTTGGCTTACAATGGAATCGGATTGAAGAACGAACAAGTGATGCTGTTTGATAAGAAACATCGAGTGATGAATGCAGAGGGAAAGAGAATATTCGAATCAATATTCGATTTGGAGAAAGAAATAGATAAATATGTATAATAAATCTGTCGTAAATAAGTTTATTTAAATTATCAATTGATATTAATGCAAAAGATATTTATGTGTTTTATTTTATATTTATTTTAATAATTTCTTATTTCAATATAATATTTGGGAATTATTTGAAACAACACTTATTGAAGCATCAGAAAAAGGTCATATAGAAATAGTTAAATTACTTCTTGAACAAAAAAGAATTGATATCAATGCTAAAAATATTTATTTGTTTTATTTTATATTTACTTTAATAATTTTGGATTTCAAAATATAATATTTGCAAATTATTTAAATTATTTAATACAGCGCCTACACTTGCATCTGTAAAGGGTTACACAGAAATAGTAAAACGATTATTAAAAGCTGCCCACATAAATGCAATTTTAAATAATGTAAATAATTTCCAAATATTAAATAGGAATAATAAAATTACTCATTGAACAAAAGAAGAATTATTTTTTATTTTACATCATAATAATTTATTAATATAGTACTATTTATTAAACAAGATTTTTGGTTAAATCTGAAGTGTCAAATTCCGATTCACCAAACTTGAAATCAACTTTTATTTCGTTGAATTCAATAATATTCAAAAGGAAAAGAATGAACAGCAAGAACAAAGTGATGAACTCAAACACAGTGAGCGCATGCGCAGCTTTAGAATGCCTGTCATGTCCTACAAGCGATACAAAAGGAATTAGACAAACAAATGTCAAAATTGCTAGAACAATTTTGGGAATTTTGTATCTCAAGATTCCAATTTTATGATGCCCAAAAAATATTAAAACAGGGAAAACAAGAAATGTTAAAAACCCTATACCTGCAAGTGTATTGTGAGCTGTAAGATTATCATTCATGCCACAATTACCTATTGCAATTAGAAATACTGGGACAGCTACTGCCGCAATTTTGAAATATTTGGCAGACGAAAAGCCACTTAATTGAAGGTGATCAACAACTCCATTGCAGTAAAAGAATATGATAAATCCTGAACATGACATGCATACTGCAAAAATACGATTCATTGGAAATACACTAGCTGTTCTAGAAATAGTTGGCCATTCACCTTTTTCTATATCAAACATTGCATAATTTACAATTATCATAATAATTAAAATAATAGAAAAAACAATTGGAATCCACTTTACATTAATATGAAACTGAAAAGAAAGTGAGTCATTATCTGCTTTTTCTTGAGGATTATCTGGAACATAGAGCTGTGCGTCAGGTTCGCCATTCATCAATAACTTGCGTTCAAATAAACGGTTAGTCAAAAAACATTGAATAGTTTACATTATGATAAAATGTCAAAAAATAGCCTCGTTCGAAATGACCGTTTAAGTATTCATTTGACCGTTAATTTCATAACGGTTTTAACTTTTCTGCTTCACAGAGAAGTTCACTTGCCAAGAAATTCATTTTATGATCGGTTACAAAGCATCAAAGAGAAATTTTGGTAACACTTCAATACTTCAACATTATGATACGGAAGATTTTCATATTGTTTATCAAAAATTGTTGTCATCACGCTATGAGACTTATATGGTTGGAATTTCACTTCTTGAGAAGCAGGCAAAAAACAAAGAGTTTTCACTTTGTTCTGACAAATTAATTATTGAATTATTAATGGAAAATCTTCAATCAGATAAATATGCATACAAGGAACCTCTCCTTAAGCCTTACCGATGGGCAATATGCGAAGAAAACAAATATCTTGATGGGATTCTTTCAGATGAATTATTTAGCACTTTTCTTAAAATTCTTGGTTCTGATGTAGATGATTTTCCAATTGTTAGATCGATTCTTCGCATTTATGCCAAAGTTTTTACTATCTATCCCGATTTTCTCATTTCACAGATAAATGATAAAAATTCGATAGTTTGGCTTTTACCCAAGAACATTGACTATTACTGTGAAAAATCCGCACAAGACGTTCGGTCACTTGAAGCTCTTACAGGTTGTTTGAGATTTTTAGTTTCATTTTTCAAAAATTATGAGTATGTTCAAGAAAAATATCCAAATTTTCTTATTGAGTTTTGTATCCCAATTACAGTCAAATGTATAACGTGTATTCTTCATTATAATACACCATTTGTTCTGTACACACTTAAATATCTTTACCACATCACGTTTGATGCTGACACTTTTCTTGTTTATCAATTTTTTACATCGATAAATATCTTCGAATTATTTCAACTTGCACTTCCACGTGGTTTAGAAATGTTTTACTTGTTGTCAATTGTTCGTAATTATTGTGAGACAGATAATGCTGAAATGAAGCAAGCAACAAAACAAATTATTGAACTTGTTACAAAAATTGAAAATTTCGGAGAATCAAGTATATGTCAATTTATTCATATTCTTTTTTATATAATGGGTTATTCATATGATGATTTTCTATTGGTATTAGATAGTGATTCTTTTATAAAAATTATTAGTAATTATTATTCGTTATCATTTAGAAATAGGAAAAACATAATCATTAGATCATTGAATCTAATTTGTATTAGCGGTAATGTGATACAATTGCTTTGGAATGCATTCTTTGAACACACAAAAATTAATATGTTTTATGAGTTCGTGGAATTCATAAAAAATGATTTGGCTCCAAAACATAATGAAATGGTAGTAAAAGCATTTTCAAATATCGCTTCTTACATAGGGAATAACCCGGAAGAAGTTGATAAAATACATGAAGCTTTTAGCGATACATCCGAAGGGGATATGGAAAACCAATTGTTTGAAATAATATATAATATGTTCAAAGGATTTCTTAATACTGATTAAACTATTGTGGTGTTATTTCTTGTTTTTTGTATTTTATAGTGATAACAATTCTAAAGAAATAGATCATTACAGAAAATTGGTGAATAATTTTTGATGTTATGTATCTCTCAAGCAAAAAATTATGAAATTAATGTTAACATTATAAAAGCATATTCTTAAATCATAAGTCCTTTTAAAGACTGGCATTACTAACGCCAAGTATGGACTTTCTGATTTTTATCCGTTGATGGAAGTATACAACAAATAATAATTATCATTTTTTTGAAGAAATTGTTTTAAATTTTGTTTCCTTAGTTTATTTTTGGCTTATCGGCGGCGGTTCAACAGAATTATTACGGTTATTTCTCGGCCACTCGCTTATATATGTATACAACATCCAGAAATAGCATCTTATTCACTGATACAGAAATCAGCAAGCCTCCTATTTCACTTGTTAAAATCCACCCACTTGTAATTTTTTCAATTGCTGATGCATTTGAGCGATCACTTTCAAACAAACAACAACCACTACTTAGAGGCGAAGAACGTGAAGCGATTGGAGTTCTTTATGGTGAAGTAACCGATAACGAAGCAATTGTTTACGATAGTTTTCCATGCGTTCCATCAAAAACATCATCCATTGATGAAGCACTTCGCGAAAAAATGCACAGAGAACACGAATTACTTTTCAGAAATGAAGAACTCCTTGGATATTACACATTTAGTCAGAGACAAATTGATTGCCCAAGTGTTATTCCAGAAGGCGCATCTTTTATCCACATTTGGATGAAGCCATCCAACCCACCAAAGATCGATGTTTTCTCTATCAAAACATCTAATGGAATCATTGTTTCCACACCAATTGAATACGTCATAGATGCATCAGCAGAGGAACAACTCGGACTTTCGCGTTTAGCCTCATCCGGAAGTCGAGGATCCCTCCAAGCAGCTATACGTGAGCTCATAAATCTTCTCAAATTCATGAATGACATATGCCAATCATCAGATATAAAGATGAAAGACAAATTAATCGGAAGACAAATTCAAGCAGCACTCGCTAAAATATCTCTTAAGGATTCATCCAAGAGCGCCCTCAATAAGGCAATCCATGATATCCAGTCATTTTTAGATGTATTGAAGAATGCCGATCAAAACACAAAAGAAGTCGAACACTTACTTTCTTTACCAATTGATTAAACAAATTACATTTTATTACGCTTTCCTTTTGTTTATCGTTTAACATAATTTATTTCATTAGAAATTTAAAAATTATTTTATATAACTTGATTGGAAAATAAAAAAAAAGTAATTAAGTTATATAGATTGTTGATGGTTATTTTTTTGAGAAAAGAAATTAATTTCAAAATTTACAATTAAATTTCCTTCTATGTGTATTCACTCGAATCCACATTGATTTTTGGTATAATTACTTTGTTGTTTAAGCATTAAAAATTATTTTCTCTTGAAATTAATTTTTCATCATTTTTATGATTTTTTAATTTTTTTTTAAAGTATTGATATTAACCTGTAATTCTGTTGTAAGAAATTGTTTTTACTATTTCATGAGGATAATTTACTTTTTTTAAGCTAAGTTTCCAGCATGACCACGGTCAAAAATAGAGAAAAAAATGGATCCATATTTAAATCAAATTCTAGAAATTTATAATGTTATTAAAGCTGGTATAGACAATACAGCAATTGCCCAAGCAACACAACTAGCAGAGAAAATTTACCAAGATCCTCAATCAATTCAATCATTATTAACAATTTTATCAAATAATTATGATCTGTTTTGTAGAAAAAATGCTGCTATTGCACTTCGTCGTGCAGTCATTGTGCATAACCAAATGATTAATGACCAAACAAAAACTGCAATGGTTCAACAATTATTACAAGTTTTGCAAAATGAAACAAACCCAGATCTTCAAAAAAACATCAAACAAGTAATTTCTAAACTTAAAACAATTCAATCACAACAATTAATTTTAGAATTTGCAAATCGTTCATTAGAATCAGGAAATCAAAACTTGCTTGTTTCATCTCTTATGTTGGTAAAAAGTTTAGATCTAGATGAACTTCCACAATTTACGCAATTTTTCATCTCTCTCATCAGACAAGGATTAAATCTTCCATCTCCTATTCCAGCTCTTGACCTTGCCTTCCGAATTGGGAATGGACTTCTTTCGCAAGAGCAAGAAGTTCGTTTTTTCATGGCACAAGTTTGGAATCAAATGTTAGCTGTTATTCCACAATGTTTTGGAAATCAATATATGCTAGCTTATTTTGATCGTAAGATCTATGATTCATTTGAGAATGATGCAGAATATGCAGATCCAGCATCAATAATTGATCAAATACTTCCACTTGTAGGTAATCCTGAAGTACCTATTGAAGCACAACCTTTCTTAGCAAAAATGGTTGGATCAGCTATTGGAGCTCCAGGAGCATCACAAGAATTAAGCTCCACCGAAATCGTTCCAGAGATCATTCAACGGTTTTTCCGTCTATCGGCCGCACTTTTTAATCCACAAGACCAGCTTTCACTTTCTGGCGTTGATGTCTTTGAAGACATTTGTGAAGCCTTTACTTTTGATGAATTTTTCCTTAATACACTTATTAATGCCACAGATGAGTTATATTCTAATCCTAATACGCGTCCAGGTATAATATTATCATTTGGGCATTTAATTAGTTTTAAATCGGAAGATATTTCTGAACAATTTTCATATATCGTACCATTATTTGCACAAAGTTGTTTAGATCAAACACGTTTAGTACGTGATTCCGCAGCATATGCAATTAGTGAATTATCTGAAGAATATTTCAAAGAAATAGATGAATACTTTGAAGAATTGGCAACATCTATACTTAAAAGCTTAACTATCGAATATTCACAAGATATGATTCTAGCATTAACGAAACTTTTTGAGTATTCATCGAATACTGATCCTATATTTGAAGATGCATATAAATTACTTATTACATGGTTAGCAAATTCTCCTGAATCAGTCCAACAAATATTATTCCCATGTTTATCAGAGTTATGTATTCATTCAAAGTCATTAATTCAACAACATTTCGAAGAAGTATTTCAATTAATGAATCAATTTATATTTAATACTGATAAACAATATCTTGCTGAACCATCAATAGATTGTTTATCACATTTAGCAATTACATGTAGAGAATTATTTGCTCCACATGCATTACAATTTGCTCAATTTATTGCTCCTTTTATGGTAAATGAACAAGAATCATTACAAATTCTTGCTTTACAAGCATTTGGTAGAATTGTACAATTTCATTCATCAAAAATCGAAGCATTACTACCACAGATAATTCCAGTTTTATTACAAATTGGCGCTAAGGATCTTGGGCCACAATTTGTAGCGGAATATTTTCGATTCCAACAATTAGAATCGACTGGTGAAGCTACATTTTACTTAGAAATTGAAGAAGATAATAAAGATAAAATTTCGCCGTATGCAATTCCTGCATTAGCACTTTCATTACTTGCATCAATTTCATATGAATTTCCATCAATATTAGCTCCAATTATTGGTGACGTAATAAATGAAATACAACTTCAAGCAAAATTGGCTTCACAAGATGCAATGGATATAACATGTAAAGCAATGGTTTATTTCATTGAAGCTATAGCTAAAACTGATATTGATCATTCACAAATTGCATTAATATTTTCGGAAATTGCATTAAATATGATTAAAACTACAAACGAATTAGAAACAGCAGGCGAAAGTTTTAATGTTTTAGCTGAAATTGTTCGAGCATTTGGTGCATATTCTTTAGGTCAAAACTTTAATGTTCTTTGTGAAGTTTTACAAGATTTCTTTAATGGGAAATTAATATGTCAAGAAGATGAGTTCAAATATAATGAAGAATTGTTTTATCCAATTGTTAAAATGTTTAATGAAATGATAGCATCATTTGGACCTAAAGCGCCTGAACTACTTGGAAAATTCGTACCAGTATTATTACAAATGTTAGAAAGCAAGAAATCCGATTTCATTTCATTTGCAATTCAAACACTTGGACAATTTGTTGAAGATTGTGCAACTCAATTACCTGTTGACATATTACAAAAGATATTCCAAATAGCAGTCACAGGGTTACAAAGGAATAATGATGAATGTGTATATGTATTAAATCAATTCACAACTGGTGCGCCAGAATTTCTTAAACAATATACAGGACAATTAATACAAATTTTATTCACAAAAATTAAGCAGAAACATAAAAAATCCGTTTCTTATTTGTCATTTCTTGATAACGTTGTTGCTTTGATTGGTGAAATACGTCGAAATGTTTTAGGTGATGAGTTCCCTATTCAACAATTCCTCGTTCCTTGTTTAAATCATATGCCTGCAGTCGAAGATCAAACAGTTAATTTGGATATGATGAACTTTTACGTTTGGTTGGCAGAGAAAACAAATTGTCAGCCAATGGACTTGTTCGCTTCGGTGGCAATCAAATTGTTCGCTGCGCCAAGAGAAGAAATCGGTGGAATAGCTGAAGATGATTCGGGTATACTACAAAGAGTCTTGCAAATTTTGTTCAATATTTTAAAGCAATTGCCAAACGCTGAAGAATTCGTAACAGTTGTATGTAATGGTGATGCCATAAAGGTACAAAGAGTGAAAGAAACGCTCGCAAATGTTCCTCAATAAATCCTTTTTTCATATAAAATAATATTGTAGAAATGATAACCAAAAAGAAATTCAATTTTGAGAAAAATGATAAGATAGAAAATTTAATTTTTTCGATTGTAATGTTGTAATGGATGTGTTTTGAAAAAATTAATGTTCTCCTAATTGAAAAATACAAAAACATGAGAAAAAAACAATTGTTCTTTTTTATTTCAATTCATTTTGTGTATTGGCAAACTGACGAATACAACCGTGATCTACCGTCGTTTTTTGTGTTGGTAACCGTTAATCACGGTTTACAATTGAAGCGATAATTTCGGTTTATTCAATTTGGATACATTCAATTTTTTCTTTGACTTGTGCCAGAAAAACTGAAATATTCCTTGCGGTTGCGAAAATTTAATGTTCCATGAATTATTTGTGATTGCAATCGATGTTTATTCGTTTTCATGCATGAAACTATTGCCAATGAGGTCATTATTCACTAATAGAAATTATTTCCAATATTAAATCAAATATCAAAATGTATATTATTTTGATAAACTCAAAAGTATTTTATTAAACATGATATTTATTGTAGTTCTTTCATTACTGCTAATCAAATTTAATTCAACGAAATCATATCAAAATAATATCGTGATTCATGATAAGATAGAAAAGTCAAATAATATGATTTCTGTATTTCTATTAGTCATGTTTTGCATTCATACTTTTGAAATTTTTGATTATTCAAATCTAACTCTTACTATATTAGCACAAAAAGAATTTGAAGAACGAGATTTTTATAAAAATGAAGCATTACATGTTGCAATTGATGGTTCTATTACAGAAATGGAACAAAATGCCTTCTATGGCTGGTACTATTTAACAACTGTCCACATTGGGGATTCGGTGATATCAATTGGTGATTATGCATTTTGGGAATGTGATCAATTATCAAGTGTTATTATTGGAGAAAATGTAAAAACAATAGGGAATTTTACATTTTCATCTGGGTTTTTAATGACAAATATTACTATCCCAAAATCAGTTGAATCAATTGGTGATGCTGCATTCTTAGGTGTCTATTTTGAGCATATTAAAGTATCTGATGAAAGCACTTATTATTCATCAAAAGATGGAGTTTTAATAATAAAGATTTTTCAAAAATTATTTGTTTTCCAATGGGAATGAAAAATGAAACATTTGAAATACCAAATTCAGTAACAACTATTGGAAATTATGAATTTTTTTATAGTTTTTGGCTGATTAACATTGCTATCCCAAATTCTGTTATAACTATTGGAAATTATGCATTTGATTATTGTATTGCAACAGAAAAAATTATCATCGGAAAAAATGTGTTAACGATTGGATGTTATGCATTTGGTGATTGCTCTTCGTTAAGATATATAGAAATTCCTGATTCGACTATTTCAATTGGTGATTTTGTGTTTTCATATTGTATACATTTCTTATTATAAACATTGGAAATCATTTAATTGCAATTGGAGAGAACGCGTTTTATCAATGTAATTAATTGGTGAATGTCTTAATTCCTGATTCAATTGAATCAATTGGAAATGAAGCATTTTATTATTGTTCTTCGTTAAAAAATATTACAATTCCAAAATCTGTTATGTCAATTGGCCAAAATATTTTTGGATATTGTACAAATCTTCAATTCATTAAAGTATCTGATGAAAATAATTATTATTCAGTAAAAGATGGAATTCTTTATGATAAAAATTATTCAACAATTCTTTGTTATCCAAAAGGAATATCTAATAATACATTTGAGATTCCTTCTTCTGTTGCAACAATTGGAAGTCATACATTTTATTGTACGTCATTAATAAATATTACCATTCCAACTTCTGTTACAACCATTGGAAGTAATGCATTTTGTTATTGTACTTCGTCATTCATTTACATGAAAATTTCAGTTATTATTCAATCGATTGATCACAATTTGTTTTCTTTTTGTAAATTATTAACAAATATTATAATTCCTGAATCTGTTAAATCAATTGGAAATGATGCATTTTATTTTTGTTCAAAATTAATAAATATCATAATTCCCGATTCTGTTGAATTTATTGGAGAAAATGCTTTTAGAAGTTGCACAAGTCTTCAATTTATTTAAGTATCTGTTAAAAATAATCATTATTCATCAGTAGATGGAATTCTTTATAATAAAAACCATACAATAATTATTTGTTACCAGAAGCAATAACTAATGAAACATTTATAATTCCTCTAATTGTTTTAACATCTCTAAAGATTATAATTCCAAATTATGTTAAAACAATAGGAAATTATTCATTTTATCAATGTAACATATTAACTAATTTTACAATTCCTGATATGGTCACTTTAATTGAAACATATGCTTTTTCCTATTGTAATAAATTAGAAACAATTATTATTGGTAATAGTGTAACTTCAAATGGAAGTTATGCATTTTATTATTGTACTTCCTTAACAAATATTACAATTCCAAATTCAGTTAAATCAATAGAACCAAATACTTTTATGGAATGTACAAATCTTTAATTTATTGAAGTATCAGCTGAAAATAATTTTTATACTGATATTAATGGAATTTTATTTAATAAATATATTACTTCAATTGTTTGTTATCCAAAAACAGTTATATTAATTAAAGATTTTACATTTTATAAATGTTCTGAAATAAAGATAATTACCATTGGAGATAATTTGGAAAAAATAGGAAAGAATGCATTTTATTATTGTACATCATTAACAAATATTATAATTCCAAATTCAGTCACTTCAATTAAAGATTATTCATTTTATTATTGTACATCATTAAAAAATATTACAATTCCAAATAGTGTTATATAAATCAGAGATAGTGCATTTTCTTCATGTTTAAACTTAGAAACTAATGTCAAATATATAGAAAGTTACGCATTTTATAGCTGCAACAATCTTAATTGTATATATTTTATTGGCCAAAATTCACTTAAAATATTTGGCCAGTATATCTTTGGAAATGTTCCTGCTAAATATGTAATGACATCAGATTTATGTCAAGGAACTAAATTCGCATCATTGGATGTAATTAAGGGCGAAACTATTGAAGAATGTGAACCTTATTCTTGGCCAACACATACGTTTACAAATTCGAATTCATTTACAAAATCAAATACATTTTAAACGCTCAAACCAAAATGATTATAATTATTGTTTGTGTATGTGTTGTTGTAATCATCATTGTTTTATTACTTGTTCGTATTCGTAATAAGAAACAAAGTCAATTGAAAAGTATCAGTGAAGAAAACATTGATAAAAATGCTAACATTTCATCTAACATTGGCATGAATTTATATAATATTGATGAAGATCCATTTGCATATGATTTCAAGGAAAACAATATTATTAGAAATATTTAAAGCTAATCAAATATATATAAAAATATCAATAAAAAGCGAGAGAATTATTTTAGATGTTAAGCTTCGATATTTGAATATTATGGATAAGAAGTAAAAAAGTATGAAACTTTATAAAGAATAATAAAAAACATACGTTTCACTTGTTTGCGAAAAAAATGCAAAACAATAAATAATATTGCTTCCCAATATCTAATACATACAATGTATGTTATTGGATGTGATTGATTACCATTCAACTAATAATATTATTGAATGGCGAATTGTTGAAGGAGTATTAAAATTGTAAATCTTTATTAAGATTTGTATTGGATTGATTAAAAAAATAGATATGATGATGACATTCATCCAAAAGGGATAATGTGTTTTTATCTTAAATAATCTTTCATAAACATTTTTATAAATTTAGTTTTTATTATAGCTAAAATAAAGCTTGACTATCTCTACCAGTCAGGTATTTAAATGTTAAAATATTTTTCAAGCAAATTTCGATATTTTACCTAATTCTTGAACAAGTCAAATATTTACAAATGATTGAGCCATTTAATGTTTAACAATTTTTTTTTACAAATAATTTTGGATGTATTGTGTATAAACTCGAAAGATTAAATATGAAAAAAAAAATCATGTTGAGAACTTCAGACCTTTATTTTCAACGTAAAATTGATTTGCCTATTTCCAAGATAAGTTAGAAAATATTACAGCAGCCACCACTTTTGTTTGTATTTTGTTTCGCTTCCTCTTGAGGTTGTGGGTTGATAGCAGTTTTGATTGCAAGTTGGAATACTTCGTTAAGATTGTATTGTTTTAAGGCAGAACATTCGATATAAGCAGCTGCTTTGAGGGTCTTTGATGTCGCTTGCCCTTTTGATGTAGGGATTGGAGACTCACCAACCTGGCATTTTGAGGGATCTTTTTCGTATTCATCTCTTAAATCAGATTTGAGACCAACCAAAATAAATGGCACGTCTTTACAGTGTTCTCTCATTTCAGGGATCCAAATTGTTGAAACGTTTTCAAGGGATGCTGGACTGACCAAAGAGAAACATACGAGGAAAACATCGGTTTCTGGGTAACTCAAAGGTCTAAGATTTTTATAATCTTCTTGACCTGCTGTATCCCAAAGTTGTAGGTTGATAGCTTGGTTATCGCACATAACGTTTGTTGTGTAATTATCGAAAACGGTAGGGACATAATCTGTTGGGAAAACGTTAGATGTGTAGCTGATAAGCAAGCAAGTCTTTCCAATTGCACCATCACCAATAACAACGCACTTAAGGTGTTTCATCACCAGCTAAACTTTTTGACAAAAACCGGTGTTCTTCGTTCGCCATACAAATAATTCTGTTGGAGCTTTTGATTTTCAATGACGATAGGTATTGTAAACAGTGGGCCATTTTAGTGATTGTATCATCTATTTGATAAAGACATTCACATTATCTACAAACATGTCTCATATACGTTCTCAAATAAAACATTATATTTATACATATTGCTTAGGTACAGGGATATTCAGTGATTTCTGTTTTGTAAATGTCAGATTATGCAATGCTAAAATTTACCTCAAAAAACGATTAAAAATATATCAAATATAGTCATATTACAAAAAGTGACCTAAATTTTAAGCAAGAAAAATCATCAAAAATACACATTTCAAAATTCATTAATCTTGGTTTTTTTTATCTGTGATCTAATAACATAATTTCTAATAGAATATAATCTCACAAAGGTAGTCTTTAATCAAAAAATATTTGAAATTATTATCAAATAAATTTATTTACTTTGGTAAATTCTAATAGTATATCTATTTAATGTGCTTCCAAGCATGTCACTGTCAAAAAGTCATTTGTTTATGCATGTAACTTTTGTAAATGGAAATTAAACAGTTTCATTTTCGAAACGATGACGCAATTAATGAAATTATTATTAAATAAGTAAGGATTACGTTAAGAACAATTTTTTATTGAAGTTTTTCTGATTATGCACTTTATAATATTATTGTTTTTATGTATTTACATTTTGCTTTGTGAATATATTTGTTATATTGTATATTGTTATTTTGATGATATTCATATGTTTGTGTGTTTATATCAACTTTTGTTTTGATACAATTATTTCGATTGTTTTCTCTGAACATTTGATATTTGAGTTGATTTTGATTATTAGCAATATACGCTTCATTTCTATTTCTTATTGAAAATGAAGATTTGATATTTGTAGAAGAGGAATATGAATTAGAATTTTCGCTTGTACTTTTTTCAAGGATTGTTCAATTAGTTTCTCAATTAAATAATATGATTCTGGTGTGTTCTTTGTAGTTATACGTTTGATAAAAATTGAAATTCGTTTAACGATATTTTGATTAATTTCTTCTTTTTTCATTTGAAGTGTTTTTAAAAAATTTATTTAAATATCAGACACATGCTTTTGTGATGAAAATGCATTATAAGCCATGCTACTTATTATTATAATAAATGTATTTGGAAAATTTAAATCGAATAATTCCAATACTTTTTTAACTGACACCTGGAAGTTTTCTTCAGTTAGACTGAATATCGTTTTCTCAAGCTTAATTAGGAATTTCAAGCTGGTTGACAGATCACCCAACTGTTTATCTCCTGTGTTTATGGCAGTATCATCATTAAGCATGTGCTTTAGCGAAATCAAAGCTTTAAACAAACCCGCAACGTTTTGGGGGTACCCGTTCCAAGAAATCCATAGATAACCAATCACTTTTATAATCACAATCATTACAATCTTCATAACCTAGTATATTGAGTGATTATAATATATAAATTTCATGTTATAACATCCTTAGATCTGTTTTTCTTACTAATTTAATATGATTCCACAAATTGATATTTTGAATTAATAATAACTAAATATGATAATAATATTAATTTAAAGGCAAATTTTTTTTCATCATTTCATGATATAGAGGACAAGTTTTCAGAGAAAAAATATCGCACAGAGTCATTCATTTTTAACAATTAAAAGATCATTTAACCAAAGATTTTATAATTTTTAGGTATGGGGAATAATCATTTTTCTTAATATATATATATTCCAAACCTTTTTTTCCATTCAATAAATATGTTTTGTTTTAAGTAACGTATAATTATATATAAAGTAAATCTTTTGATTACTTAATGAATTTAAACATGTATCAAATGCAAAAACACGTTTGGTCACCATATTGACCGTTAAAGCTTGTTGTGTTCCTTCCACAGCAATACACTTCATCTAAAAAGACGTTATTTTTACTTCACATGCAAAATTTTTAACTGTCATTTCACATTTTTTTGAGGGTAATTAAACTTTTTGAATAATGGAAATGCCGTTGCGATACGTTAAATTGTCAAACACAACCGCCAATAATTTCATGCCTAAACCAAAGTTTTCAATTGAAGAAAACCACGAATTTCTTCCAAAGGAAGAGGTTTTAATCATTGACAAAAATGGTGTCGATCTTTGGAAAGGCGAAATAGTTTCAATCAAAGATGGGAAATACAAAATTCATTATCCTGAATATCCAGAAGATGATGAAGAACTAGAAGGTACATCACGTATTTTAGTAAAGAACCGAGCTAATACCTATATATACAACACACAAGAAGCAAGTCGTAATACAATTCTTCCAAAAGAAATTGAAGATGAGGAAGAAGAAGCAGACGAAAGCCAATCCGACAAAGAAGAAGACTACAAACCCGTGAAAGCACAAGATGATAAAAAGAGTAAAAAGAAGAAAGGCAAAAGCAAAAAGGGCAAAAAGCCCGTTGCTAGGCCAAGGCCCGAAGGCTGCAGAGTAAGCCCAAGGAGACAAAACTAAACATTTTCTAAGTTCATACCATTTTCCATCGTTTTTTCTTTAAGGGTAAAATTACCCATTTCATAAGATAAAAACAGACCATTTATAAAATCAAAAAGTTGTGAAATTATACTTTATTTCTTAAATTCTTTAATCAACTTCTTCGACACGTGGTCCTGATGAGTGTCCACCAGTTGAAGCGCCAGGTGATGGGCCAGCGCCTCCTTGCATGTTAGCAAACATTGATGGGTCGATGCCTCCTGGCATGCCGCCAGCGCCTGGCATTCCGCCTTGTGCGCCGCCAGCTGCGTTTTGGTATGCAGCTTGCATGAGTGGCATTAACTTGCCTTCGAGTTCCTTCTGCTTGGCTTCGAATGTAGCGACGTCTGCGTCTTGGTTAGCGTCGATCCATGCGAGTGTGTCATTGATTTCCTTGTTGATTGTGTCCTTATCTGATTGTGACAATGCGTTAGCGAACTGTTCTTGATTTAATGAGTTGCGTACGCCGAAGCAGTATCCTTCGAGTGCGTTCTTAGCCTCAACCTTCTTACGCACTTCTTCATCTTGTGCCTTGTACTTCTCTGCATCTGCAACCATTCTATCGATATCTGCTTGTGAAAGACGTCCTTTCTCATTCTTAATCGTAATCTTCTTAACATTGCCTGTTGACTTATCTTGTGCTGAAACGTTCATAATACCATCTGCGTTAACATCGAATGTAACTTCAATCTGTGGTACGCCGCGTGGTGCTGGTGGAATGCCTGTTAAATCGAATGTACCAAGTAAGTTGTTATCGCGTGTTCTTGAACGTTCACCTTCGTAAACTTTGATTGTAACTGCTGGTTGGTTATCGGAGAATGTTGTGAAGACGTTTGACTTCTTGCATGGGATTGTTGTGTTACGTGGAATTAAAACAGTCATAATTTCACCTGCTGTTTCGATACCTAATGAAAGTGGAGCAACATCTAACAATAAGATATCTTTGATTTCTTCATGAGTATCACCTTTGATAATTGCTGCTTGAACTGCTGCACCATATGCAACTGCTTCATCTGGATCAACACCACGACATGGTTGCTTTCCATTGAAGAAGTCTTGTAACAATTGTTGAACACGTGGAATACGTGATGAACCACCAACAAGAACAATATCAGTAACATCGGACTTTGACATGTTTGCATCTCTTAAAACTTGTGCGACTGGATTCATTGTTGACCTGAAAAGTTCATCATTTAAGTTCTCGAACATTGCACGTGAGATGTTATCCATGAAATCATGACCTTCATATAATGAATCACAAACAATGGATGCGGATGTGGCTGTGGATAATGTTCTCTTAGCACGTTCGCATGCTGTTCTTAATGTACGTAATGCACGTGGCGATTGCCTTAAATCACATTTGAACTTCTTTTGGAAACGATCTGCAAAGTAATTAACCATACGGTTATCAAAATCTTCACCACCAAGATGTGTATCACCTGCTGTGGCACGAACTTCGAACATACCACCATCGATATCAAGTAAGGAAACATCAAAAGTACCACCACCAAGATCGAAGATAAGAACATGACGTTCGTTGTCAGATTTTTCGTTAAGACCAAAGGCAATAGCAGCGGCTGTTGGTTCGTTGATGATACGAAGAACATTGAGACCGGCAATAACACCTGCATCTTTTGTGGCTTGACGTTGACCATCGTTGAAATAGGCTGGAACTGTAACAACAGCATCAGTAACTTTGTTGGAAAGTTGGCTTTCAGCGATTTCCTTCATTTTACCTAAAACCATGGCTGAGATTTCTTCTGGGTAGAATTGTTTGGTTTCACCCTTCCATTGAACTTGAATTCTTGGACGATCTGCATCACCACGAACAACCTTGAATGGCCAATGTTGCATATCCTTTTGAACGACTGGATCACTGAATTTACGGCCAATCATACGCTTTGCATCGAAAACTGTGTTTGTTGGGTTCATGGCAGCTTGGTTCTTAGCAGCATCACCGACAAGACGTTCATCTTCAGTGAATGCAACATAAGATGGGGTTGTACGATTACCCATATCATTTGCGATAATATCAACACGACCGTGTCTGAAGACACCGACACAACTGTATGTTGTACCAAGATCAATACCTATTGCGGACATTGAATAAAAGTGAAAAGATCTCTTTGGGCCACATTTGCTCTGAAATTAAGTAGCCGAACACTTATTTTCAATGCATTCAATTATTCAATCCTTTCCGATAGGTGGTTTTACCATCTGCTTTTGCGGTTATTGATAGTTAAAAAATTCACATGTGCTGTGAAAAACAATATTATACAATTACAACAAAACATGATCCAATTTAATTGTCACACAAAGGTGACATATTACTTCTAAACTTTATGTTTTGTTCAACTAATAGGTTTTAGAAAATTGATGATTATTTTTGAACATTTATAATTCCAAAATTTAAATTAATTTTCATTTATAAACAAGTATTCCCGAAGTACAACAGTACTTAAAATTGTTTTTATGAATTTAAAGATGAAGCAAAATGAAGACAATGATTATTTTTTTATGAAATTTTATATTTATACAAAAGTTTAATTGATACGTTGTTTAAATTAAATGATACCTTATGTGGTGACCTTAAATTAATTTAAACAATGTATCTACACATTATATGATACAAAAGTCCTCTTTGCGTTATCTGAAATGATCAAAAACATCTGATTTCCCAAACAAACATACTCAATTCATATGCCGATCAAATTACATAGAAGTACATTGTGTGAGTAAAGCTCACAATCGAGTGAAAAACCGAAAACTTTGGATAATGTAGATTCGTTGTTTAAATTAATTTAAGGTGTCACAATATTCGCATTGGGTAGTTATTTCATTTTCGTTTCATCTTAAACATTTAAGCAACCATGTTAATTTCATTAATTATTTTATCTTTTTTCACATTCTTATATAGTTTTTTGAGAAGGACTGTATATTATTATATAGGTTTATTTTATTCTCCATAAGCATTCTAATTTTTATGATATTCCCATTGTGCTTCAATAAGAAATTAATTCCACCAATATTTTTATTATAATATTAAATAAAACTATAATTAATGTAAAGCTATTCTTAAAACAATAATTCTAATTTATGCCAAACAAATCCAAAAAAATTCGTTATCATCATCACGTAGAAGCACGCTGAAGCTTTGTTCTTAATTATAAATAATGTTTTATCAAAAATTCAGCTCCATTATGTTTTGGTAAATATTTACCATTGTCTATTCAAAAGTTCACAAATTCATTTTGCCATTTAAATGCCAAATCACATCAAATATTTTTTTAGTTGAGGTGATTTTTAATTACTTATCCACATAAGTTTTTTATCCTTTGCATTTGTTTTTATTAAGAGGAAATTTAATGAATGATCTTCTCATAATTTTTCAAAACATTTTCTTTTTAATATATTTATTTGAAGAATGCTGTATCGAACTGTTCTGATTGCCTTAATGAAAAATAATACTCTTTTTTTTGGTTGACGATTGTTCAATACCTCCATTGTTGGAAATATTAACTATTTCCAATATTTTTAAAGGAAACCTCTTCTCTCAATATAAAATACTCGTCTTGAAGAAAACTAATTTTGCTTTCTTTATCATTCGTAAAATAATTTCAGTTTATTAATATACACTGATTTTTCTAACTTCACTTTAATGTTCATCATATTTGTTAAAAATATATTCTCATATTACCTTGCTTACGAAGAAAAATCCTTTGTAAATTGGATGAAATCAACAAATCAAATGTATGTTGGCAAAGATTATGATATGCGTTTTGGTATTTGGTTGTCAAATAGTCGTTTTGTTAATGAGCATAACAAAGTTAATTCATTCAAGCTTTGCATGAACAAATTTTCAGCATATACACCCATCGAATATAAGGCACTTCTTGGTTATATTCCTGAAGTTGTTACAAGAAAAGCATTGAAATCCAATTATAAGCCCGTTGATTCTATTGATTGGCGTGCTAAGGGAGCTGTTAATGAAATTAAGGATCAAGGCGATTGTGGTTCGTGTTGGGCATTTTCAGCAATTCAGGGAGCAGAAAGTGCTTACTTCATTAAGTCTGGAAATCTTCTTTCATTTTCAGAGCAAAACTTAGTTGATTGTGTTTACAAATGTCTTGGATGTGAAGGTGGTTTAATGTCATACGCATTTGATTATGTTATTGAAGACCAAAATTCTAAGTTTATGCTTGAAGAAGATTATCCATATATCGCAATTCAAGGCGCATGTAAATTCAATCCTTCAATTGCAGCTGGCCATATTTCAACATATCATGCTATAGTACAAGGTGATGAAACAGATCTTGAAGCAAAGGTTGCAAATCAAGGACCAGTATGTTGTGGAATAGATGCTTCATGTGAAAGTTTTCAATTTTATAAATCAGGAATTTATGATGAACCAAAATGTTCATCTACTGTACTTGACCATGGCGTTGGTTGCGTTGGATTTGGTGCTGAAGGAGATAAAAAGTATTGGATCATTCGAAATTCGTGGGGTACAACATGGGGTGAAAATGGTTACATTCGTATGATTAAGGATAAGAATAACCAGTGTGGTGTTGCATCCGCAGCAATTGTACCAATTGCATAACTAAATGATGCATCCACCATTTTGTATTTATTTGATTAATAGTATGTTTTATAAATATTTTTGTTGAAATATAAATGCAATTTTATGGAAATTAATGGTAAATAGTTTCTATTTTAATTCAACTTAACACAACATTTTTCAGGATGATAAAATACCTATTTTTTAATTACAAACCATTAAGATAAAACATCAAAAACGATTGCACTTGCTTTATTATAAGTAGAATTTTATGTATTGAGATATTTAAGACTTTTTGCAAAAATATTAGAGTTTGCATTTATGCAAATTGGTGATCTTCTTACATACGACGATATTGAACAATACAAATTTAAAAATCGATAACCATTGCAATTTTGACGTTATATTCTAAGCTTTGATTCAGATATTTTTAGCATTTAAAAATATTTATATAGAAATTACACTCGTTTTAATTCTTGGTGCACACGTTTATTGTTTTCTAATTTCAGCTGAAATCAGAAACAAATGGCAATTTGATATTCCAATAAATGTGCATTCCACCAACGTAGCACAGACAGATGACAATCTGAAAAAAGTCAGGAACTTATTGATGAATTATCTTTAAGCTATATGCTACCTAAAACCCAACGCTGAAGCATTTAAACAAATTGATACAACTTTAATCCATCCAAAATTTTCTCTTAATTTGGTGACAAACGACCCATTTTTCACGTATGTAAAATGCTTCATGATCAAACAGGTTCAGGTTCATACGTTTTTACGAAGCGATAACAAAACATATTATTCCAAAGTATATCTTTTAATCAATTATAAACAACAAGCCAATTAGTGTCCGTGCTTTTGCTTTTTCCACTTTGCCCTGCACCACGGGCACTGCTTGTGCAATGCGTTTGCGAGCCATCTCTTCAAGCACGTTCTATGTATTCTCTGGTGGCACGTCACGCATATTCTATTCGGCAAGTCTCCGTTCTCGTCCAGCAGCGACAGGCAGATTGGGCACGGCTTCTCGTCGGTGAATATCGACATCACTTTTGCGTTCCATGTGCATATTGCTGTTATTATTCCGTTTGGACGATTGTACTCTTTTATCATTTCGTCTCTGCATTCTCTTGTGATGTTTACTTTCCCGATCGAATACACTTCGAACATTGGCGGCACTAAAGGATATTCGTTTGGTATAATGACTTTTAGTTTAAATGAATCGTCGTCTTTTTGCACTTTACATATTATTGTGTTGTTGTCTTTGACTTCGACATCGATACCTTTTTTGGTTATTGTTGTTGTTATTTCATGAATTATGTTTGGTATTAAACGCGGTGATATTTTGTTGATGACAAAGTTCTTGACTTTCTCGTTCGGATTGTTTTGATACCATTTCGACGCGGCATTTGGAAAATCAGTTAAAAGTTTTTCTAAATTATTTCGCTTGTCTTCAAATTTCATCGTAAGTGATTCATCGAATATTAAAAGACTTGAAATAGGTCCACTCTTTAATGCGTTACGTAATTCATAACATTGTTCGATGTTTGACGATTCGATATATTTAGAGACAGTATGCTCGAAACAATATAATATAATTGGATTAAAGATGATACTAAGTTTGGATAAAAATGTAATTAATTCATTAGGCGGTAGTTGTGTCGTGAAATCAAAAAATTTTAATAAAAGATCTTTAGTTATGGTGTTAATTGATGTTAAATTATTTGTTACTAACAATATCTTTAATAATACTTCGCTATATCGTTGAAGATTTTGTTGAACTTTAAGTAAAGAACTTAATATTAAATAAAAATCTAAATAATTTATATTTGGTAACTTATTTATGATCAATTGATATAATTCATCAGTGATTAATATTGGTTTTATTGATGTACAATATAATATGTTTTTGTAATCCATTGAAAATTTGTATTTTTCTGAAGGGTCTTTCAAAAATAATAGAAAATTCCTATCGTCTTCGCACTTTGGTTGTAAATCATTGAACCAATTTTGATAAATTGAATTCTTTAAAAGAAATGGCGCATAAGAAATAGAATTTGGTATATTAAGAGGATTATCAGTTGTAACAATTAACAACAATGACAAATAAAACATATCCTTTGATAGAGCTATCTCAAATAAGTTTTGTCTTTTAGTTTCATCAAGAGATTTAAGAAATGTTCTCACGGAAAGTGACATTCTGTCTATTGAAAAAGTTCCGATGTAAACGGTTATTGCAAAGTTCGGAAATTCTTTCAATAAGTAATCGTTCAAAAACCGCAACGATACATCTATCGGTGCCTTTTTGATTTGAGTTTCAGTGAAATAACTTTGCATGAAATCATAAGAATCAGGGAAATCATCCAAATTTAAATCGAGTTTTGAAGAGATATGACCTACAATAGTCCCGGCCTCAGTTTCGGAGTAATTTTTCTTTATGTAATTAAACAGTTTGGAATATAATTTTTGCTTTGTTGGACCGATTGCATTAATTTCGATTTCTTTTTCTGTAATTACTTTACAGAGTTCATCATCAAGTTCAGCGAACTGCCATAAGTCGGAAGACACTTGTTCAGAATCATAAATTTTCTGCAATATAATTGAGTCGATTATCGAAGAGAATTCTTCTTTATATGAATTTGGAATAATTTCGTTGCAAACTGTCGGCGACTCGATAATGAATTGTTTAATATTATCCAAAAACTCTGCGCAGAACCAATTCGATTTTGGTGACTTTTCCCAAAGTTCAATACATTTTATTACTGAATTAGGGAACTTCGTTATTATTAAAGGAATATCTTTCGCATCAGCGATTAACGAAACAGCTTTTGCTACATCATTAGGTTGACTATACTCAGCTATGTAATCAATGGAGTTAAATAACTGATGAAACTCAATGATATATTTGGCATCAATTGGAATATCTTTGATAGATAACGATTTCTCAACAACGTCAATTGGAATTTGTTTCCATATTTGTGGATTTGTTATGACGATTTCTAATGGTATCAAATCAATTAATTCTTTTTCACAGAAATAATTAATCGATTTGATTAAGTTTTCGTCATTTAATATTTTCTTTGAAATCGATTCTTGAACTTCTTTAGGTTTAACATGTTGAAGAAATCGATCAAAATATTCATTAAGTAAATATTTGTTATTTAGGAGTTCCGAATAATTAATTTCGGATTCTTTCAAGTTGTTTATTAATGGAATTATATGCTGCAAACAAATTGGATCTTGTTCTAGTATGAAATCATGAAATGTAAAATGTGGACAACCTTCAATATGCGATAGTTCAGATTGAAGGCGATATAAACATGATCGAAGGCGTTGATTATAAAATAAGGATTGCTCTGTATTAGTCATTGATTCTCGACATCCATTAATCGAAATTTTTATGAATTGAACAAGTTCGGCAGTATTGGATCGGGTTATAGTAGCCTTAAATGAGGTAAGAATTTGTATAGCAGAAAGAATAACAGATGTGGCTAATCGGGATTTCCCCATTAATTCTTCAACTTGCTCTTCATCTTGCTTATCAAAGGCTATGAAACCCATAGAGCCAATTGCTGAGATCATCTGTGGAAGACATGATTTAATACCACCAATTTCTTTGATAAGTTTAGTAAAGATTTTGGAGGCTTCGTTTTTGATTTGTTGTTTGTCATCATGTGCAAGAATGAATATGTATGGTATGGTATGAATTTTTAAAGTTGTATTTGATATAACTGATAAGAGATGTAATGATTCCAAACGCATTTTCGTCGAATTACTTTGCATTCCATTGCGGGCAACTGAAAATGCTGCAAAAGTTTCTGTTTCATCAAATGTAGTAATTAATTTTGAAAGATTCATCATAGCTGTTGCTGCACGTTCTTGATTTCGGATCAAACATTGTCGGTAGAGATTATTTGCATCGGAATCTCTAAAGAAATTGAGGTAAGAATCACAGTCTGGGAAAGGTACCCTATGAGAAAGATCCATTGTGTTGTCCAATTCATATCACATTTCATTGGAAAGCTAAAATTCATTTTTCAGAATTGAGTGAACTAACATAATGAACGCAAGAAATGAACAACAATGCACGAGGTAATTTTTCTTACCTATCTTTGAAAAGTTAATTATTATACTTAGATAAACATTTCCATTTTTTTAATCATAATCATATAGCAAATGCTTAACGCAAAATGAGTGGGAGCTCCTTCAAGCGCTTACCAAATTCTTCAATTCTTATTTATTGTCTTTTCATATTCAACATTTTAAAAAGATGAATATCTTTGCTTATGCAATATCTTCCCATTGCGATTTTAAGTTTATCGTAAAGCTTGCTTAGTTAAAAAGCAATATGTGAGTAAATGTACAAATTGTTGTTAAATAGCAATTAACATAAGCGTCATCAGTGATATTTGTATTTTGTGTTCATGATAAAAAGTTTACTTCTCCTGCAAAAGATCAATTTGCAAAAATCAATTGGAAAAAAAAAATTAATGAAATCACAATTACTTAATATCAAATAAAAAGTTTAAAAATTACGACCAAACACATTTGAGCACATACCTGAATTTGTGCCGTTGGAATTAAAAAATATAATTAACCTATTGGATTGTTTACCAGTGGTGTGGAGGTGGTGGACCTGGTGGGTGATGGTGTGGTGGAGGACCAGGTGGATGGTGTGGAGGTGGTGGGCCTGGTGGATGATGTGGAGGTGGTGGGCCTGGTGGATGATGGAATGGTGGTGGTGGGCCTGGTGGGCCAGGTGGGTGATGGAATGGTGGTGGTGGGCCTGGTGGGCCAGGTGGATGATGATGTGGTGGAGGAGGTCCTGGTGGTCCTGGATGGAACATTTTATAAAGTGATGTGAAGTTTTTTTGTTTGATGCATTCAAAAAATAATTTTCAATGGCCGACTCGATAATTCAGTGCAAAAACTCCTTTCTGTTCTCAAATTGTCATTAGGGAATCATCGGAACGGTTTGTTAAAATTCTGAGCGAAAACAATTATTGTCAAATTTTGTGATAAAGAAATTGAGCAAATAATTCAAATTAAAACCCTAATTGGCAACATCATCTGACTCTAAAGCATTATTTTGGTTTCTCTGACTTATATTCATTTAGCTCGTATTTATCAATAACATGATGTTACACAATGCATTGTGCTGACAAAAATCGCATCCCAATGGGAATATACCAATGTTTATGATAATCATAATAATTTTGGATATCATAAATTGATAATAATATATAAGCTATTTATCATCACGGCAACTATTAGCATTGTTACATATCGACTGTAAATGTTAGTAATAAAAAATCATAAATTTCTATATATAAAGTATAATCATGAGCAATTCGTACCATTACTTCTTTTATTTCATGTTAATGTAACAAAGAAACAAATGGAAAATATGTTATATTTTCTCATTTTTACTGTTCCGCATTCTCATAGCCTTCTCGACTAATCGTCTCATTATTACTAATGGTAATTCAACAAACAAATCATTAAATTACTTTATTTAACATTAAATCCACTTATCATTATCACCCAAAATAAGTTCTTTAAAGTCACTTCTGACATCTTCCACTTTAATTTCATCATTTGAAGCTGACTCGTTTGAAAGTGTATGCGATTTTTCCATTTGTTTTCGATAATGACGAATAACATAATGAACAATTGCAACAATTATTAATACAATTGCAACTGCACCACATGAAATACCAACGATTTCTCCTTCTGATAAAGTTTTCTTTTGTTGCGATGAATCGATTTCAATCAAAGTATAGAAATCCGAATAAAAACTAACGTAAGTATCATAATAAACAGCAACATATTCATATGAAAGATATCTTATTTCGAAATAACTTTGTATTGAACCTATTTGAGAAAATGTGATAGTGTTTACATGTTTGTGAATAACAGATACAGTTTCAGTAGCAGATAATAAATGAGTTATAATGTATGAGTGTGATAAACTCATGTCTTGTTGGAATGAAGCAGTGAATGTATTCGAATAAGTAAATTTATTTGAACTTGAAAATGTATTTGATTGTGTGAATTTATTTGATTTACTGAATGTATTTGATTTAGTAAAAGTATTCGAATTAGTGAATGTATTTGTTTGTACAAATGAGGCGAAATTACATTCAGTATGATTTTCATGCTTAATGTTTAAATTTCCAAATGTTTCATTTTCATATCTATTTGAAGTGAAAGTTGTATTAGTACCAATATCAAGAAATGCATTTTCTCCAATGGTTGGTAATGTTGTTCCATTATAGCAAACGTGTTTAAGTGAAGAACTTGATGAAAATGCATATAAATTAATGTTATTAACATTTCCACTTATTAAAATTGTTTCCAAATTTTTGCATGCAAAAAATGCAATTTGTTCAATAGTGGTAACTGAAAATGGAATTATAAATTTTGTGGATTTTTTCCCAATTGGATAACTAATTAGTTTAGTAATTTCTTTATTATATAATACACCATCATTTTCATAATTAGCAAAATATAAATTTTCTTCTGAAACATTAATATATTGAAGATTTTCACACCCTGCAAATGGATTCGTTTTTATTGTATTTATTGATTTTGGAATGAATATATCTGTTATGTTTCTACAATTTTGAAACATTAAAGATCCGATTATTGTTAAACCATCTTCAAAAATTATTGTACTAAGTTTATTACATTCGCAAAATACATTTTGCCCAATGTTTTTAATTGTGTTCGGTATTGTTATATTCAGTAAAGAATTGCATCTAAAAAATGCTTTGTCTAAAATTCCTGTAACATTTTTGTCAATATATGCTGATTCTAATTTAGGCCATTCACAGAAAGCACATTCATTTATTGTTCCGCTTATAGTAATAATAACATGTTCGGTTAAATTTTTATGTTCACTTGTAAACTGAGTTTCATTAGTTATTGTAAGTGTCATTGTGATTTCATTAAAATTTTGTAATGTTTTTGTGAAAAATAAAATAAACATTAACGAAACAAAGCTATTGGCTTTGCTATGACCACTATTTTTATAATTCTTTGTGTGAAATATATCCAATATTAAACAAAATGATATAAATAAAAGTAAGATACAAACTAAATTCATAATGTAAGTTAATGAATCCAAAAAATATACAATTTTTTTTGTGTAATTAGAAATATCGGAAATGTAATGGCATGAAATATATGAATATTTATCAATAACATATTTCCAACATGGTAATTGTATTTGTCTTCGATTATAGATGATATCTTTTTTTTGTTTTACAGAAAATAATTTTTCGAATTTTGCTCGTATATATGATTTAATTAAACATGTTTGCTGTGTTTGTATAGAATGGCTGAAAATATATAAAATGATAAACATATAATAAATTTTTAAAGCAGATGTTGAAATTTTTTTCTATGATTTATATGTAATTTTTTCAATCGAACGACAGAGGAAAAAACAAAATGCACTTTTTGTTTCAATTTTCATGAATGTGCTATGACTATATAACAATTCAAATGTATGGGTTTTGACTTAATGTAAAATATACAATTTTATGTGGGATCGTCATGACGACTTCACTTACATCATCAAAAAGATTTTTGAATATCACTCATAGAATGAATTGTATGAGCGAATACAAAACGTCGGTCACCATACTTTTTGACCGATTTATACATCAAGCCCCCCCAAAATATTCACCGATACTACTTTTTGAGTACCTAAAAAGTGTCATCAGTTCGTTTACGTATAAAACACGATAGAACGTGATATGAAATTTTTGACTTAGCTTTATCAAATTAAAATTAAATAGTTTACTTAAATAAGCGATTAATACTGCAGACTTCCTTGTAGCAATTAATGTCGAATTCTAAACCATTTCCTTCTCCTTCAATCATATCAAATTGGGTATGGAATGGAGACATGGAATGTGAAACTGTTTTACCAATCATAAATGAATCACCAAATTTCCAAGTTATTGAACAAGATACAGAACCATTAATTTTTCGTAGATTACGACTCGAAAAAAGCAAAACCACAAAAGATACCAAGCCAGCCCAACCAAAACCACCCAAAAACGGCAAAAGCATTATTCAAGAAAATGCGACTTCATTTCTTCCAGCGCCTATACATAAAATGACTACAGCTGAACTTAAGAAGACACTAAAATCGCTCGGATTAGTCACCACCGGAACGAGGGAAGAAATGGCGCAAAGGCTTCAAAAGTTTATCAAAAAATGATTTGATTTACGTTCTTTATTACCGTCGCATAACCGTTTGTTTTTATTTATTTATTTATTAAAATTAATAATAATATTATTTGTTAAAAATTTTTCTTTTCATAGTATCTATCGCTATTTCCATTTCATCGTCATTTTGAGGCACGAAAATATCGAGTGAATCTCTTTGTAATACTTCATCTTTTTGAATTTTCACCTTTAAATTTCTCTCGTCACTTTTGAGTAGATTTTGATCGGCGAAAAGTGCATCAAAGTCAATGACCAACTTGTCTTTTGGCTTATGTAATCGACCAGATTTTCTTGTTGGAGGCGGAACCAACAATACCTCACTACCATTTGGACTTCTATTGGTATATCTTCTACTAATTCTTTTCGGAGGGGGTGAACTATCATCATCATCTATATCATCAGAGTCAGATACATCATCATTATCACCTCCGAAATTTCTTTTCATATATTTCGAACATAAGTTCACTCCGGGTAAGTTTTGTAATAAATATACTACAAGAGGTGCAGTCAATCCGAAATATTCAGGTCCAGAAATAGTTAAAGATCGATTTCCTTCACCGCCCAATTTCTTCTTTTTATCTTCGACTTTTTTCACGATGATTAACCACGGAGTAGAAGGAGCATTACCTTCAGCAAATACCTTTGGATTATCTTTCATTTCCACTCTAAATATTGGATATTTACCTCCATTATCAATAATTAAACTTCGATACCAAACCTTCACAGAAGGGTTTTTACAAGAGTAATAAATATGTTCTGTTTCAAACCCAGCCGGATATAAATATCGTTCAGAATGGAATCCATCTCTATCAGTAACGATTGTACCCAAATTTATAATATTTAAAGTTTGCCCAATTAATATTGGTAATTTAGGAGAACCATCTTCATTCATTGGATATTCAGGTACATCATAAATTGAAATATGTTTATGGACACCGACATTACGTTTCTTATGTCCTAATAATAAATCCCTTATAGTTCTTGCGACTTTACCTTCTAATCCATCATTCCCAAAACGATTATTAATCATTTGATTATTTTGTAAATCTAAAAACCCATTTTCTGCTACATATTTAAATAATTCCAAATCTTCATTTGAATATTTATCATTATCCAAATTCTTACGAACTTGTTCAAACAATTGTATTCTTGATAATAATTTAGTAGCTGTTCCTGAAGTAATTTGTCCTACTATTTTATTATTATTATTTTCGACATTATTATTCTTTACATCTTCACAATAATTAATAATTTCTTGTACATAATTATCAATAACTTCAGTCTTCTTATTAATGTCACAAATCTCTTTAATTTTCTCCGCACTTGGATATCCAATATTTAATAACGCATGAATTATTAACTTATGTTCTTTCTTATTCCATGAAGAAAGTGCTAATTCAAGTGTTTCACAACTAAATGGGATATCAACATGTTGAACTTCTTTAAATCGGACATAACTTGACTTTAATCCATTCACAAGTGATTTCAATCGTACAATTAATATCTTACTTTGTAATGGTGTTTCTGATTCTTGTGTGAACTTCATATCTTGGAATTGTGAATATCCATATTTCCAAGATTCATATAATAATATTTGATCATCTTTCTTAGACCACCAATAAGAAGGTTTCATAGTTTGTACGTCTGGTATTGGTAATTCTTCTGGTGGCTTCTTACATGTAGTAATTAATGTGTTTAAGAAATGTAAGCAATCTAATCGACCTAATTTCCAAGTCGATCCGTTTTTAATTAATGTCGCAAATTCTTTTCGATTATTTCGAAGAAATCGTTTGACATCTTTAGCAATTTCATCGATTTTCATATTTTGTTGATATATACTTTGAATCACTGGGAATTTATCAGGTGATGATTCTAATAACCATTTAATGATAGCTAATGACGCGATTTTAATTTCCGTTAATGGACAATTTAAGTTCATTGTTTCATAGATAATATGCCATCTTCCAAACCCATATTTTAATAAGTTATTTTGTAATATATTAATTTTGTTCTTTGTCCATTTAACTTTTGATTTATCTTCACTAATATCTATTTCTTCATCAGAATATTCATTAAGTTTTCCATCATTTTGTTCACGTAATTTACGACGTCTTTCTCCTATAGAATATGAATCCATAGATGTATCATCTTCGACTATTAATGGCTTATATTTATTCCAGAAATCTGGATCTGTTAAATCGACTTGACTTACATCTTCATTAATTTCAAATTGCGCCTTACTAAATGTTGAACCTTCTCCACCAAATATATTATCATGTTTAATTGTTAATGACTTAGATAATATACTTTCAATATCTTCTTCCGTAAATTTCTCAGTGTTATCATTATCTTTCTCTTCAAATGCATAATAAGCACCAAAACGTAATAATTTCTCCATCTCTTCTGCTTTATCTTTCTTCTTCTTATTTTTATCTGTCCGATTACCTTCTAACACTGCATGATCTAATCCTAATTTAATCGATGCTCGATCAAACATCTTTTGTTCATAACTATTACTCGTGATAAAACGATAAACTTTGACATCTTTCTTTTGTCCAATTCGATGACATCGTGCTGTCGCTTGAATATCATTTTGTGGATTCCAATCGCTATCATATATAATGACTGTATCAGCTGTTGTTAAGTTAATACCTAATCCTCCCGCTTTAGTACATAACAAAAAAACGAAGTCTTCCGATTCTGGCGCATTAAATTTATCAATCGATTCTTGTCGTAATTCGGCTCGAATACTTCCGTCAAGTCTCTCGAAGTTATAATTCTTATATACTAAGTAGTCTTGAATGATATCAAGCATCCGTGTCATTTGACTGAAGATTAATACTCGATGGCCATCTTTCTTAAGCTTAGATAATAGTTTGTCCAATAATATCATCTTCCCGGCTGATCGAATTAACGCTTCTTCAATAAAATTTTCGGGTAATTCATCATCATCTGTGATATGTGAGGCTTCTTTTAACTCTATGAGAATTTGGTCTTCGGAGCCCTGGATCAGATACGGATGGTTGCAGACTTTCCGAAGTTCCATGGAAATATTGCGCAAATTTGTGGAATTGTTTTTATGAGCTCCGCGGGTTAAATAGTCGAGATTCTTGTTGTAGATGGACTTGTAATAGATTTTTTGGTGTTGGGTCATCGGACATTCGATGATGATTTCTTCTAATGGTGAAATACTTTTTTCAACATCACTTTTAAGACGGCGTAACATTAAGGGCTTTAAGATGGTCTGTAGCTCAATGATTTGGTCTGACTCATTTAACTCACCAAACTTGGTTTGGAAATCATTTAAATCTTTGAATGAGATTGGATCTAGGAAATTTAATAAGGTCCATAACTCTTCAGTATTGTTTTGTAATGGAGTACCTGTTAGTAATATTTTGCTATCGGTTGAAAAATTTTTCATCGTATTAAATAATTTCGATTCATGATTTTTTAATCGATGAGCTTCATCAATTACGATACAACGCCATTTGATTTTGGATAATAGTTCACTCTCTTTCATGGTATATTCATACGTGGTTAATAAAATAGTAAACTTTGGATGCGAAGTTCCCTCATAAAAGAATTCAAATTGTTTCATAAGTTTACGTTTGATTTTGCGACCATAAAAAGTGATGAAGGACATGTCAGACCAATCAGCGATTTCGCGTTCCCAATGTGGTAATGTTGATAATGGCCCAACTATTAAAAATGGACCATGAATTTTTTGTTGTTCATATAATGTATCTAAAAATGAAACTGCTTGAACAGTTTTACCTAAACCCATTTCATCAGCTAATATGGAGTTCTTTTGTTTGTACCATGAATTTAATAAAAAATTTAATCCTTGTAATTGATACGGTCTCATTTGAAAGCCTGACTTTGATTGTTTATACCTTGTAATTGGTTTAAAGGAATTGGGATCTGGATGTGGTGGTATAAAACGATATTCTAATGATGGTAATTTATTTGAATCTTCATAAATTTTAATGAGTTCAGGACAACTTATTCTTTGTGCTGTTTCCCATGTGTTTTGATCATAATCTAAATTGGTCCATTTAACTAAATATTCTGTAACGCCATTATCATTTCGTCGTGATGTAATAATTTTTTCAGGAATTTCATATGATTTATCATAATATGGTGGTTGAGGTGGGTCGTTTCCATACTTCTTTTGATACTTGACTAGAAGTATAGAGTTTGTTAAACGTACTTCATCTTCAGATATCCATCTACAATCACGATATGGACGATTTGAAAATTTAACAAAATACTTTATTTCTCCATTATCTTTCCGATGTGTTAATATAGTTTGTACTTTTGTTGTTGGTGTTAAATCAAAATCAGTATCATTTTCTTCTTCTGATGTTGTAGTTCGAAACTCTTGTGAGATAGAGGAAGAAACAGAAGAAATTTGTGACGTCTCGTTATCTATATCTCCTTTTTTTACTCTCTTTTTCGTCATTATGAACGGCCAATTAAATACTCAATCCAAAAGCATTTAATTCATTCGTAAAAACAACACCACGATTGTTTTACTTTGAAAGAAATGTCCGTCTAATTTATCAACACATTAACCATTAATAAATAATCTCTAATTCATAAATAAACATCAAATAAAAACAAATTTTTAATGAATTAATCATCATCAATATTTTTTTTATTTTTCGTTATGTTTTCAGCAAATTCATAAGAAAAATATACAATAAAAACAAAAAAGTTATATTATAAAGATAACATAAAATAGAAAATAATAATAAAATAATAAAAAAATTTTTAAAAACAAATCTTTAGTAATGATTACATATCAAAATTTGTTGTTTCATTTTTATAAATATATCAAAAGAAAAAATATGTTAAAAGAAATGTTTTACCAATTACCAATAAATAATAGCCACAACAAATAAATGATTGTCAATATACCACAAATTTTTTCATATTTTGGTACTCTTTGCGTCAGAACAATCGCAGCTATTAAGCAGAACGCCAAAACAGTGTTTCGCATTGTTTTCCTTATTTTATTTGTCTGCAGAATTCCATTTCCATCAGTGACAATTTGAGGCGTATTCCAATCGCGAAATTGTTGAATTGTTTGGACAACAGTTTGCGGATCTTCAATTGGAACTTGAGCTAAATGCGAAATACATAAACAATTAATGTATTCCGGATGCTCATCTTTATGAAGTATGAAATTATCCCAAAGCAAAAACACTTCGGACATTTTTTGATGTTCATCTGCAAAGATTAAAAGTTTCCATCGTAACGCAAAATATAATGATGAAATATGTTCATTTTTCAAGATTTTACCTTTGGTGGGTATGTATTCATAGATTTGCTTGTTAAGAAAATCAAATTGTTGGGTGATTTTCATTTGGTCCTTATCAAGTAATGTAGATGGATTAGAAATTAATAATAAGGAACTGGACAAATAATACGAAAAACATTCGGCTACAGTGTCAGGTAAGTTATATTTGATGGTAAAGTTGAGTGATAAAAAATATGTGAGTAATACATATCGATCAAATCCTTGAATATATGATAATGAACTATGGGTGGCTGAAATTAATGTGAGAATTCGACGTGATTGTTCATCAACATTCTTCGTTTGATCTGATGTAAGACCAAATTCATTTGATGTAAATTCATAGAACCATTGAATACTGCGATCAATGTCAATATTAATGGTATGAATTTCTCTGACTTTCGCTTTATTTTCAGGATCAACAGGTTTTAGATATGTTTTGATAATTTCTTGATAGTCATTATAAAGTGATTGAAGTTTTTGTGATGCTTCGATTTGTGTTTCAGGGATGATATCAAGAAATGTTAAATAGGCAAATAACCTTTCTATCAAATCTTTATCCATTTTTGTATCTCCTAAAAAATCGATTACATTTTTTCTGGAAAGAACATGGTTTTCAGACTCGATGTATTTATTAAAAGCATTAGATATTTCTTTTGAATCAAAATCTTCCATTCGAGAAATGGCAGTTTTTAAAAATATATGCCTTCGTTCGTTTAACGTTCTCATGTCCTGATTTTAACGGTCGAAATCTGTATCGACCAATAAAAAACTAAAAAATGTCTGTTACAACATCAGCAGAACCAACACAGACAGCAACAGAAGAAGTTAAATACCCAGATAGAGAAATGATTTTAAAAAGAGCTAGCGCTAAAGAAAGAAATTCTGGTGCAACATGTTTTCATTTTGTTCATGATTTTCGTAAATCTTGTTTTCATTTTAAAATCGCTCTTTCTCAACAACAAAAAGAAATATTGGATCCTCCAAGATCTGATTTAGTTTCTCATTTATTTACATATGCTCCATCATATCAATTTCCTAAATGCTTTGTTGATAACAAGGATTTGCTATCAGAAACAAAACAAAAGAAAGAGGAAGATTCTTCACTCGAGAAAGTTAAATTTGAATGGAAAAATACAAGTATTGTCGAAGATGATGAAGAAGATCAAAATGATTTAGAAGAAGATGAAAATCAAGAAGAAGACGACAATGAAGATCTCATAGGAGAATACAACGTCCAACAGTATGAGGATCTTGAAACAGGTGATGATATTGACAATTCAGATGGTAGTGATGAAGATTAAATGAACATTGCGATATTTGTCTTCCAAAAATTTAAATAAAATTATTAATATTGAATAAATATCAGTAAAGTTATTTTTAAAACATCAATTTTCAATATTTTAGGGGAAAAGTGTAATTAAATTCACAAAAAAACTTCAATATCTTTATCTGTTCAAGAAACAATAAAAAATCACTCATAAATTCAAATATATAACGTGAACTGATGCATCAAGAATACCAATCAAGAAAGTAATTCAAATTTTTTAGTGCTTTTTCTATATTTAGAAGCAAGAATAACACAGGTGATGCTAAAGATCATGAGGAAGGATATCATAATATGAGCAATAAAAAAATAAAACAATTTATCAAATTAAGTCAAGCGAAGTTTGATTAACAATCATTGAATTGAAGCATCAATTTAGAAATATGAACCATATTCACACCTTAACAATTGTTTCAATAAAAATTAATTAAGCATAAGCAATAGAGAATGAATGAACAAAAAAAAAAATTATAAACGTTCACTTTATACGATGGCCAAATTCAAAAGAGAACGTTTGGGATGATTACCATGGTGAAGTGACCACGCAGCACACTTTTTCTAACATTAAGATCACTTTTCAAAATGGCTCCTGTTAATGTTGTCATCACTGGTGCTGCCGGTCAAATTGGCTATGCCCTCGCCTTCCGTATTGCCAAAGGTGATCTCTTAGGCCCATGCACCCAAGTTAAACTTCATCTTCTTGAAATCCCACAAGCAGTTGGTGCATTAAAGGGTGTCAGCATGGAACTTACTGATTGCGCATACCCAACACTTGCCGGTGTTGTTTGCACAGATGATCCAAACGTTGCATTCAAGGATGCAGATATTGTTTTCCTTGTTGGTGCCTTCCCACGTAAGGATGGAATGGATCGTTCTGATCTCCTTAAGATCAACGGTGGTATCTTCAAGACACAAGGTGAAGCTCTTTCTAACAATGCTAAGAAGACCGTCAAAGTCATTGTTGTTGGTAACCCAGCTAACACAAACTGCCGCATCGCCCTTCACTATGCTACAAACCTCGGCCCAGAAAACTTCTCAGCTATGACACGTCTTGATCATAACCGTGCCATTGGTGAACTCGCTCAAAAGGCTGGCGTTTCCAGTGATAAGGTTCACGGCGTTTGCATCTGGGGTAACCACTCCAACACACAAGTTCCTGATGCATCACATTGCGTAATCGAAACTAAGGATGGTGAAAAGACAGCCACCGAATTATTCGGCGAAGAATACCTTCACGGAGAATTCGTTCAAAAGATCTCAACACGTGGTGGTGCCGTTATCAAGGCACGTGGTGCATCATCAGCTGCATCAGCTGCTAACGCTGCAATTGACCAAATGAGAAATTGGGTTCTTGGTACAAAGTCCGGAGAGATCGTCTCAATGGCTATCCCAGTTCCAGACAATGAACCATATGGAATCAAGAAGGGAACAGTCTTCTCATTCCCATGCGAAGTTACACCAGAAGGTAAGGTTAAGGTTGTTGAAGGACTTCCAGTTAGCGAATGGCTCCAAGAGAAGCTCAATACTACAGAACAAGAACTCATCAACGAACGCAACGCTGCATTCCAACTCCTTGGTATCTAAAGTAAGACCAATTGAACTTTATTTGTTTTATCACTCACACTTCTTCGTTGTAATCACATTTTGTATTCAAATTTATTTTGTCAAAATTTTTCAAAGAAATATCCGAAATCTTTTTCAAAGGCATTCACAAATTTCAGAGGAAACGATGTTTCAGGCATTGAAATTGCTATCTACTTTTAACTGCAGCAAGAAAGATGGAATTTTTGGGTTTAAAAGCATAAAATCGAAACCGAATTTTATTGTATTCTAAAATAAGAAGTTAAAGTTCATGTCATCGTTATTACCAATTCCATTATCACCAAAATCAAAGCAATATGAATTCATGTCTTCTTCTTTTTCTTGACTTGGATCAAACGGTTCGAGGAAAGATGCATCACGTTTATCGCTCTCAGTTTGTTCCGCAGGGCTATCGGAAAGATTACTAACAGCAATTAAAGAATCTTTGACTTCTGGGTCATCACTGAGATTTTGAAGATACAACGGAGGAACAGATGAAGCAGAATGTCTCTGCTTGCTGGGAAACGGATTTGGAACTGGTAGATATATTTGAGATTGCGATGAAATAATTGAAGGGCTGTATGATTGTTGAGGCGCAAGAGGAGCACCAGCAAAAATATAGGCTGGGTCAAAAGATAATGTTCGTTGCCTACGTTGACGAATTGGTTTAAATTGCTGGTTGAAAAAGGTCGACTGAAGGCTAGGGTTAATTGTAGCTTTCAGTTGATTTGAAATTTGGCCGTGGTTCCTATCATATGAAATTAAATTTGGGAATTCATCCTTAATTTTGCCTTCTTTGACCATTTGCATAAAGTGGTATCGACACTGGACATCACTCCTATTTCCCATTTGGGCAGCAATTGAGGTCCAACCTTTGCTTGACCCAGAATTTAATAGGGAAATGAATTTTTCATCATCTTCGGGAGACCATTGATCTTTGGATATCCTAGGATCAAGGCCTCGGGCCCAGCGTTGAGCACACTGGGCTCGAGTTCGCCCATTCCCAACAAATTTGGAAATTGCGACCCAATTATCAACTCCATATTTATGGATGCCTGCAAGAAGTCGGAAATCTTCTGATTGAATCCAAGGTCGGACCTTTTTTCGTAAAGCAAACGATTCTGAATAAACTTCTGTTTTGGGAGCAGGAGGTGGCTGGTCGAGCATGCCAAGGATTGCTTCTACTTTCTGCAAAGCTTGAAGTGAACCTGTGTGTTTCTCGAGTAATGCAGCAATTTCTTCTCGAGATGTCGTTCCCATTATGAATCCGCCAAAAGCGTTTCTTATTTCATTCTTGATTTGCTCATCAGCTAGCTCAGGGGCGCATCCTTTTACATACCCCATGGCAACATCCAGAAGAGGGAAAGAAGTCATTTTTTTGTTTCAAAGGACGTTCAAGGATTTGATTCAAATACAATCTCTTCCATTGATTTGTGGGGCGGTTTGGTTCTGAAGTGGTAGAGTATTCAATTTTTAGCGGTTTTTGAATGGGGTCGGCCAAACCTCACAAAATCTCATCTTTCGAAAAAGTCAATTGATTTATCGGATGTTCCAAAATTATTTTGAGATTAAGCAAACAACGTTATTCCACAATATTTGGAAGATAATAGCATGTGTTCTAGATGGAAATGTTTCCGCAAATGGAGTTTTTTTCAAGAAAAGAACTTTCTGACAAAAATTCTGGGAGTTTTCAATCATAAACACGATTTTCAATCCTTAACCGCTCAAGATTTTATCTCCTCTGAAAAAAACGATAGAACGCATTTGCCAAAATTTTTTTTTCTAGGGCCAAACCATAAAAACCGTTTTTTCAAAAAGAAAACAACAAAAATTCTTGAATATTCAAGCCGTTGGTTATAAAGGGGATTGAATAATTCATAACTTTACATCAATGTAAAGTATTCGTTTTTTATCAAACGACACTTTTTGGAATTGTATACAATTTTTGAATTAATTTTGATCAGCTTATAAAAGTGACAATTTCAAAAACTGGGTTAAGCCTCTCAAAAGGGTTTTCTTCGCGCAATGAAAAGTGGCGCACAACAGTGTTTTAACGTTTTTTTGAACCGCACGTTCGTCACTTTTCTTTAAGTTCACCGGTTTTTCAGCGGTGTCGCAAAAGCGAAAAATGTAAAACAGAATGAGAAACACCACAGTCAATGTTTTAGACTTGGATAAAGACTGTCTTATTTAAGCTGTTTTGACTTACTGATGACAGAAGTTCTTCTGATGAACTACCTTTTTTCTTATATAATGTGTTAATCTTCATTATAATTTAAAATACTATACATTGGAAGATTAGAATATGAGTGTGAAAAGTATTTTTAAATTCATTTGAAAATGATAAAATATTTGTAATTTCTGTATTTATAAAGCTAACTTTGAACAATGTTTGAACAAATATGTACTCAAAATCATATCGGCATAACTTGTTAACGATAATAACTCAAAACATTGGAATAAAAACAGTAAATAAATAAGATGAAAAATTTTGTTTCTTAAACATTGCTCAAATTTTAAGCCAAATGAGAGATTCCAATCTTCCATTGGTATTTGTATTGAACAAGAAAAATAAAGTTACGTGTTTTCTTTGTCTTGGTGCAGATGAATCTACTTCTTAATGGACATTCTCAATTTGAGCTAATTCTCTTAATAGACAGGTTCAAAACATTAATTATAATGAGAGAAATTTTTAATGATAAGACGTTGTGCATAACGCGTGTTCGTATTCTCTTTATCGAATAATGTTCGAATTGGTTCTCATGAATTTATGCACTTTTTTCAAATAACGTTTTCAATGGAAAAAAATGGTTCAACAATGGAACCAATTAACCTTCCTTATTTATATCCAGTGCCTCCTCGCAACGTGCCTAAAGTAAGAGATAATAGTTTTGCATCGCAAATCATCAATCAACCAAAAAATACACAGAAATGGAAAATTGGAACCATAGAAACCCCAGCTAAAGTACCACAAAATAAAACGCCACACTATTTAAAGGCAATTCAAACACCAAAAAGTGCAATAAAACAAATTGAATCTGATCCTTTTCCATTTCCTGCACAAAATATTTCAAGACGCAGAGCCTTTACAACGCGCGATGCTTTTTCACAAAGCAAACGACAAAAAGAACCTCATACTTACATTTCATGGAAATATATTGGAGAGTCTAATGGCACGTTTGGTAGCTTCACAGGTAAATTTGATGTTAATCAAGTTGGAAGATCTAATGTTACACAAAAGCTCTCTGACATACCTTTTGAATTAGACAAAACACATTTTAACACTCAAGAAAAAGAAGAAAAAGACACAAAAATTGTTGCGCGTAATTTATTTTTGATGTCAATTAACAATAATACATATAAACATAAGAAGAAACTTCCAAAAACGAAAAAAGATAAAGAGGAACAATACCAATTATATTTGGATAATGGTAAAAAACTAATTCCACTTGTTCCATCACATTTGAAAACAGAATGAAAATGTTTTTATGTTTGTATTTTATAAATTGTTTTGTAATTTTATTTTGATTTTATATGTGCATGAATAATTTTTTCGATTTGAAATAAAGTACTAAAACAAAGTATTTAATTACATAAAGTTATTTGTCTAAATGTAAAGAAGGATTTCAATCACTTGGTATATTTATAATGATGGATGGTGAGGGAAAACATGCGTTTCACGATAGATATAATGAATTCTATATAAAAGTTATAACATGAATAATGTTTTAATGAAATATAATTAAATTTTGAATGTAAAATTTGTTTTTGAAGGTGGGAAAAAAAGACGGTGCTTTAATAGTTACAATGACTTAATGTAATAAAATTTATATGAATATGAGACATATTATATCAAATATTTTTTATTTAAAAGAATCCCAGTTCTCATTTAAGAAATCATCATCAAAATCAATTTGGAGCTCATCAATATTAGATGTAATATATCTTTGATATGGAATACTCCTGTTTGGATCAGGTCGTGATGGGACTACACTTGGATTTGTCGTTGCATTTTCATATGTGTGAGATGGATGTCGAATTGATAATCTTGATATTTCTTTCAAAATGTTTTCTGCATCTCGGGTAAACTTACCATCTGAAAAGTTCAATACATAATATATTAGATTAGGAGTAAATATGATTTGGTGTTTTGGTTTGAATGTTTTCTTGTGGCGTCCCATTATTAAAATAACTATCCAAAAAAAGGCTTTTTGTATGAAACTAATTGAAAATTTCAATATGTTTGTATTAAAAAATGATATTGTGACAGTGTTTGTTTTTTGAATGTTTTACGGTATATCAGGCGCACAAATTTGTGAGGCCGTCATAACATTTACTCTTGTTTCGGGATTTGAATATGATTCTAACTCAGTTAATTTTTTGCTTCTAAATGTTCGAAATTAAAATGACCAAACGAAGAAAATCCAAAAGGCATTGGATATTTATCAAATTTACATTACATTCATAAAAATTAATCAGATGCATTCAAATTGAATTTTATTGATTTGTTTATATTAAATAAAATACATCATATCTAAATGCTTGGTTCTATAAATTTATTTACATTTTGGGTATTAATAATATTTTGAAATAAAATAATTTTTCAAGATAATAAAAATTATATTAAAATCAATAATAATAAAAACAAGAACTATTCAAAAGGAAACAAAAAAAAATTTACAATATACGTATGCCAATATTATGCTAATATCATGTTAATTATAATTTGGAACATGAATTAATGTTTTCTATTTAGTCTATTACATGAAATTCAATAATAAAGTGTAAATTGCAAAGTGTATATAGTTAATAAATATTTTGGTTAAATTTTAATAAGTCTTAATAATAATGAATAGTAATGTATATAAATAATAGAAATTAATGATCAAACAGAAAGAAGTGATACAAATTCTATCTTTTAATATAACTTGGAATGTATTAAATTGAATTTTCATGAAATATTTAGAAAAACATATCATCAAATATATATATTCTGAAATGTACTTAAAGTTTTAATATATCCATCCTCACCATTAAGATTCAAAATCGATATAAAACCAAATAAAAATTTATATTAAACATTGATAAAATTAAGAAGAACGTTGTTATTTCACACAAGTGTTCCCTTAAAATTAAAATTAATTGGTTTGATATATATCTAAAACATAGCGGTAATCCATATTCTGCATATTAATTTGTGGAGTTTTAATTGGAAAAAGACCACAATTAGTTTGATTCACAATACTTTAAACAATTGTTTTATTTATGGTATTTTCATGCATTACAATATGGTTTACCTGATGATTTATCTAATCCTTCAGATATAGCACAATTTTCTATCTTAGAATGTATCAAATATATTTCCATCAAATAGTTTACATTTATAATTTTAATATGAATATATATTGCGATCACAATAGGCGGTCATCATTACATGTAACTCTAAATATTGATAATACTGATCAAACGTTTAAATATATTGTTTGGAGGCAAAAAACGTTATATCAGTAACTTTTTCAATAAATTATTTAAAGATAAGATTGAAATATAAATATCTCTGTTTATATTAATTACAGCATGAAAAACTAAGATGAAATGGATAATATATTTAATATTTAACACATAAAAACATCATTCACTGAATGAAAGAAATCACATAATTCTATTTTAGAAAAAGCATTCCAATCTTCATGCCTCAAAAACATTGAACTTTTTGAAAACAATTGTGTCCACGCGGCGGTTGGCAGTCGCTGGGAGCTCGAACCGTAATTTCAATATGAAACGGTTTCCTGTGAAAAACTTTAGAAATGTTCTTGCTTCTCTTGCTCCCCTACATCATCGCGAGCTTCAATCAAGATGCTAACCCTGAAATATTGGAAAGCGCTGACTCATCAACGGATACAACAACTGGCGCAGATGAAACAACTGAATTAACAGCTGGCGCAGCTGAAATAACTGGGTCAACAGGAACAGACGAACCCACTACAGTCGGAACAAACACAACTGAAGTAGAAACAAATTCAACATCAATTGAAACTAGTAATTACACTATGACTAAATACCCATCAGTGGAATACGATACACCTGTCGATGCTTCAGCTGCAACAGAGGCTCCAGATCATTACTTTGATACAATCGGAACCGGAATTTTCTTGGCTTTCATATTCGGTATTGTTGCATTAATTGCCGCGATTTTGGCTACAATATTCTTTGTAAGGCCATTAGTTATTACACATAGAATTGATGATGACTTTGATGGCGACTTTGATGAATTTTCTGATTAAATATCGATATTATTGTCTTTTAAACCGTTTTTTTACTCCGTTGTGTAAACTATTGTAAAAGATGTGGTTAGAAATTATTTCAGAACTTTATTTGAGTGTGGCAACCAACGATAGGAATTGATTTATGGGTTTCGATCAAATGAAAATGAGCACAAGGAATAGCTCGCAATCGATTACAGGGTCACTCAAAACATTGAATCAGACAGCAATTATTATAGATGAAATAAAATAGAGTCAAAAGATTCACGTCGGACGATAACTATTGAAAAAGTCGATTTTACAGTTCGAAATATTTATAATTTATTCATTTACATTCAAAGTATTCAAAATAAATGGTAATTTCTCTTGCAAAAAAGGAAACGTTTCATCGCTAAATGCTTGGTACATTAAAGGTGACTCGATTTTTAATTTTTCAACAAAATTACAAAAAAATTTGAGAACTTCGCTTTGTGTATATTCGGGAAAATTTTCATAAATTTGTTTTTTATAATTTGTTTCATCAGAAATTTGCTCATATACAATAATTAGAATTTGTTTTTGAAGATCTTGATTCACCTTATCAAAAATATATAAGGCCGGAACCACGAAATAAGGAAAATCACAATTCTCTAACCAAAGTAACATAACCCTTTCTTCAAACAGATTAATTATTTGAACATTGTACAATATTAACGAACTTATTAAAAATGACAGTTCGGAATAAACGTTTGAAAAATTGATACAATTATTCAAAATTTTCAGAACATTTTGAACGTACTTTTCTAACAAATTACCGTTTCCAATAAAAGTGACAAATATATAACCGATTATTTGTAATGCGATCGAATAATCTTCTTCTTTTTGGTCAACAAAAATTTGGAAAGACTTTTGAAACAATAAATCAATACAGTTTAAGTCAAACAATTGTGTTTTTCTAACATTAACCAAGAATACTTTCAATAAATTCATTTCGTCTTGATAACATTCATTCTTTTGCTCATAAACAAATTTTGGAATTACATTGATAATTTGCCAAAACAACGGATCGAAATTTGACGTATTTAATATTTCCACAATTATTTCAATCACATATGATTGGATGATTGAATTATAATTAGGAAAACAATTTAATATATTAACTAATAAATTATTTTTATTTTGATAATTTCTTTGTAGTTTACAAATTAATTTCGAAATTTTATGAAGTGACTCATTATCAATTGATGAAATCTCATCATTAAAAATAGCAAAAAGGATTAAACTTAAGTTTTCTGAATAAGGGATAATAAAATCATTAAAATATTTAATATAAATCTTGATTAATGGTATTAATTGTATCTCGAAACAATTTAACAAAAGTTGAATTAAAGTTTCGAACAAAAAATTAAAATTCGGTACACAAAAGCCCAAAATTTCTTCTTTTTTCTCTTTAACATTTATTAAATAGGAAGAAATTTCTTTTGCCGCAAAAAATTTCACAATATAAAATTCGTTATTCAAATGATTTAAAGCCAAAATGAAGAACTCAAATGGTAATTCGACATTAATTATCGAAACCAAACGAAATGCAGCAGCTTTAATTAAAGCCGAATCACAATTTATTAAATTATAATATATGAATATTAAATTCGATAATATTTCTAAAGGCAATTTATCAATTATTAAATAATTAATACATAAAAATGAAAATATAAAATCTTCAGAATTCGAATTAATAATTTCTAATGTTATATTACTAACAAAAATAGGAAACTCATTATATCTTTCAGCTATACTTAATATTACATAGGAAATTGCTGATCTTTTATCATATAAACTTAAATATGATGGGAAAATATTTGTAATAAATTCTAATGGATTATATACAAAATCATTTTTGTCTTCATCATTAATAATGAAGAAAGGAAATAAAAAAGTTTTAAAAAATTCAAGAAAATTCGATTGAATTAATCCCCAAATAATTTCACTTTTGATTAATTTAGATAATGTTAAACTAGAATAATAAATTAGTTTCGGTGAAATGTCTTGCTTAAATAAGTTAAGAATGCAATTAAATAATGAAATTGTTTGATCGTGATTTGGTAATGTTGAACTTCGTAATATAAATCTAATAAACTTAATAAATGAGATAGAAAACTCATTTTCGGTTTGAAGAAGTTCTTCTTTAGTAAAAAGAATTGTAAAAAGTTCGGAGTTGTTAATGACTAATGAATAAATATCTTTATGACAAAGATTTGTAATGGTTTTAAGAATTAATGATAGGTGTGGAATACAAGTGGTTTGGTGGTAATACTTTAAAAAAGTAGAAATGAATTGTGTTGAAAATTGTAAATAAAAAGATTTTTTTGTCTCAGTAAAAAAATGTTTAAGATGCTTTGAAATGGAATATGATAGAATTAGTAATGCATTTACTTTGGAAAAATTGTTATCTTGAAGATCTGAAAAGTTTAATAAATTAATCAAAAAATCAAATTCACCATTAAAAAAAGCAGCGACCATGTAATCAGAAAACAAAAGGATAAACTTTTCAAGACAATTATCATAATTATTCAATATTATTATAAAATGTTGAAAAATTAAATCTTTTGTAGGTTGTGAAAGTTTTTCCTTCCATCCATTTCTAATTATTTGAACAATGCGAATCAAAGCTGATATGCGTAGTTGAGTTGGATAATTTCCTTCAATTATTTGAAAAAAAGATTGGCAAAATTCCAATGTTGGCTCTGTATTAAGGAGGATATTTTCAGCTTCTCTGATTTCATCAGGGTTCCCGCAGAAAGAATTCCATAAAATCTGTGAAATATTCATTCTTCATCAATTCACAACCCAGCATAAAACCGTTTAATAAATCATTGAAATTACAAAATTGGTGATTTTTTTAATAGTTTATTTACAGAATAATTCACTTTTTAATAAATATCAGAAATTTTAACAATGTCTGTCTGAATGGAAAATGCTGAAGTAAACATTTTCATAAATATGAACCTTAACCATTTATAATGTTTTTCAGCAGAGTCTTTTTGTTTTTCGTACTCCACAGGGTAATTATCACCCCTTGCCAATGCTATAATTAGATCTTCATTTCTTAAGTCAATATTAATCTCATTGTTTTCATCATTTGTTTGTTGGAATACCATTGAAATTGATATCTTAAACTCATTGCAAATCTTTTGGTATCCGTATCGAATTCTCCTTTCACCTTTGCAAAGAGGAAATTCGATTTCTTCAGTCGGAGAACTCAATGGTTTCCACTCATTTGGAAGGTTTAAATATGGAATTAATTTTTGAAGAATAAATCTTCGATGAAACCAAATGCTTTCATGTCCTGGAAGTGAGAAAATTGAACTTGTATTATCTGCAAGAGCAGAAATAAGGGATTCTCGATCAGTGGGCATTAGATGCTCAAGGAAATAAAATGCTGAACAATCAGATGGATGTGATTCAACCCATTTTTTGGCCCAGGAAAGATCTTGATCTTCCGTATGAAAGGTTTTGCAGCACCAAACCCGGTGACGCCATAACAATGCGTTACGTGTACGACGGGTTGTGAGAACTTCGCAAAATTTAAGCTCTTCTTGGATAATTTCTGGATCATGACAATCTCGTAATAAAAAGCGTATATTCTCAAAGGCACTGGGTGATTTAGGATTCGCGGTAAGTCCAAGGTGACACAATTGAATTTCTTCACGAAGTGGAAGATACTTATTTTTGAGTCGAGTAATCCAAATTCGATCATCAAATGAACCAATAAGTGCCCCTGCATGAGAACAACGTATGGGATCAGTACTTATGTTTTCTGTTGTATATTTAAGTATTTTTTTATATAAACTTTTAGAGATTGCTAATTGTTGATCAGAAATGTAAATATTTGCTTTGCCTGGAATAAACATGTCACCAACTATATCTATTGTTTTTATTCCTTTACACTTATTAATAAAATCATCAATTATTTCCATTTTTTGCTGGAAATCATCTTAACGGTCATTTCCAGCGGTTGTGTATAGGGCAGATCAATCAAAAAGTGGATGATTCAATGCCCACCTTGACGAAGTTTAGGATTCCATTATTTTACATTGATCCAAAATTTATCCTGTTAATATAAATGAAAGCTTAAATAAAAATGTTTTATGTTCATTTAATTTTATAAATAAAATCATACATGCAAGATGCATCATATTTTGTTAAACAAAAAATGTGAATGAAACATCCCAGCATTAACAAATCCATTGGGGGGTTCAAAGAATAGAAAACCTTTCATATTAATTCCAAGTTTCTTTATGAACTGTTAGAAGATATCTTTTCACAAAAACGAATTATTATTCGCAATTTATCATTTTCCTAATAATTATTATTTATCAACTATTTTTTCAATTTTTTTATTTTTTCACATATCAAATTTTGGTTCTCTGTTATACTTAATCTTAAACAGAACTCATGTGAATGATTTGTCTTTATTTGCAAAGCAAAATCTTATCTATGATAATATCAAAAATGGTTTAGAATTTCACAAACATTCATTTTGTTCCATTTTTAATTTTATTCATTTCTAATATTTTATACACTAAAAAGAAGTAAAAACAAATTTTTAATTTTTTTCAATTCTTTTTTTATATGGTTGTTTTAAATTCATATCAATATTTTGATATCAAATTTTTTTACTGTTTCTGTTTTTGGAAACGATTTCACAAATGTAAATTCACAATTTTTATTTTATAATTACAAAATAATCATTTCCACAACGTTATATAGTTATTACTCTGCTTTCTTCACTTTAATTTATCCAGATATGCCAACAAATAATGGCGGACATACAACAGCTGGCTTGTTGCCCTTATATTTTCCTTCTCTGTTATTCTTTTCGTGATTGTTGGTTTGATGCTGAAAAGATCAAATAATAAGAAAGAAATATCACATGTATTGGAGTTCAAAGAAATAACTTTTATATGCTACATATACAATGCTACTTGAAGAAGTTAATGATAAAATTGAGTAATTGGCTAAAGATGAAGAAGATCAATGGATTTAACATTTTTTAAATGATGGATTATGTGTTTCGAAAAACTCTTTCGTTTGTATTATGTTATTATAAAAATTCCTATTTTATAAATTTTTTCTTGATCATCTTAATTAATTTCATTTTGTGTACCACAAAGTCTAAGACTAATGTGTTTGTTGGTTTGCCAAGGGCAAAAAATTGTCACAATTTAGCAACATTATAAATACGGTTTGATTTAGATCTTACTTTTTACGAAATCATGTTTATTGATGATTATAAAACTTTATGGTGATTGTAATAATAAAATAAACGCAAATATTCATGGTATTTATATTTATAAAAAAAATTCTAAATTTAATATGTTGGATAATGTACATATTTTGAGAGAATAACTTTTTATCTGATTTCCTTCTAAATATCTGTGTATATAACTTTCTGTTTAAGAACAAATCTATCAAATTTCACTATTAAGCATATGTACCAACTTTTAATTATTTTATTAAATAGTTTGAATTTTTTTCCTAACAACTTTATAAATACATTTCAATTTTTCATTATTTAACATTTTCTATTTCCATTTCATATGATATGATATATCGCATAAAAAAGAATTATTTTAAAAATTACAATCAAAAATCAAATATGAATAAAAACAATTTTTTATTTAACTTATTTTCCTTTTTAAGTTTTGCTTTAATCAAATTTTTCGGACTGTGGAAGTACAGCTTTGACTTTGTTGATAATTTTATCGATGACTCCATTCCAAATGCTGTGCGCTTGAACATTAGACCTTGTCTTTGATGAGACTTCATCTGTGACTGACATCGAAACTATGGAAGCGATTGGAATTCCCCAAATAAGAAAAACATAATAACAAATTGCGGCAATTCCACTAACATTTACTGTGAAAAATTTTGCCATCCACGTAAAATGTGCGACAAAGGAAAATACCAGACCCAATACTAGGTCAGGTGAAAATATGCTAATGAATGGAAAACCTCGTAAATATGCTGATAGCCATAAACAATTAGCACCAAAAACAGAAATAAAACATGAAAAGCCTAACTCTGTAAATGGTATGAGCAATGAAATTATTAGAATAAGTAATATCCAGATCCGTGTGATTTTTGTTATAATACGAATTCTTTCTTCGACAAATGACATAGAAAAATATAAAAATACAAAGAATATAATGATTAGAAGGACAAATGCAATTAGCATTTCTGCCCAGAAGAGTATACTGCCTATGATAGAGTTTGACATTTTACAGCTGTAAAGCCTTTTTAGCTTAGGTAAAATTACCCTTTTATTTAACTATGTCTGTTTAATATTTTACCCTTTATTCAGTCAAATAATTTCATTACAGAGAGGAAACCAATTTAAATTACAATCAAATATAATGAAATTCAGATCTAAGTGGTAAAATAGAAGCAGTTGAAACAGTTCCCGAACAAAAAGGAATTGATATTAAATTTAAAAATATTTATTTGGCTTATTTTGTATTTGTTTAATAATTTCAAATTTCAAAATAATATTTGGAAATTATTTAAAACAGCATTTATGATTGCATCTGAAAATGGGTTTAATAAAATAATTGAATTATTTCAAGAAAAAATCCTAGGTGAAAAAGTGGAATCAAAAAATATTATTTATGCTTCAAAACAGAAAAAAAATTAAATAAGATTTTCACAAATAAAAGAATAAACATGTACCAGAATCTGGGGTGCCACAAAGTCAGTTATATAACTGAAATTTCAGTCAGGGCTATAGCCCATAATTTTGATCGTTTTCTTAAGAAATTCATTCAATTTAAAATTTTGGAATTTACTATATTTTATCATTTTGGGAATTCTAACAACCAAATAGCTTACGAGAACAGAGCACACGCTATAAATTCAAGGATTAAATTATGAACCAGAGGTGTAACTATCGGTACCATATGAATTATCTGAATAATCAGAATCAGAACCAGAACTTCCTCTTGATGAATAACTAGTGTTATCGCTACTACTTCTTGACTCATCACTACTTGATTCATCATCTGATTCTTTTTTAAGCGCTGGTTTTTTAGAATTCTTTCCTGACCTTTGTGTAGAACTATCTTCTACGTCCACTTTTGGCTCTGGTTTAGGTTGCTTTTGTTTTGGTTTCGTTACATTTGTAGAACTCTGTTCATTATATACTTGAAATTGAATATACTCACTATTTCCAATGATCTTTGGTGGTGGCTTTGGAGGACCTGGGAGAGTATGACTTTCAGATGAAGAAGACAGTACTGCATCAACTTCCTTACACATGACTTTTTTAACAGACTAAAAAGTGTCACAAGCTTTTTGGATAAAAACGTTAAAGTTTTTGTGAACTTTACAAACTGAATGAATGGATATGGATGTAAATAATTCAAAAATGATCGATTTTTCAATCCATGTTTCAGTGAATTATTTCGGTTGTGACTTGTTGGACAGGGGCAGTGGCGCCATTTTTCCACAACCACACTCTTATTGAATGGTTTATTAACGGTAATTTTCATCAAAACAATAAATTACGATATGTAATCAGGGTTGTTCAATAAAAATAAAATGATTGACTATTAGAAGTCAATTCAAAACCAAATATCAACACCATGAATTTTTTAATCAAGGGTCACTGATTAACTTTAAAAAAAAATTCATTTTGTATGATCAATCTTATCATTGAGCACAATTTCCCAAAAAATACAACCAAAACTTCCAATAGAAAGATAAGGAGATGAAGTAAATAACAATTTTATATCAGTTAATTTTAACTAATCAATTTGTCTTTAAATCATTTTAAAAATTCAATCAATGTCAAAATCAGATTAAATTTGAGTTTGTTGATGTATTCATGTAATCAATCTTGTAAACTCATTATTTTCAAACAAGTGTGCTGTGTTTTATCTTTATATATTTATGAACATTATGTTTGTCTTTAATATTACATAATAGTAAATACCAAAATATTCAAACATAATATGCCAAAATATATCAAGACTTTTCTTAAGAATCTATAAAATCAATAAATTTACTACCTTTATCTGTTCTTTTGAATATAATATTTTTGTAAAAAATTCGGTTGGGTTTATTATTAATGACATTATTTTTGAATTTTTGGGAAACGAACTGTAAAACTTAAGAATATTAAATTGCTCCCTGATCAATAAGTAATTTAACTACATCTGTATGATCACGTTTATATGCTTTCATAAGAGCTGTTTGAAATAATTTAAATAATTTCCAAATATTATTTCGAAACATCAAGTAAAAGAATTAAAAATTATCAAAATCATTTATAGAAATTTCCTTTTTTATTTTTTAAGTAATTGAACTATTTCTGTATAACCTTTTTCAGATGCAGGCCTGCAAAATATGGATTCATTTCATTTTGTATAACTTTTGGTTCAATAAAATGTTGTTCAATCATATTATTAACAATATATAATCCTGATTCTTGTTTTTGAACAAGAAGAAAACTTACAAATACATCATAAATCTTTGATTTGCTATTGATATTTTCCTCCATTTTTTCAATTTCTTTAATAAAATCCAAACATATATCCAGACCATAAATTTTTATAACAAAACATTGATATGTTACTGAACTAATAATTTTATTAAAAGTGATTAATTGCTTGTAAAAATTCTCATTCCACAAAAATGGATTCTTCACTTCACCTTGCCATTGTTTAACCGTTTGGCAGCATTCAAACGCAATGAAATCATCAACTCTCGATGATGAACTATTGCCCGAGCAACATGTGCATGTTGTTGGAAAAGATGGAACTAAACACATTACTGTAGGAATTTTTCATGTAAGAAATGGTCCAACTATTTTTCAAAGTACTATTCCTCAAATTGATCAAGCATATGCTAATATTTTATTTCCTTCTCGATGGGATAAGGGCGTCATTTTCGCTACAAAGAAAGGTGATTATTTTATCTTAGGAATTTGTGTTATTGCATCACATATTAAGCATGAACGTGGTCCACTTCAAGTTACAATTTCAATATTTTCACTCACACCAATCTTCAGTCAAACCCATCTCGCATTTCTCGAAGAATCTGTGAAAATTGTTGAAGCAACCAAATCTCTTGAATTCCAAGATTTTATCAATCTTAGTCATCGTCTTAACATACCCACTGGCTTTGATTCATCTGATCCAATTCCCCAACCTCTCCAAGTTTTTACACATAAGGGAACAGTATGTAAATTATTACCAAATCCACAATCACTTCTGTCGCTTTGGCGTGCTCGCATGCTCGCTCTTCGTGTATTCATATCAGCCACCGATGATATTAGCGAAGCCTCTGATCTCTCATATTTCATCGGATCGATTGCAATGCCATTTACAAGCCAAGACGACTGTGTATTTCATGTTGAAATTGGCAACGAAGAAATTCTAACAAGTGAAAACTGGGGTGTTGCATCTGTCACGCATCCGATTCTTCAAGATTTGGATGTTGGCGATGTCACATTTGGCCGCGACAAAGTCGTCCACGCGCACAGCGAATACAAATTTTTGCTTAAAGGCAAAGGATCGATCCTCTCCAAAATATCTGATCTCATAAAAAGAGGAAATGATTCGGAACTATTGCAATTTTTCTTCGACACATCAGCAATAGTTAAGGAAAAACTTCAGCAGAAGAAATATTTGTCGTTTGAATACTTCGCGGACATTGGATTTGACACCGGAAATACGGAATTCATTTTGAGGCTCATCGAGAACAATGGCGGAGAAGTGGAACTGGACGTGCCCGCGAAAAAATGTTGTTGAGTTTGTTTGAAATGGCACAGTTTGAAGAATTGAATAAAGAAATATATTTGCGCAAATTCTTTCGTGAAAATGCATTCGCATCTTCTACAATTGTAGTGAGCTGTCAATGGTCCAACAAACTAAAAAGCTGAACATGAGTTTGAGATAGAGAGGAGTGACTCATGACAGTGTTGAAGAGCAGCAAGAAATAGCTCTTCAGTTCAATTTTCTCCACTTTGCTATGATGATAATGTTTCTTTGCTCGCATTTTTTTTTCTATGTTTAATGTGCTTTAAATTTTAAGTAATGAAATATGCTATTATAAAAGGAAAGAAAAATAAATATTTATTGTGTCAAAAATGTATATGTAAATCAGATAAAATTCTTTTTTAATTCATTCTAAAAGAAGAATCAAAAGTAACATATTTATAAATAAATATTTATTGTTCATCATCAATATAAACATTTATATTAACAGTAGATTGCGTTTTATTTGTAACAGGATGTTCTCTCATAATATATTATCTCATAATTATGAGTTTAAGAATAATATAATTATTGTATATGTACTTGTTATTAAAATGTTATATATAGGAAATACATAAAAACATCTAAAGAATCATATATTTATTTAATATTTATTTTATATTTAATATTGATCATCTTCAAAAGTTGTAAAATTCATAATTTTTAATGAATGTTCATTTTTTAAAAATTGTTTCTATAGAACAAATCTTTTTTTTAGTGGAGACTTCAGTATATCCGATATTCACTATCTTTGTTTGATTCTAAATAACGAATCTTATAGAAGAAATGGATCAAACTTTCGTCACACGTCCCCAAAACCAAAGAACAACATTCGAAAAAAAGTACTTAGAAATGTATGGTAATTCAGGAACCAAAAGAATTGGGTTGCCTGGATTATCTCCTCAACTTGTTGATAAACAACATCAGATGGAAGCCACTGATCAAGAACTTGAAAATGCTCGTGCAAAATATGAACAATGGAAAATCAATTCTCAAAGTAAAAGACTTGAAATAGAAAAAAAACAACAAGATTTAGCTGAACAAAAGAAGATCCTTGATGCCTTTACGCAACATCACATTCAAGAAATTGAGAAAGCTCGCAAACGGGAAAACGAAGAAAACGAACAATCGAAATCCATAATGCAAGAATTGAAAAAGCTTTCAGAAGAAGAAGAAAAACTTCGAACCAAAAATGATTCCCTTAAAGCAGAGCTTCAAAGCCTCCAACCGTGTGCGGATTATCTTCAGTCTGTTGTCGATTCGTGCCAAAGCTTCGATAGCATCGAATCAATACTTAACCGCTACGATAGCCTATCGTCCACTCGAGCTGAATTTCTTCAAAAATATCAGAACCTTATGGCAACATATGGAGCTGATGAGTCTAATTTAACAAAGCAACTTGAAACAAAACGATTGGATCTAATTAATAAGACTATGAGATATAATGAAGGGATAACAAAAATCAGTCAAATGCGAAAAATGAGTGAATATGAAAAGGCAACACTCATAAAGGACATACAACGAATTGAAGACAAAAACACTGAAATTGCTGCAATTAAAACATCAATTAAAGCAATTTTTGGTCGCGCATTACAACATTCTTCCGGCGCGTTTGCACAACAATTAAGGAAAAAAGGCGATGTGCCGCTTGAGCAAATGCTTGAGTACATCGAAAATAGGTTTAATGATTTGAAGAGTATCATTAATGATAAAGATGTGGTATATGTTGCGAACGCAAATCCACAGCCACAACATCAGCCACAAAGCTACATAAGGAAAAGTTCGAACTCAATGTTATGAAATGGAAAATATGATATCATAAAATTTGTTTGTATTTTAATTTTTTTTTCTTTTCTAACTTGTTAGCATACAGAAATAAAAGGGATGATACGAGTTGATAAGTAAAATGGTTTTGTTCTTATAAATCAATTAAAGGTAATTGTAAAATGAAATTTTGAAAATATTGATAAAAAGTATCCTATCCTCAGAATACATTTTATTGATTCGAGAAATGTTTAAAATGTTTCTGCGTTCTTTATTGAAAACATTTTTTATGTTGATTTGCTTAAAAGTTTTTTTGTAGTTTACTTAAAAGTGTCTTTCCCATACATCATCTAAATGTCTCGAAAGAGGTAAGACATGATACATTTTGCATGCTTTTATGTTGTATAATTAACAGGAAATAATGTTACTGATATTGTTAGTGATTTTTATTTTGGAAAAACTAAGAAATAATGTGTAAACTTTGTAAAACATTGTTTTAAAGAAATAATGCCACGCAATTTTAATACAAAAACAAAAGAATAAAAATATTATTCAAAATTCTTGTTTTAGATATTAAAAGATTTAAATAGCATATCACTATATATGCACTAATTTGTTAAATCAAGAAAACTTATTTCCTGAAACGAAGGAAGCTCGGTATTTTTATGGCTATTTTGAGAATCTTTAGAAAATTGTAAATATGCCACATCCAAAAATTGTGGGAAAAAACCCGAATTCAATGCTAAGCTTTGCTTCAAAAGTTTTAAATTCAATATAACCCAAAATAACATCTGAAATTTTTCCTTTCAAACATGTCATCGCCAAGGCCATCAGCGGCTGATTCAGATCCATATCTTTCCAAGCTTCCTCCTTTTGTAACATCATCTTTACCATCAGAACGCCCTGAAGATGAAATTGTTGAAAAGATGATAAAAGATTTACTTGATGACCTTGACCTCAATGAAGAAAAACGTGCTCCACTTGAACATAAAGATGTGGAAAAGAAATGGCAATTCATTGTTCTTCAACATTTGCGTGATAGTCAAACTCCAGATCCAAAAGAATTTCTAAATTTATTAAGACATACTATAACACCAAAACTTTTAGAATCACTTTCCGTCAATCTCTCTACGGCAAGAATTACATGGAGTCAACAATTTTTCGATGCGGGGGGTCATTTGTATCTTCTTCAATTACTTTCCCAAGTTTCAGCTAGAGTTTCACAATATGAAGATCTTACTAAAACAGGAGGAAGTATTCTTTTATATCTTCTTGTATGTATTCGTCATATTTGCAATTCTGGAAGTGGTGCAAAATTAATTACAGCTTATCTTGATGCATTACCAATGGTTATAAACTCGTTTTTCCCACCTATCCCACGAACAGTTGATATGGTTTTAGAAATAACATTATCATTCCTTTTTACACCTCAAACATATAAGAATTATAGTGTTGCAAAAATCATCCGCATCATCCTTGAATCATTTGGTAATCTTAAACGTGAACATAAAGGTTGGAAGAACCTGACTGCAATGGTTTCAGGGAATCCAACTGCCAGTTTCCTATCGTCCCTATCGTCGTTTCTAAATGGGTTCTATATGAAATTATCAGATTATCCATCATTTAAATTTGATTGGATCCAACAAATTGAAAAAGCAGGTCTTTTAGATGCACTTAAAAAAGTTAATAATAATTTAGGTATTATATCACTTGTTCCTACTCTTGAAGAAGATATTCATTTTATCAAATCACTTTTTGGAAACAAATACTTCAATCCATATAATCATAAAACAATTTATGAACTTACAATGAAAGCATGTGAGCCAACATATATTTATAGTAATTTTCTACTTGGACTTTTTGATCTTTCACTTAAATATCCTGACGTATTTAAAGAAACTATGATATATTATTATAATTCACTTAATTTATTACGAATATTTACTGCATCAAATCAACCAGATAAATATAGATATGCTTTTCAAGTAGCTCATGGAATTAATCGCCCAATCAAACTTAATCTTGCACCAGATAATTATATAACAACAGATCTTAGTACGATTATGTTTGCAGTTGATTCTGATCTTGCAACACAAAAAGTCGGAAGAATAATTGGAAGAGCAAGAAATGGATCACAAGTAGCTGAAACTCAAGAAGATAACGAAGAAGCACAAGAAATAGTTGAAGATTATGAAACAAGAATTAAGAAATTAACAGCACAAATCGAAAATCTTCAAATAAGTTGTCAGCTTGCACTTGAAGGAAAAGAAAAAGAAGCACAAAAAAATGAGGAATTAATGAAACAATTAAATAGTGGTGGTGATAAAGAAACAATTAAAAAATTAACAGATTATGTGGAAGAACGCGACAGAGAAATTGAAAAACTGAAAAACGAGATAGCTGCATTAAAATCGGGAGAAAGTAATGAAGGCACAGAACCACCACCACCACCTCCGCCTCCTCCTCCAGGAAGTGAACCACCACCGCCACCACCTCCTCCACCGCCACCTCCCCCAGGGGCACCCCCACCCCCTCCACCGCCTCCTGGAGCACCCCCACCTCCGGGTGCCCCACCTGCCGGGCCACCCCCAAAACCTAATCCCAAACCACCAAAACCTCTTAGAGGACTTTATTGGGACAAAATTCCTGATATTGGAGTTAAGGACACAATCTGGGAAGAAATCGATGATGATTTGATCAAAATTGATACTGATAGAATTTATGAATTATTTGCTTCTACACCTCCTAAACAGCCTGCAAAGAAAGCAACAGAAGCAGCATCACCACCACGACCTAAATCAGTTGAAATTCTTGAACCAAATCGCTCTAAAAACATTGCGATTATGGTATCACGTTTTCGTCGCCCAATTTCTCAAGTTGCAGATGAAATTCGACGTTTAGATGAGTCAACCACAGAAGATGAAATTCAATCACTACGTTCTAATGCACCTACAACGGAAGAAATTCAATCAATTCAAGCTTATGAAGGAGATCCATCACTTCTCGGCAAATCGGAACAATTTATCTTAGCCATTAGTAACATCAAAATGTTACAACTTCATCTAGATTTCTTGTATCTTCGTAAAACATTTGAAAGTCAAATGAAAGACATCGAAACTCCAATTGAATACATATTAAGCTCATTAAAAGCAATTGATCGCTCTAAGCGACTTCATGATTTATTAGCATTATTATTACGTATAGGCAACATATGTAATGGTGGCACAATGCGTGGAGGCGCATATGGATATAAATTTAATTTTATTGATAAAGTACTAGAAACACGAACACAATTACCTGGATATTTATTAACGAATTACATTGCAGATATATTTCCAGTTGATCAATTATATAAAGAATTAGAAGTAGTTAAGAAAGGACTTACAGTTGATTTAGAAACAACTCGGAAATCTTATAAACAAATGGAAACGACATTTAACAAGTTAAACAACGCAATGGCACAAGCCGAAAAGTTAATAATGGAAGGCTACAACTTATTCCCGCAATTCAACAAATTTAAGAATGATAACGAAGAAAGAATCAAAAAACAAGAACCAATGTTTCAGAAAATAGATAATAAATATAATCGAATCGTCAAAGAATATGGTGAAGATCCGGAACAAATGCAAATTTCCGATTTCTTTAGTGTCTTTTCGAAGCTCGCTGATTCATTAATGAACGCTAAAAAGCAAAACGAAAAGAAGAAACAAGATGAAGAAAAAGCATCAAGAAGAGGCGGAATGAAAATGCGTGACCCTTCAATTAATAACGATGATGCTCATCGAGGTGTTTTGGATGAGTTGATGCAAACTTTACAAAACGGTCCGGCTCAATTAAGAAAAGTAAGCAGGCCACCCCCGGGGGTGCCCCAGCAACCTCAGAATTCTCATAATGATTTGGCAGCTGCATTTGCAAAGGTAAAACGTTCAAAACAATAAAGTTAAGCTAAAGAAATTTCTTTTTGGTTTTATTGTGAGGGTTTAATCAAACTAATTTTTGGATTGAGCATCATCTTCATTGTCTTTTTGCTCATAGTTTTTGTCATCTTCATCTTCTTGACTTTCGGCTTCTTCTTCCTCTTCTTCAAGAGCTCGAGCTTCTTCTTGAAGACGAATGCGATCTTGTTCTTCAAAAATCTTATTGTTTTTCTCGGTCTTTATTAAGAATCGCTTGGTGCCTTCTATTTCTCCATCATCATCTGGGTAGTCAGGATAGTGGATTTGGTATTTATTTCCATCAATAGCACTGATTTGAGCTTCGTAAATGTCAAATTCATTGGGATCAATGACGTATATCTTCTGTCCGACTTCAAATTGTTGATCTTCGGGTGGATATTCAAATGCCGGGGTATCGCTCATTTTGGTTGTGGTCGCGGTTTTTTACGGCTGCTTACTTTGAATTGATAATATTTCAAAAGTGACAATTGATAGACGATACATATTTTTCTGGATATTCATTCAATTTTTTTTGTGCAAAACGGTTTAACCATCAAAAAACGCTGAATTTTATTCAAATGTTTCATGTGTTCATCAATTATCCCCGCCAAAATTGGAATTTTTTCCATTTCGGTTCGTAGCAGTAAAGTTTTTTCCTAAAATATAAATGAATAAATTTTATATGTTATTGCAGTTTGTCACTTTAAGTATTCCATAAATATCAAATTGTAATTTAATAATGAAAATAATTCACAACAATCTCTAAGAGATATCTTCTCAATACCCTTTTAAATTTGGTTGTATACAAAAATAAAGATAAGAAAACAACAACAACAAAAAAAAAACACAATATTTAAAAAATAGAAGGACGAAGTGAAAACTTTGTGTCTTTGGCTACCTTCCTCCATGCTAAGAGTGCGAATGCAAGCAAAATCAATGTTGGAAACAATGTTGATACGGCCGAAATCATTTTGATGATATTTTGGGCAACAGTTTTTGTTTGGCATAATTCTCCTGTCCAGCTCTTATCGCATTTGCATTTGTTGATTACCATATTACCATGTAAATTACATGTAATCTTTCGTGATAAATCTGTCCATTGTTTGAAGGTTTCAAAGACTTTGCTCTTGAAATCAGTTATTTTTTGCGCATTACTACCATCTGAATACAATTCATCACCATATGACTCTTCATCAGTAGTTTCAACAATCAAATCTATCTCTGGATTACTTTTGAAATGAAGGAGTTCAAATTCTACGTTTTTGGTACTTTGAGACAACAAAACAGATGAAGCACCGTTTTCTAAATTTCCGTATCTTAAATTAAGTTGATCAACATTGGCAACTTTGCTTATTTGAAAAGCGTCATTACATAACTTATTATAATATGTCTCATTTAGTGATCTTGATCTAAAGTAATGTTGTTGATTATATGTATGAAACCCACCAATTTGATTACATTTGAGATAAAGTAAAGAACGCGCGTCTTTCACATCACATGTCTCTGGAACTGATTTTTGCGGATCAAAAGTGTCAACAGTAAGGCCAAATTGCTGTAGAGCTTTCTTGAACGCGTTTTTGAGTGTTTCGTTGTTTGGCTCAAATTTTTGGCCCATACAATATTCTGTTAAAAGTTTCGTACTTCGATTTGTTTCAGTTTGTGCCATCAACCGAAATGATTCAGCAAGTTCATATAAAACAGAGTTGGAATTAGTGTCTTTGTTGAACCCAAAATACCTCTTGACAAGAGTTTGGGAATCTGAATCACCATATGTCATAATTGCTTCGAACCTTGATAAGAGTGTAGTTGTGGCATCAAGACACGTTTGTGATTGAAATTGAAGCTTTTCAGCAATGTTTTTGTCGACTTGATCATCATATGAAATAAATTTGAGAGGTGATGATGATGCCCATACAGCATCAACATACTGTGGATATTGAAGTCTAAACCATGTGGCAAGGGTACCACCATATCCCTTCCCAACAACAACAACTTTTTCGACATTATAATTTTCTTTGAGATATTGAATAAAATATGCTATGTCAGCTAAATTTTGTTCAATTGTGTTATAATGTAAATTCTCGGTAGTAAGAACTTTGAATGGCTGTGAATCTCCAAAAAATCTAGGTTCTATAGTAATTAATGATGCAGAAGTTTGTGAAGCTAAATCAATTATTGCTGATGGAAAAGGGTTATCTTGATTTAATTTATCAAAGTCATTTAAGTAAATTATTGTTGTTTGATATTGAACTTGTGAATATTTTGTTTCAATAATAATTGTCTGAGAAAAGATGTTATCTTCTTTAGAAGGCTGAAAGTGATCAATTATTTGGTCAAACGTGATAACTTGGGAAGAATTTATAAGGCAAAGCAAACATATAAACATATTTTTAATTCTCTACAAAGTTCTGCTCCAAATTCAGTAAATAGAAAATCTTTCATTAATTATATATCAAATATTAGTTATTCAAAACCAAACGAAAGTTCATCTGGCCGAGTGGTCCAAGGCGCTAGTTTAAGGCACTAGTCCGAGAGGGCGTGGGTTCGAACCCCACGGTGAACATTTTTTTCTCGAGTAATTTTTTGTAAGAAAAATCACCTAAAACAATCCGCGCTAAATAATCAAAAGATTTTCAAGAAATGAATAAAATGATGTGTGTATATAAAATCATGCATCATTTTTAAGTAATTTTATTTTCCATTTTATTTCACATATAATTATTTTGAAGTAAGAGTTTTGCTTAATCAATTTATAAAAATAGAGCTCTATTTAATCTAGAACAATTACATAGAATATTTTATTAATTTAAATGTGTTTAAAAATAAACAAATAAAAAAAATCCAATTCATGTAGAAGGAAGCTTATGTCTGCAAGATGGACATTCACTATGCAATTTTAGCCATTGTGTAATACAGTTTTGATGGAATCCATGTCTGCAAGGAAGCAAAACGATTTCTGTATCTTCCTCAAAATGATCCAGGCAAATTGAACATGTATCTTCAACACAATCAGAATCACCGTAGCGAACTGGCTGAAGGCTATTAATAAAGCTTTCTGTTGCTGGAGGAGATCCGAGTGATTGCTGGCTCATTTGGAAAAGCCGATCAGCAAGGAGGCGTAACTGTTCTTCATTTCCGAAAAAGTAGTCACCAACAGATCCTACAGCATTACCAGTATTGCGAGTGATATTAGAAAGAATAGTTTGAGCCATGTTCATTATAGTGGATACCAAGTTTGGAGGTTGTCCATTTGCTGGTGGTGTTGTCAATGTCCTCATTATTTCGCCTATCGGTAAATTGAAGCTAAAACTTATTGGTTGTGGAGCTGGAGATTCATAAGGTAAATTTTGGTTTTCTTCAATTTCTATATAATCATCATTACAAAACGGGCATGTAAATTCCCTTGTAGCTTTGATTCTTTTGTTGCATTTGAAGCACCAGCAAATTGGTTGGTTTTGTTCCATACTTAAATTTCTGTTCAAACAAACATTAACAATTTGAAGATTTTACGCCGATCGGAATTTAAACGGTTTTGATAAAAAAGTGACATCTTTATGTAAAAGAAATATTTGTTCATTAGCTTAAGCTAATTTCCCATAAAAAATACAGAGTTTGAATTTTGTATTACAATATCTCTCAAAAAAATCCCAAAAGTACAGTCAATGTATTCAGATTTATAATGAGTATGAAATAGTTTATTATAAACTTTATTTTAAATGAATATAGCAAGGATGTTTTCTTCATCAATGATGGTATATTCTTGATTTTCATATTTAACAACTTGACCTCCAAATTGTGGCATTAAAACTTTTTGTCCAACTTGAAGAGTCATTGGAACGCGCTTACCATCAACAATTGCGCCTGGACCTACGGCGACAACCTTTCCTTGGTTAACTTGCTCTTGAGCAGCTTGAGGAACATATAAGCTTCCAACCTTTTCGCTTTTACTCTTATCCAATTCAATTAGAACTCTAGCACCTAATGGTTGAATGTTTATAGGCTTTGCAAAGAAACGAGCAAAAGAAGAACCCAAAGTCGAGAGCATTTAAATTGTGATCTGACCATCAACGATAAAACAATTATGAAAGGAAATAATTTTGCCATTATTTTTGTGATAAAATGTTTCTGACATAATTTCTAATTGAAATGTTATATGAAAATATTCAGGGATGGATTTTTCTCCTCCAACAATAACTGTAAAAGAAATATGCGATGACATTGACAATGGAATTAATAATAAGATAGACAATAAGCTTGATAATCCTATTCCTTCATTTCCACAAAATCAGTCAGATATTATTTCGTGCATTAATTTTGTCTTACAATTAAAGGCAAAAGAAAATGTCATTAATTCCGATCTTAACGAAACGATTCCAAATGAAATAACAGAAACTAAGTCTCTTATTGATCAAATAAAACAAATTTTGTAAAAAAAATTTTTTTATTCAGCAAATTACATATCTATCTGGACTAGATGTGTAAATTTCACCACGATATTCAAGAGCAGATAGTGCATCAGAGATTTTTTCAACTGAGAACCTTGAGCTTAGGTGTGATACTATATCTGATTTTGGTGTTCCATCAATTTGTTTATTGATCCTAAGAAACTCAAGAATTTCGTTATACAACACTTCTTCTGATGTTGAATCATCGACTTGCTTTTGCGATGTGATTGAATTTCCTTGTGATACTTTATTCTTGATTTCAAATGCTGAATTTGATGGAAGACCACGTAGAGTTAGTAAATGAACAAACAATGCTTGAAGCAAATGACATGGAATTTGATTGAAATCGACGACTTTTTTAACAGAAAAAGCTGAAATTATTGGTTGACGATCAGTATCTGAAAATGAAATCTTACCAACAATGGAAACATAAGTTCCAGATTGGAATGGTTCAGTGAGTGTGTCCATATCTTTTGTAAAATCTTGAACTTGAAATATACCTGTTGAATCATTTACATCATAATATGATACAATAGCATCATCAGTGACCCTTTCAATTAATCCAACAATACTAACTTGTTTTCGAGGAATACCATCAATTGTAATGTTTTTTCCAGGTTCGAAATTTGCATCTAAAAGTTGTTTAATAGTTACTGGGGTAATTGCATCTTCAGTTTTGATTGGTTGTCGTTCTCCTGTTTCGGACGGAAGTCTGTCGTTGAAGTCGAATCCGCCTTCCATGTTTTAAAAGGTGAATTCACTGGCGCCAAAACAAAGAAATAACGGTCTCTCTAGATGTGATTTTGAGCAAAACCCAGAATAGTATGTGTGCTCTAATAGCTTCTATGTGGAGTGGGAAATCATATACTTATTTAAAATTAATAGCTCAACAAGAAGTATTGTTTAAAGAACCTTTTTATGAATTAATTGTTATATGTTCTACTAGTAATAAATTTGATGAAACAGTTAATTCTTTCAAAGTATTTTTTAGAAAAGTAAACTTATCGCAGTATCTGACAACGATTTATTAGATTTCCTGAACAAATATATGAAAAGAATATTAAAATATAACTGTATTATAAAATATATTAATAGTGATTTTAAAGATATTAATGAAGAGTTAGAGTGAATATTTACTAAACATAAATTAAATAATAAACAAAAGATATTAAAATATATATCATTAAAATTAGCATATTATAATTGGAAAACTTATCCTCACAGAATGTTATTAATATTAGATGACTTTGCTAACCATATATTATTAAAAAATAAAGAAACTGATTTAATGAAATTGTTGAAAAAATTAAGACATTTCAGTGATCAGACAGTTAAATCAATACCAAAGGATTTAAAACGAACCTTATCTGATATAGTATTATTTCCCGGAATTAGTAGAGAAGATTTTTATTATTTAATTAAAGAATCTCCAGCCAGTTGTTTTGACGTAGATAAGTTATGGAATGAATATTCTAAAATAAAGAATCAACATGACAGATTTAATATTTATATAAAAGCCAAAAAAATCACTATAACATTATCAAATGTTGAAAAATAAATATATTAGGGTGGGGTAAATTTACACCACCTTCATTTTCATAGTATTTTTATAAAAATAACCTTATTCAGAAATAATCTAATCCTTCTACTCTTGATTTTGGATTTAATGAATCTAAATAATCTGTTATATTAATATACTCATCATTTGTAATATCATTCATTTTATTAAAAAGTCCTTCATTCTTTAATATCATTCTGATATTCATTGATGCTGGGAAAGTATACTGAAGAATATATTTTTTGAAAGATATATTATTATTATCAGCTGATATTTTGATGAGATTATCTTGATAAAATATAGTTAACTTTCTATCATTAACATTACATCTAACACCTTCATTATAAATGATTTGTTCATCAATTCGTTGTTTTGCAATAAGTTCTTTATTTTTATTTTTATATAATTCTAATTCAGAATTTAAGTTATTTAAAATCTCTTTCATATTAGATTCATCATCAATTAATTTTGTTTTACCAATATCATTAATAGTATCCATTATTTTACCAACATATATAGCATACTTTGAAGAACACCATATAGCAATATAGTTAACTAATTTTGGATCAACATAAGCGCCTTGAACTTTATCAAAACCTTTCTTTAAAATATAAATAGGTGAATTTATAGGGTTGTGCGAATTCGCACATCCCTCTTTTTCATAGTATTCTTTAATAAATTCTTCATAATATTCTTTCCAAGTATTGTTTTCATATAATTTATTTATTCTTTTCTTAAACTGTTTGCATAAATTAGCAGCATTAATAAAACCATCTTTTTCTCTAATTAACACAGATATATTATTATAAGTAGAATATATAAACTTTTCATTATTAGATACAATTGTTTGTTGTTGAACTTCTGACATCACTTCTTTTTTATACCAGCAAAAATAATGTAAAAATGAAATACTTAACAGTATAATGATAACTTAATATTATCAGGAATTTCTTCTTCTTCATTATTACTATCATCATCAATATCAATATTATATATTTATATAAAGGTATTTATTACAGAATTAATTACATAAATAGTTGATATAACACATATATAAATTATCTATATTATCATAAAATATAAAAGCTTTTTATAAAGGAAACCTTCATCGGACTGACTCTTTCAAATAGAATTTTCTTTTTACAATTTTTCTTTTATAAAACAAATAACGTCAAAAATGTACCTACTTTCAGACAATTATTATAAAGAAATTACACACAAAAATATTTTATTTTTACATCACTTATTCTTCAAAGTTGTCAATGGTCTTATTATGCTTTTTTGACACACTTTTACGTCAAGCCTTTTACTATCGCTTAATTTCCTCAACTCCTTATTTCTTTGCGATATGATTGGCTTCACTCTCAATTCCGTTGACGCTGACATTAGAGGCAGTGTCACTTTTTGTCTTACTTCCACTTTTTGATCGTTTTGTAATTGTTTCAGCAAAACTTCGTTTGCAGTCAGCGCTCTTCCTTTTTCATTTTCCAAGGTCAATATTCGACGCTTCCATTCTTCTTCGTGTCTCTGTGTTTCATGTTTTTGTTGTTCGATCAAATTTTGATATTCAGCTTTTATTACATCTGATGCAATCTTTCGGGCAGTTAAAAGTTCTTTCTTTTGTAGTTGGTCACCTTTAAGCTTTAGCTCTTTAGCTTCTGTAAAGTTATGTATGAGCGCCATAGATTTTTGTTTTTTACGGATTTGTAATAATTGGTGAGATGGCTTCATGTATTGCGTATAAATATATTCGTCATCCCATTTGGATCGAAACGATTCTTGCTCTAATTGGTGTTTTGTCTCGAGTTCAATGCGTAATTTCTTTTCTTTATCTTTCTCATTTTGGATTATATTGTTCCAATATTCTTCGATTTGTTGATCAGTTTGAGTAATTTGTTCGATATCATGATTTTGTTTGGTTGTTAATGAGTTTGTTAAAACATTAATTATGTCGTCTATTTCCGTGGCTTTGTCATAATCTTCAGCACAAATAATATCGACTTCAACTTTATGAAGATATGCTATCAAAGATTTCCTGATCTCAATAGGTGGAAGTTCTTTTGTTTGTAGCATTCTTTGGAAGCATTCATTGAGGCTATCGTCAGTGAACTTCATGTGACTCTCAAAAAGTGGCAATGAAGAATTTTGTGTTGTGTGATTAGAGCTATTAAAAACAGTGTTATAAGTGTTTTGGTTGTTAGTTTCATCATTTGGTTGAATATAAGGGATTTGTGAAAAATCATCTTTATATGTTAAATCACTTGATTGATCTTGTTCATTAGATTCTGACCCAGATAAATCATACTGGTCTTCGTCTTGAAGATCTCTTTTAGAATCAAATTCACTAAGTTCTATATCTTTTTCTGATTGATCAACTGAGACATTTCGTGTTGAAATTGGTGATATGTTTCCGGTAAGCTCCGTGAAGCTTGAGAATGAAAGTGAATCTTTTGCTGGAAAATTTGCAATTTTTAATTCTGATAAATCAAAAGAAACAATGTTTGACCGGAAATCACCTTTTTCCTTTCGAGCTGAATCTTTGTCAAGATATGGTATTGATTCAGAAATACTTTTTTCTAATGGCGAAGATTCTCTTTTTTTAATATCTAATAAGTTATCATTTGATATTGCATTAGCAAATGAATCCCCAAGGTCAAATGAAATTGCTTCATCATCAGAATGTTTTTGAGGAATATCAGAAATTAATTCATCGTCAGAAATTCTTAATCTAGGTGTTGGTACATTAGATGGCATTTTATCCGAACTACTTTCTGCGCTAAAGTCATTTGATACTTTTGCATCTTCACTTGTAATTTGTTCCAAATCTGTTTCATTCATTTCCAATCGCCACTTTTTAAAAAGTGACAATGGTTGTCACTTTTTAGCGAACAATTCTGATGCTTTTGTCCAAAGAAGAACAAGAGCACCTGCTAAATTGGCTTTTATATAACCTCAGACGCTTTGAAAATCAGCAGGACCCAAAGGTTTTAGCTACATATCTTATTAAGCTTATAATGAGGGATGCTGCTTCACATGTCATCATCAACACACTTAAAGAATATATTGGAAGTGACAAAGCAGCCGAGTTTTATGATACTCTAAAGCCACTTTTAAAGATAAGAAAATTTGAAATTGATTCAAATGATTTCCAAGAGCCAGAAACAAATAATTCAAATGAATCAAAGGCTAGCCAACCTACTGAAAGGAAAAAGCGTAGTGAAGTTTCAGATAAAGAAGAAGATCGACGCAAGCGAAGCACAGATAAATCTGATCGTAAAAGCAAGAAATCCGAGAAAGAATCCGACAGTAAAACGCACTCCAAAAAAGAGAAAAAGTCCAAACACCATAAAACAGATGAAGAAAAGAAACATAAAAAATCAGATAAAGAAGGAATTCCTGAAGACGAACCCGAAGAAAAGAAGCGCAAAAAGCGTACAGACGACACCACAGACAAGCCAACCAAAAAATCACACAAATCGAAACATCGTAGTTCATCGAGTTCGAGTGAAGAAGAAACTCGACATCACCGACATCGTCACAAGCATATTGATTCCACTGACAGCGACAGTGAGCCTAAGCACAAGAAGCACAGGCGAAAGCATTCCGAAGGTCATTCAGATGAAACAGAAAAACGCCACAGAAAGTCCTCCAAAGAGAAACGCGACTCAAAAGACGACGACCGCGAGCACAAAAGAACCAAATACGAAACATTTCCACCCGCAGAACCGGACGAAAGTTACATAAGGCGACGAAGCGAAAACGACGACCGCGCGAAATATGATTCGCCACGAAAAAGAGACAAAAGCGACGACCGCAGACAATACGTCCGCAACAGAGACAATTCGTTAGACAAAAGCGACGACCGCAGATTGTATCATGTTACGTACGACAATCGCCGCCGAAGTTATCGCTCTCCTCGGAAGCCAACAAATGACAAATCGGATTCGGATAGCCACCACAACTCGCAACGCCTTCTTCACATTAATCGTCACTACAACTACCAGAAATACCACAACAATTACCACAGCAAGAGCAAGCAAAACGAAAGCAAAGACGAAAACGAAACGAACGAAGACGACATCTCAAAGATCGAGTGCGATCCCGTCGAAGCGAAGCGAATCCTCAAAGAGATAACGCAGATCAGCGACCGCTACAACGACGGCGACGTGGCTCCGCCGCGGATACCTCCGATCCGATACATCGTGTGCATTGCCGGGCTGTCTCCGAACCTGAACAACGTCGGGCTGCTGTTTAAGGAGTTCAATCGCTTCGGGCGGATCCTCGGGATACAGGAGAAGCACGAGCTGAACTGCGCGTTCATCGAGTACGAGGACCTCGAGGCATGTTATCGAGTTGTGAATGCGAAGCATAAGTTCTTCAAGTCCGAGTTCATTAAGGCGACTTACGCAAATCAGTACGACGAGGAAATGCTGATCGCAATCGATAATGAACACACGAAAAGCGTGCAAAACGCTATCGATAGACATAACCAGAAAATGAAGGAAAAGCTGAAAGAAGATAAGGAGAATCTCTTGGAGAAATTGATAAAAAGTTGCGAAGAGAAAATTGCGGAATGTGAAAGTTGTGATAACGAAGAAAGAAGTAAGGTGCTCAAAAAGGAAATAATGGAATTGGCAAACGAAATTGATAAATTGACAATGGAATGAAATAGAAAAATTGATGTAAAACATAAGGAAATTAATAAAAAAATATATTTTTCGATTTGTTTTTGTTATATGTTATGTAATACATAAATACATTTTGTTACTGATTAATTTACAAAAAATATAAAAAATGAAAATATTTTGGGCAATCGTTTTTTGCTACAGACAAACCTTGTCAATTTTTGTAGCAAATAATAATTTAGATGTCATTTTGCTGTAATTAAATTTGTTAGATAAAAAATAGATGGTGAGAAATTATGATATGAGAAACTAACAAAACCATATAAATTATTGATTTTTAGAATTTCTTCACATTTTTTGAGTTTCAAATTTCTGGTGAATGCAGTTAATTAAAAATTTTATAAATATAATATCATTGGATGCATTTCCAACGATAGAATCAAATGAATGAAAAATCATCGGATTTATATTCAAAAACTGAAAAAATAAACCTATAAAGTTAAACACATTATATATGATTTGTTGGTTTTCGATAAACTTCAAAATATATACTGAATTACATATGTGATATCTTACCAAACTTTTGCTTAAACAAAATTCAATTCCAAAAGATATTTTAGTTTTTTCATCATTTTCAGGAAATATTGAACTTGTTGAATACATTCTTGAACAAGAAGGAATTGATATTAATGCTCAAAATAGAGTTTGTTTTAGTGGTTCAATATTTCAAAATAATATTTGGAAATTATTTAAATTATTTAATACAGCACTTATTAGAGCATCTGAAAATGGTCGTACAGAAATAGTTAAATTACTTCTTGAAAAAGAAGGAATTGATATTAATGCGGAAAATATTTGTTTATTTTATTTAATATTTGTTTCAATAATTTCATATTTCAAAATAATATTTGAAAATTATTTAAATTATTTTATACAACAATGTAATTGCACAGAGTTGCGTAAGCAGGGGGTCTCAAGATCAAAGTTGTTAAAAAATCATCATTTATATTAAAGTGTTGATGTGTAGGAATAATTAAGATTTCTATGTGAAATTTGTAAAAAATTCATTTTTGATCGTTAATTTGATGATAACACTGAATTTTTTTCATCGATGTGTTCATATTGGAGATATACATTCATCATATGATTTTTGTATTATTAAAAAAATTTTTTTTCCCCATCAAATTTTCTGAGATCATCGTTGATATGTTATCACATGACCATGTTATGTATTTATATATAGAAAATAACTATCACTAATCATCGAGGATGATGACTTTTTGCATATATATTATTCTAGAAACATAAAGTTGAGTTAACAAAATAAACATGAAGCCACTATCAATGATATTCATTCTCGTACAGATAATGATGAAATTGGTTCATATTCACCACAAATAAAATGTCCAATAATTCGAATTCATAAAAAAGAACAAAATGAACTTTCCAAAACAATTTTTAAATTTACAAACGCAAAATTTAAACAATTTTTTACACACAACATTCACCAGCTTTGAGCCTGTAACTCGTTCATATCGTCGAGTTGTCTTTTTAATGTATTTACTCCGAATTTACCGTTTTCCTTTATATCATTTTCGGACATATTTCGATAGTTCCTTAACATTTCGTTCATTACGATTCTTTGCGTCTCATTAATTCCTTCGATTTCGACGCCGTTATATAACAAATACGCCCTTTGCAAGAAGCCTCTTAAGTACATTGGATACGAATTAATAAGATCCGGATTCTTCAACGAGATAATTCTTTCCATTTCTTCGAAAACTGTTTCCGAATTAAACAAATTTCGAATCGATTCTTCTAATTGATTATAAATAGGATTTCCATTACGTGCTAAAAAACTCGGCTTTGTTAGCGTTGGATGAAATGCATCAATGGAGTTAATAAGGTCATCGACATAATTTTGTGGTATTTCTTGATTTGTATATTTGAGATATTCTTTTAACTTGTCTAATAAAAGATTTGCAACAGAGTCACTGGAAGTAGCTATGGATGTACAAATGGAATTTAATAAGACATCTGGTGGCGTATTACTAAAGATTATATTAGATAACTCTTGAATGGACTCAATGGCTTCAAATGATGTGTCCCCATTTAAAAATAATTCCCCACTTAAAATAGAAAAACAAAAACTTAAAACATCACTGATCATCTCAAGTGGAAAAACAGTGTTTTCATTGTTGTAAAGTGTGTGCTTAAGAATATTTGAGCCTTTTTCAAGAATGCGAGGTGAGGTGATGTGATTTTTGAGTGATTGAATAACGTTTTGATTGAATTTAATTGAATCCGGCGGAAGTTGTCCAGATTGAATAAGGGTCTCAAAATTTGTTAACATTCGGTAAACGGTTTCCTCTGATGCATCTGATGGAATCAAGATGAATTCAAGTGTTGGCTCTTGTGGTTGTAAATGTGTTTTGTCAATTGATGACAAAGCTTCTTTACATAAAGACGCTAATGAAGTATCATGATGTATAGAGCCTGCTTCAAGTCTTGGGATTATGGAATTATCATGTTCTGCAAGAGAAGCAAGAGCTTGAATTGAATGACCACGAACTTTTGGTGGGGAATCACCTTGTTTTACAAGAACTGCAAAAAGTATTGCATCTTCGGATATCCGTAAAGGAATTTCAATGTGAAGAAGTTGTTTTAGAAAATAAAGGGCTTGAAGTTCATTATCACCATCATTACTCGTTACAAGAATAACAAAGGTGCAATAAAGAATACAAAAATCGGATATCGCAATGATTTGGTTTAGATTGGTTTTTGCAAGTTTTTTGAAGGTTTCGAACACCGGCGTAAGATTAAGATCTCCTGTTTTGAGGTTTTCTGAAATTGATCTTGCTTGAGGAAGTTTCGATTTTTTTTGATAAGATTGAACTATAATTGATTTACGAGTTGAAAGTTCATTAGGAAAAAGCTGCTTGAAGAAAGAAGGAGTAAAAAGTTGTTGACCAATTTTTCGAATATATGAATAAAGACATTCAGTGTGGGAAGAACTTCCAACAATTCTTGGACGTCCAGCAATTTCATCAGGAACTTGTCGTGCATTGAGTTCTTGCATAGTTGGATTTATTTTAAAAATGTTATTTGATGAAGATTTATTTTGATATATATTTGAATTTCTTGGTTTAATATTGGAAACACGTGGGCCATTTAAATTCGTAGAAGTTTTTAATTTAGATTGTTGACCAAATCGACTTGGGATTTTGCTGGTGTGCTGAATTCTACTCATCAAAATAATTCGTTTATTATTTTTTTGGAAATTTTGTAAACCTATGAAAAAAAATGATGTGAATGGATAAAGGGCACCCCATTCATCTTTCAACTAAAAATGCTCTTAAGATAATGTTTAATTTTGTCTCCTTGGGCTCACTCTGCAGCCCTCGGGTCTTGGTCTTGCAACAGGTTTTTTGCTCTTTTTGCTTTTACCTTTGCTTTTCTTCTTTTTACTCTTTTTCTCATCTTGTGATTTTTGTGGCTTATAATCATCTTCCTCGTCGTTTTCACTCTCTTCTGCTTCTTCTTCCTCATCTTCAATTTCCTTTGGAAGAATTGTGTTACGACTTGCTTCTTGAGTATTAAATATGTACCTATTACTTCGGTTGTTTACAAGAATCCGTGATGTGCCTTCTAAAGTTTCATCATCTTCAGGATATTCAGGATAGTGAATCTTATACTTTCCATCTTCAATTGAAACAATTTCTCCTTCCCATAAATCATGACCATTTTTGTCAATGATTAAAACCTTTTCTTTTGGTTTAAAATCATGGTCTTCTTCAACTGAAAATTGGGGTTTCGACATGAAAAAATTTGGCGGTTGAAAATCGACAAATTAAATTTTAACGTATCATTTGTAAAATTATTAAAAAGCCATAATTGATTGATATTGATCTGTAAAGTTTTGAAAACAAAGTAAACGGACTCATATTTATCGGCTAAATGTTTGTAGTTACCGATGATTGAATGCGTTTCTGTGAAACTGTAGTTTTTTGCATAGTTTATGTGACTTTTTATTTGAACGATAAGCCATTAAAGGTATATTTCCAAACAAGTTATTTCGCGAATGCTTGAGTCTTTATGGGAAATCTATATATTCAGAAAATTCCTTCGTTACACAAAACGACATTCCTTCGTTCCCATCATTTAATGATGATATTAAGGCAAGTGCATATTCCAAAACTTATCTGGTTAACAGTACTATTTTATTTTGAAAATTTATTTTAATGGAATTAAATAATTAATGAAACAAATATATTAATGCATTAATATCATTTTTTTTTGTTGTTGTTGTTCTATAAGTATCTAACAATTTCTATGTTGCCATGTTCATATGCTCTTATAAGTTTTGCTTTAAATATTTTGAATAAAATCCAAATATTATTATGAAAAAGAATATCATTAAAACATATATTAAGAGAAACAAATAAATTTCTTTTTATTAAAATTAATTCTTTTTTGCTCATGAAGCAGATATAATTACCAGATGTTGCAATTGATTAATTATAATGCAAAAAAAGTTCCAATACCACAAATGAAGAATTGTTCAAAGAGAATTTTGATACTGTTGCCTGACAGTGTTATTTTATACAAATTAATCTATTTGATATTTTTACATTTTCCAAATGGATTTCATATGTTCATTATTTATGAACTTTCTGGTAATCGAATCTTTGGTGATAATTTTAGTTCCATCAAAAATAATACATTCGGGTTGGTGTTGTTTACACATAAACAAAAAATAAAATTGTAGGTGGGAGATCAACAGAAAATTTCTTTAGAACAATTTCAGCTATAAAATCTTTGGCGGAAAAAGATGAACTAATTGCAATTATGTTGCAAGTTGCATCTATTTACTCATGTAAAGATATCTTCGTCAAAAGTTGAAACTATAAATTACACAAAATGTGGTGATTTTTATGCAATGATTGAAAAAGAAGCAGTATACAAAAGATATTCGCAGTTACCAAGATGCAGGTTCATAATGTATGGTTGGATGAGGAAGCACACCTGAAGTTGAAATTATGAAACTATGTTCTTCATTTTGAAAATTTGATAAAGGTGATAATTTCACAACAATGAATGATGAGGATCTTAAAGACGTTATAACCATCTTCAAAAGTAAGTACAAAGTAATGTGGAAGTTTTAAAATTCCTTTAATCAAAAATGGTGTTTCATATATTTTGCTTATGTAAACTTTACTAAACTAAGGTTTACAGTCCACACCACAACTAATAAGCATGTTTCCATGCCTTGTATTTTAAAAATAAACATGTTTAATTAATACTGCTTCATTATGTCCTTGTATGGTAAAACTATATTATTCAGAAATCAACGAATGAAATTTTGAAGCTGAATATGAAAATGATGTTGGCTTAAACCTCAATGACCAACAGGAAATAAATATGAATAGATCTATGTTAAATTTTATCATCAATGATGTAAGTACCACCTAATATATATTTCATAGCGAAAATTAAACCACAGTTAAAAATAATTTTTTGATTTTTAAATTTAGATGTTTTTTTTACCATCCATTTGTATAATAATATTAAATATTCTCAAACTTTGATTGATGAAATTTGGGTTTTTTTATGTGGAAATTAGCGGTTTTTGATCGGACACTAGAGCACATTTTCACTTTTTCTAAATGGACGTCCAATTGTAGTGATCAACTTTTTGAATGCATGTTTGGCAAAACACAATGGTTGATCTCGAAAAAGAAATCGCCCATAAATTCTGGAACACTCAACCAGTCCTCCAAAAAGATGAAAAACCAAAAGAAGAAGGTCAAATAGTTCGTGACAACGATGTTAATAAAGTTCGAAAAGACCCTTATCCACTCGTTAAAGGATTTGTTTGGTCCATTATTGATACCACCGATGAGAAGCAAAGGTTTGAGTTATACGATTTCCTAAGGCAAAACTATGTAATTCATCCACAAAACACTTTTAGGTTTGCATACTCAGAAGATTTCTTAAATTGGGCTCTTCACCCTCCAGGCTGGCGTCCAGAATGGAGCATTGGTGTTAGGATGGAATCCAACGGTAAATTAGCCGCTTATATCAGTGCCATTCCAATAACGGTTCGAGTTCATGAAGATATTCAACACATTGTTGCTGTTGATTTCTTAAGTATCCATCAACGTCTTCGTGGCAAAAACTTAGCACCAATTCTTATCAAAGAAGTCACACGTCGTGTCAATTTAACAGGAATCTTCACTGCAATATATACTGCCGGAAGAGTTTTAACACAACCATTCACAACAGCACAATATTTCCATAGGCTTATCAGCTATGAAAAACTTTGTGCGATCAATTTCACTTCGTTAAGATTAGGTGCCAAAATCAAAGTTGAAGCTAAAAAGTGCGAACTTCCCAACTCACCGCGTCTACCAGGGTTCCGTGATATGGTTCAAGAAGATGTACCTCAAGTTACAGTCAAACTTAATGAATATCTTTCTAAGTATCCAATTTCTCAAGTCTTCACTGAAGAAGAAGTTGCTTATTGGTTCCTCCCAAGGCCAGGCATCGTTGGCTCATACGTCGTCGAGAAGAAGAAGGAGATTATTGACTTTGTGTCATTTTATGTCGTTCCTTCGACGGTTTTCGGTTGTCCTCAATATGACAGTTACACCGCAGCGTACATTTTCTACTATTTCTCCAAGCCATCTCGTCTCACCGACTTAATCAGAGCAGGAATGAAGGTCATACACCATGGATATAACATCGATGTTATTAATTGCTTGAATATCATGGATAACCAAAGCTTCTTCGAAACATTACATTTCTTGCCAGGCGATGGAAACTTGCACTATTACTTGTTTAACTACGCAACCGATAATAAGAAACCACAGGAATGCGGCGTGGTGCTGCTTTGAGTAAACAATCATTAAAATTTTAAGTTTTTCCACTGCTGATCCTTAGGAATTCACATAATTTGAAATCAAATTTAAAAGTGATAAACAACAAATGTACAAATGTATGAAATCCAAATGATGAAATTCTGATTGAGATTTCATGTTTAACGGTCGCTTCGCAAGGGAAGGATTTTGATCTTCCTGGAAAACGAAAAACTCGAATTGTGTTGATTTATATTCCGACTGCATGTTGTTTGAAGGAATGTAAAAGAGAATGTTCAATTGAACCTCTTTTTGACTGGAAAATAATAAAGATTTTCTGCTTGATTGAATCACTCATTCCCTTAAATAAACTATTGATTTTGAGTTTTTGAAAACGTGCATAAACCAAAAATTGAATTTTTTCCCTTTATTTCCGTTCCCACCCAACCAAAATCGGCGTGCTGGGAATATGAGAAATGCTCAATGGGTTCCTGACAATCCTCGTCCACGATTTAATCGAAATGTTCCAAATTTTATTCAGAATTTACACCCTTTTGTCCCAGTTACAAACAATGCAGGAGCAAATAGGTTTAATCCAATAGTTATAGAGGATTCTGATTCTGACGATGATATTATTGAGATTGGAAGGGGATTTACTAGGAATGATCCAGCACATCTTGGACCTGTAGAAAAAAGAATTATTCCATTAAAACGTTTTAAAGTATCAATTCCTAAGTTTGATGAAAAATTTGCAAATGCATTTTTTGAAGCTCAAAAAATTGATCCACAAATTTGTCTAGAAAAAGTTTCATCTTTTCTTGACACAGCAATTCGCACAGATACTGAAATTATCAATCTTGTTGATCGAATTATTCTTGCAGGAGAAGATCCTAAAACTCCAAAAAATCCTACCTTTGCCGAAAACTTTTCTACCTTTCTTAGGAATTGGTTTCCTTCAATCTATTTAAAAGATATTCGATCGAAATTAATTGCAAATAATTACAATCTTAAATCCACAATAAAAGACTTGGAGTCAATGCGTACCACAAGCCGCATTAAGAACCCAAAGAAAACCAGTGAAATTATCTCGATTTCAGATGTCTTATTATCAATACAAGTCCTTGGTCTATATCGAGAAGAGGAAGAAGAAAGAGCCGCTGAAAGCCATAGGGTTCGTTATGAAACAGAGAAATCTCTTGGCCATCTTGAGCAATGTGAATGTTGTTGTGATGATTTTCTTCCTGAAGATATGGCTCATTGTCCTGTTGGCCACAAATTTTGTGTCCACTGTCTTAACACTAATGTCGAAAATGTCATTAGTAGTGGGAGATTTGAAATCAAGTGTCTTTCAATGGAAGATTGTAACGAACTTGTTTCAACTCCAGAGCTTATTCGTTGCGTAGAGCCCAAGCTCCTTCGTCAGCTATTCACTCTGGAGTCACAAGATGCAGTTCGAAATTCAGACATCAAAAACACCGTTACTTGTCACTTTTGCGGTTTGATCGTTGAATATGAAGGGCAATGTGACTTTTCATGTCCAGAATGCCATAAACTTACATGCTTCAAGTGTGGTAAAGCTTCACATGAAGGAAGGACATGTGAAGAAATGAAAGAAGTTGATGAAAATAGAATTGTTGAAGAACAGATGAACGAAGCTGTTGTAAGAGTATGCCCAAAATGTGGCGCACAGTTCATGAAAGACGAAGGATGTAACAGAATGGAATGCCCAAAATGTCATACATGGATATGCTATTGGTGTCGAAAAGAAATCTCAAAAGAAGAGGGATACGCACATTTTTGGACAAGAGGAGGAGTATGTCCACCAGACAGATGCCCATTATGGGTTGAAAATGGAACCTTACATAAAATAGAAGCAATTCAAGCAAAACAAAACGGAAACATTTAATGTTTATACAAATATAAGAAATAAAGATTGTGTTTATTGATTTACTGTTGTTAATATTGTTGGAATTGCTTGAACTCCTATTCGAATAGCGAAAGATTTCACAAATTTTGGGAGTTCAGATTTGACTATTTACAAAATTTACCAATCAGAAAAATTCTGATGAACGATAATTTTAAAATTTATTGTTCTTTTCCAATTTAAATTCATTTTTTCCACAAAATTTTTCCAATTGATATGAAATGTTAAGCATTAAGTAATGAATAAAATTTATTTTCTTTGTTGAAAATATTATAGTAAAGTATTTTAATGTATTTGCATTATTTTATAATTAAATTTTCTGAAGACAGATTATGCACAACGCTTAAAATCGGTTATCATATTAGGAAGTAATAAGTTTTGGCGAACAAAAATATAAATATCAAGAGTTTCTTGAGTGCTGATTTTTATATTAAAAATTTTCAAAAAGTGCCATATCAAAATTTTCTTGAAATAGAAAGCAAATATTATAAATATAAATTGAGTTATTAAATCAACTATAATTTTCGATGATATATTATTACTGTCATCATATAATAAAACAATTGATGAGGAAATATTTTCAGTCTAACACACTAAATTTTGCTTTGAAAAACCGGTGATTGAATGAATACACCCTCTCAATATTTAACAAGTAAAAAACGTCGGTTTTTGTCAAAAAGTTTAGAGAAGATGAAACACTTAAAGTGCGTCGTCATCGGTGATGGTGCAATTGGAAAGACTTGCTTGCTTATCAGCTACACGTCCAACGTTTTCCCAACAGATTATGTCCCAACTGTTTTCGATAATTACACTACAAACGTCATGTGCGATAATCAAGCCATCAACCTACAATTATGGGATACTGCAGGTCAGGAAGACTACAAAAACTTGAGGCCTCTCAGCTACCCAGAAACCGACGTATTTCTTGTTTGTTTCTCATTAGTTAGCCCTGCATCCCTTGAAAACGTATCAACAATATGGATCCCAGAAATGAGGGAACACTGCAAAGACGTGCCATTTATTTTGGTTGGTCTTAAGTCTGACTTAAGAGATGAATACGAAAAAGATCCGTCAAAATGCCAAGTTGGTGAATCACCAATTCCGACTTCAAAAGGACAAGCTACATCTAAGAACCTTAAAGCAGCCGGATATATCGAATGTTCTGCCTTAAAGCAATACAATCTCAATGAAGTATTCCAACTTGCTATCAAAACAGCAATCAATCCACAGCCACAAGAGGAGTCTAAACAAACCACAAACAAAAGTAATGGTTGCTGTAATATTTTCTAAAATTATCCTTGCAAATGGCGGGAACTGAAATTTACGATGAAAAATAAAGATCTGAAGAATCTATTTTTAAAGCCAATTTTGGTTCAGCTTTTTTTTATGTTTTTTCGTATGATTTTCCAGCTGTTGTTTATTGCTCTCAATATTCTGTGGCTGTAAATTTTGAATGCATTTGTGAGCCGCACTGTAGAAAAACCGGTGTCAGAAAATGCAAACAGAAAACCGCCAAATAAACGTGCAAATTCTGCGTCAAGAATATTTTTACCACAAAAGTGCTTTCAAGTGCTTTGGAAGGGATCTAGAGCGACTCAAAAACACCTATAAATATTTTAAGGAATACCCTTGTGTGAAGAATGAGCGTTAGTTGTTGTTGTATGACTTTATCAATAAACTTTATTATGATAATGATGATTTGTAATCAAAACAGAGGGAATACGAGTATCTCTGTTATTAAATTAGTTTCAAAATATGAAAAATATAGATAATCAATTTTTTTTTAAATCTATTGACTTCAAAATATTTAGAAGTTTTTCAATTTGATTCTAAGTTTTTTCGAAATATGGTCATTAAATAGCTTAAAAAATACCCACAAAGAATTATGTGTATGTTTATTTACTTAAAATATATTTCTATTCTTTATTTTCTAAAATTTTGGTAATTATTTCTTGAATGTTGTTCCATACGTCTGTTCTGTCTTTAATATCTTCTGCATCAAAAGGTTGATAACCATTTTCCTTTGTATTTTCTGTAAAATCGTAATAATTTTGTTGGTATTTTTCGGAACACACTGAAGCTTCTGGATCAACTATCGAAAAACAGAGTTTGTTACTGTTTCTAGTTGGTTCGATGTTGAAAGTAATGTTGTAATCCATCCCAAATATATTTCACATAACATTTCATTTTCCCATTCTTTCATTAATGAACTTCTTTTTTCAGAGGTACTCAAGCTTCAAATCCTGCAATATTTTTTCAACGATAATTTTATGTTAATAATGGTATAGGTAGGAGATTACAAAAATACCCTCGTTATGAAATTTTAATAAGAATTATTCCACATCTTTTGCGTGTTTTCACTATCTTTGTTTTGTTTAAATGGTCACATCACAAAAATGAGCACAGAACCAATTCCACTTACTGAAGACGGACTTATCACAAAGACAATTATTAAGGAAGGAAATGGACCACAACCTAAAGATGATGAAAAGGTGTTTGTATGTTATGTTGGGAAATTACAATCAAATAATAAAGAATTCGAAAACTGTGGAACAAAAGAACAACCATTTCTTCTTACTATTGGAAAAGAGATTATTGAAGGTTGCAACATAGCATTAAAATCAATGAAAGTTGGAGAAATTTCTTCATTTACAATCGATCCAAAATATGGATATGGTGAAAAAGGTAAAGAACCTTTAGTTCCACCCAATGAAACCCTCGTTTTCGAGATTGAGCTTCTTGAAATCCTACATCCAAAAACGCCACAAGATGAAGGAATATGTAAAGCAATTTACCAATGCCAACGAGGGAATGCAGAATTCAAACAGGGAGACATTTCACGCGCAATAAGCTTTTACACAGAAGCTCGACTTACATTAATGTTTGAAGCTAAGGAAGATATGAATTCAGATGATCCAAAAAGTGAATCATATGAATACAAAAAGGTAAACAACAGACTCAACAGGAACTTGGCGGTTGCGCATTCAAAGATTGGAGAGTATACTCAAGCAATTCATTTTGCTAATGAAGCACTTTTATTTGAATCAAACGACCTTAAGACCTTAATTCGAAAGTTAGACGCAGAGCTTAAGCTTAAGAGGGTCAAAGATGCACGCCAAACATTTAATCATGCAATTGGCTGTTCACCAAATGAGCCCACCTTGAAACAATACCAAGCTCAACTCGAAAAACTTGAGAAAGAACAAAATGTTCGTCAAGACGAACTCTTCCGTAATGCCTTTAAATAAAATATTTGTTGAACAAAAATACTATATCACTTTATTTTGAGTCCTTTTTAGCAGGGCTTTGATGAAGAACAATTGCAGTAGGTTTGTTCGATGCGTCAATCGCTATGTAAGCGGCGCTGTTTGTGTTGATTCCGGCATAACATGAAGCTGTGAAGACGGTTACGACGGTTTTGACGGGTGCGAATGGGAAATCGAAACCTTTTTGACACATTTGGTGACCTCGAATAAGCATAGTGAAGCCATTCTTATCTAGGAAAGAACGAACAACATTTATGCCATACGTATATGTGGAGCCACGCTCGTTCGGGCCCCATTCAGAGATAATCCGAGACGGATCAGACCAAAGTAAATCCGCTAGAAGACCTTCGGCAGGTATTGCGGTAGGTCTTTTAATTGCGCGAATTTGATCAACTGTTTGAAGAGACGGTGAGAGACCTCCATGTACACAAAATATCTTACCACCAATGATGGCTGAAATAGGAAGACAATCAAAGGCATTGTAGAAATGTTGTAAGGCATTGTTGGTGAGTTTTGTACAACATTCATTCGCAAATCCAAAATATTCCGTCATCTCAGGACTTTCGTGATTCCCCCTTAGTAAAAAAATGTTGGAAGGAAAGCGTATCTTCATAACAAACAAGAGACAAATAACCTCAACACTATTTTTACCTCGATCAACATAATCACCCAAAAACAAATATTTTACAGATGGACCGAAACCACTCGACTGAAAAGCCGCCACAAGGTCATTTAGTTGTCCATGAATATCACCGCATATGTTAATTGGTGGTTTTAAATCGAGTACCGACGGTTCATTTAATAAAATTTTGCTAACTGTTTGACACAACAAAATGGCTTCCTGTGGGCTTATTTTAGTTGTTCCTGTTGTGATTATATCTTGCATAATAGCATCCAGCTTGTTATCGTCCATTTAACGATATAATGATTTAAATATGTTGTAAACAAAAATTCTCTTAAAAATTGAATGCCTTTTCCAACTTCATAATAATTTTTTATCACCTGAAAACTGAACAATATTCTAATTTGTCCAAATATTATTTGGATTTATCTGTACGATTAGGTTGATATCGTGCGAAATATGCATTCATGATTTTGATACTATAGTTAAAGTTTAACTTTATTTGATTTTCGAGATTATTAGAAATTTTGATATTATGAACACAATTTTATATGATTATAGTTGCTGTATGTTTTACATGGTCTTGTTGAATCATTTGACGCAAATTATCCAAAAATCGCATTACGCAAACTATGCCGATTAAAACAGTTTATCTTTACAAAAAGTGCTAAATTGAAATGTCTCAGTCTGATTCAACAAAAAGCAATAAAGACATTGATTTCATTGAAATTCTTTCCCTTATGGCTTCATCAAGCAGTGATGTAAAACTCAACGCTGCTGATCTGTTTATTGCGTTCTCTTTTACAAAGCCAGAAAAAATATTGGACAAATTAGATGAAATTCAACTCCTGACTCTTTCACTTTGTGCATCTCCACAACCTTCATGGGGGACAGTTAACACAATTTTATTTGGATTATCCAATGTAATCAATTTGAAGCCAAAATCACTTCGAGATCACCTATCCTTATTTATAGAAATGTCTTATGAAATTATCCGTTCTGCTCTTACATCTCCATCCAATGTTGAGTGTTATTGTCCTCAATTAAACACATTTATGGAGTCAATAATTAATAACTTTTCTGAATCATTTGATATTTCAAAAGAAATTTTCCTTTCAATATCTGAATATTTCACAACACTGAACAGTCCCACATCTTTTTCATATCTTGTTAAACTTTTAATTACCAATTTTTCAAAAATTGTCAGTATTGCATCCAAAAAGCTTTCACCTGATGAGTTATCCAAAGCTGCTTCGCCCATTTCATGTGATGACAAAAATGTTGTTCAATTTTACATCACTTTGTTTACCCAATTATTATCCAAAGGAAACAATCCCATCATCATCCAAATTCTTCGAACGCATGCATCTTCGATCATTAACCTCAGTAAACGTGAAGGACCATGTCAAGAGCCAGCTCATTTTCTTTTTGATATAATCAAGTCATCACCTAAAGAGAAGAAAGACCTAATCAAAGATGCGCAAGCCATCTCTGAGAAAGCCCTCCAGCGTCTCCAGGCTTCATCAGAGGACGCTAACGCGCCCGTTCGAACATCATCGCAACTCAAAACCGTCGAAGTATTGAATCAAACTAACGTTCAAGTGCACAAAACTCAAGTTTATGTACTTCAGCCTAAGTTAATGTCAAGGAAGTGGAGTCCTAAGGTTGAGCTTAACCTTGTTGAAGATGTAGGAGTCCTTTTCTGGACTAAGAACGAAAATGAGATATATAAAGGAAAAGCAATCGCATGCTCTGACATCGAAAATTTGACTTTGTTCCCCGACGGCAAAACAAAGTTCGATAAGGAAAACGTAATGGAGATCCAGGTAGGAAGCTCCAAAATGGTTTACTATATTTCGTTCCCGAGTTATATTCTTGCAAACCAATGGCAAGTGCTGATACAGCGTTTGAAGTTTGGAAAGTAAAACTTTGTTTGTGTATAAAAATCTTTTGAAGATACTTTCTTTTGTGCTTAAATTTTTCATTTGAACATTGATTTTATTAAAAGTTTTATCATAAATGCTGTTAGTTTTTTGTTTAATTTTTTGTATATCTTTCATTTTTATTATAAAAATGTTTATCACATTTTTCAATATATATGTGATATAACAGAATTATTAATATTATTAATTACAATTGCAAAACATAATAAGTTGCTTGTGTATCATTATTGATGGTGATCAAGTAATAAGCGCTTGATTTATTAAATATGAAAAATACAAAATTTATTTTTATACAAGATTCTCAACAAAAGATTCGCACTTTGCTTGTATTTTTGTCGCTTCGAGATCATCAGGGGAATCGGCACGAATTGATAAAGGTTTAACACCATTTTCCTCAAACATCTTTAGCAAAAAATATTTACAAGAATAATATAACATTCTCACCTTTATGCGGGAAGTATTTGGCATCCAAATAATGTATAATGGTATGATTCTTAATTTTCCATTTTTATCAACAAAATCATATTCATAGAGCACATAACGACTATCATTTGGGGGAAGATCATCAAGTAGGTCGTCAAGTGAATTTTCCCTTTCTGCCTTTTTGTCAACAAAGATTTTCTCATTGAGATTTGCTACAAAAGTAACATAACGATAAACATGGTCTTTGGTAGTTTCAAACAAAGCGCGATAACACTCTTTAAGAACCTTGAACACAACAAGACCAGAAGACATCCGATTTGGGATTTATATCGGATATTGAATCAAAAATGATCAAAGCTATACAAAGTTTTGATTTTTTTTTCTTTTCCAAAAAGAAGACCAAAGTTGCACACCAACCAAAATTATTTTATTCCTGTTTTTTAAAAAATCTACGAATTTAATATTTTTACTAAAAATAACATTCAAAATTGACTGAAATTCATTTCCTATTTCCATCAGGTTTTTGGATAAAAGATGCACACTTTATTTGGATTTCTTTTTCTTCTATGTCAGACGATGATGTTGCATTGATTGATAATAATGGAATCCCATTTTCCTGAAACGATCTACTTGTTAATTGCATCACAGGTTCGTACAGCATTCTTATCCTTACACGGGAAGTTTTTGGTACCCAAGCAATGTATAACGGTATATTTTTTAATTTTCCATTTTCGTCAACGAAATCAAAATCATATAATACGTATCGACAATCACATGGAGGGAGGTCATCAAGTAAGTCGTCAAGTGTGTTTTCCCTTTGTCCTTTTTTTTCAACTTTTAAATATTGACGAGAAATATCACCAACAATCACAAGAATAGCATAACGGTACATGTGCTCTTTTTTAATATCATACCAGACTTGCTTGCATTCTTCAAGAGGTTCAGGAGTACATCGGGTTACCATTAAAATCCAATTGAATCATTATTTGGTCGTTTTATTTTTACAGACATTTGACATGAAAAGGTCTAAAGTGTAATTATTATTTATAAATGCTTGGAATTATTTCAATTATTCTCTTCATGAAACAATATTCAGTAAACACAAAATCAGCTTTAACTGAATTCTCTTCCTATTATTTCCAAGAAAAAGGATCATTTTATTTAAATTTTTCTGATATTTCAGCTGACAAAATTTTTATTGGTATTTGTTCATCAACTGAATACAACAACTTACAAAAGGTTGAAAGCCTCAATGAGCAGCTCTGTAATTCTAAAGTTCCATTAATTAATAAGTCAACTTTAATCTCAACTCAAAACATGCAAAACATACAATACGAGGGTACCGTTTCTTCTAAGGGAAAATACATCCCAGTCGTATATTCATGTGATCAAACATATTCTGATTTTTCATTGAAACTCATTTTTTCTAATCCACACTCCAAACTTTCATATAACTTTCAACCATTTTTATATATCAAACCCATTGTAACAGCTATCATCTTAAGTGGAATCATATTTTGGATATATCATTGGATCAAAAACTTTTCATTTAATAACATTCTCCATAACGTAATCACCTTAGTGATAGGATATTTCTTTTTATATGAGTTTATCTTTATCTTGCAAATTTTTGTTGAACATATGTCCGATACCACATCATCCATCAAAAACATCCGAATTGTTATACGCTTTCCCTATGAGATTTTACTGGTGACATTATTACAATATGTTTCCAAAGGTTTAGGGATAATACATTATCACTTTTTTATAAAAGATATCATTGTTAATGTCATAATTTCATTATTAATTGTTACACCATTAATTATTATCGATGAGTTTGATATCTCTGAGCAATTAAACTTTATAATTTTAGCGTTTGGACTCTTTTTCATTGCGATTTTCTATAAAATATTATTCACTGATTTATCCAAAAGTGCCACTTCATTCATTGGACATTTGATAATGATCTCAAGATCAAATATTAATGTTGTTACCACACCAATTTATCCAAATTATCAATTTTATAATTTGTTATCATTTATATTTCCGATTTATTTTGTCGTTTATTTGTTCCAATTATTCTTTCGAAGTATAATCGATATAAATGAATGGATAATTCGATTAATTAAAGATGTCTCTGATTTGGTTATAGTCGGATTAATGATTTGGAAGTTCAAAATGACAAAAAGTAATAAGTTCGGATATGGATGGATCGGAAGTAATGATAACAACGAAAACAAAACATATTTAACTCAAATAGAAATAGACGCTGTAAATGATGATGACGAATTGTTATACTGCGGTACGAATGATTGGAACGAGGGAATGAAATTACCAAATCCACCACTGATTGTATGAAAATTTTATTGAATAAAATATTGTTGTAAGTAAATTTTTGTAAATTTTTTATGAGACGATTTTAGTGGTTATAGTCACAAAAAAATGAAATATCCGCTCTTTTTTGTGCTGTATAATAATGTATAAGTGTGGCACTTGGAGATCATGATTACACCAAAATTTATGATTAAACATTTCCAAAATAATGATTGAAGGAAATTTTTTTCTTAACGATAGAGTTGAATGAATGAAAAATTATCGAATTTATATTCAAAAACAGATCTTTTTGCAAAAATTGCCAATTGTATGTTGCCCGTTTAATGTCATAAAATTAACGGTCGCGAATGCCAAAAGTGGCATGTAAAAAATACTAGTACACTTTTTCAAAAGTGCCTTATTATGGAGGCCAAGAGCTCTCCTCGTTATTGGTTCGATGAATATGAAAAATTTCCAAAAAGCATAAAAACTATGCAAGATTTTTATTTTTGGACGGATAAAAAACATGGTGATTCTCCCTATGTTGGCAAATTCCAAGATAATCAAGTAATTTGGACCACACGACATCAAGTTCACGAGTACGCCATGTCACTTGGCACGTCGCTTCTTTCTTTAGGCTTCAAAGCAGGCGATCGAATTGGTGTTTATTGTGAAAATCGTCTTGAATGCGTCATTTTTCTAGAAGCCGCACAAATTTATGGCTTCATCATTGTTTTTACTTTTGATGCTGCCCTTCAAGCTTATGGTAATTATGTATTTGCAGATTCAGGGATAGTTGCACTTTACATTTCGCCCTCCAAATATGTAAGAACTTACCGACTTTTTGGTAATTCTATTGATAGTGTTCGTCTCCTCATAGTCAATGAACTCATTCCTCATACTTCTGAAAATAAGGAAATTCATCATCTTAAGCAAATACTTCTTGAACCATTATTACATCAAACCACGTACTCAGACATTCCAACTATTTCACCAGAAGACCCATGTACCATTTGTTATAGTTCTGGTACCGTTGGAGCGCCAAAAGGAGTTATAATTTCACACCGCGTAATGTTACATGCCATATTTACCATTCTTGCGACAGTTAATATTCGCGAATGGATTGTACATGTTTCATTTTTACCTCTTGCTCATATTCTTGAACGAATTGCTGTTGGAGTTATTATGTTTAGAGGTGGACGAATTGTATTTGCATCGAAAGGAACTGCAAACTTATTTAGCGACATAAAGAATGCACATGGAACTGGAGGGCCAATCATTCCGTCTGTTTTACAATCGCTTCATAATGCAATTTTCGAAAGCGCGTCAAAATCAAAAATTAAAAATTTTGCCATCAAAGCTGCACTCAAAATTCAGAACTTTACAAAAATGTTAGGATTTAGAAGCAGAATTGCCGATACTTTTGTATTAGATAGCATAAAGAATTCACTTGGTGGATGTTTAGAATGGTTCGTTGTAGCAGGAGATACATTTTCTCCAACTTTTCAAAAAGATTTATCTGATATATTAGATATTGACTTAATTGCAATTTATGGACTTTCTGAATGTGGTGGACCAGCAGCAATCTCGGACAGATATGATATTGTTCCGGGTACTGTAGGTTGTGTAGCACCTGGATTAACATTACAAATTGACGAAAATAATGAAATATATCTCAGCGGGGAAAACTTGTTTTCAGGCTATTGGAACAACCCCGAAATCACCGAGAAAAGTTTTACTAATGGAATGTTTAGAACTGGTGACAAAGGATATGTTGATCCGAAAAGCGGATATTTAGTAGTTAGTGGTCGATCCAGTGACATATTTGAGTATGAACCTGGAGTTGAATTAGCATTACCATATATATGTTTTTCATATCAAAAATCCGAATTTGTCAGACAAATATTCATATACCCATTCCATGAAAAGCGTTGTTTACTTGCGATCATTGTTCCAACTACTTCAATTATTGAATATTATATTTCGAATAGACAAAAGATTGAAACACCTGAAGACATAGAAAAATACTGTAAAACTAGAACCTACAACGAGTGGGCAAGGAAATGTCTAAGGTCCCACGCGAGATACGAGAGGTTGCCGCCTTCGGCTTATTTGGCAGCGGTTAGAAACGTTGGGCGACCGTTTACTATCGAAGACGGTTTATTGACACCGACAGGAAAACAAAGATCAAATGAATTCGTGAAGAGATTTAAGAATGAGATCGAAAGCATGAAAATGGAAGTAATAAAAAGAAGAGAAAATAAGAAGTTGACAGATGACATGTTTGAATATGAGGATGAAACTGATGAAGATGAATAATTAATAAATGCGATAAATGATATAAATTTTTCATTTTTTGTGATTCAAAAAAAGAAAATTTTTTATTTATGTTTCTGTTCTTAACTCACAAAGATACAAGGAGATTAACAAATAAATTAGTTTATTTGTAAGAGCAAATAAAACTTTTCGCTATAAATATGGAGAAATTTGATCAACAACCAGCACAGCCACAAAAATACATTATTGATTTATTAAATCATATTCGTACCTAGTGTAACACATTAAAGAAGGAAAATTACTCCATTCTACAGTCCAAAGCAATTAAATAGAAATTACTTCTAGAAAAAGGAATTAATGTTAATGCATAATGTATTTTTATATAAAATGTATGGTAAAAATAGCAATGTGTATGCTAGAGAATTGTTTGATATATCTAAATGTAAATGAGATATTGAAGTTTTATGTGAAGAAAAAGAAACAATTTATTTAGTCAAAAAGTATAATTTAGAAATGGTTAAATTACTTTTATGTATTAAACTTTGTTGGTAAACTAAATTAAACTCATATCCTGATATTCAAATTAAACCCAAATCACCCCTAATATATTAGAATTATGTTATGCTTGTAATTTATTAATCCAAATTAAATTAACTTAACATTAATTATGTCTTGCCTGGAAATTTACTCTTTCATTTTCTTTTAATGATTTTTAAAACAACATTTTATTATTGTAACATATTATACTTCATTTTATTTCCTATTAATATTTTTTAGATAACAATTTGTTTACCATATACCCTCTCATTAAAATATTCATCTTTGCGTTTTACCACAAATTCAAAAAAGTTATAACATTTTAAAGTTTTTATGATTATTTATTCCAAAATTCAAGATCAAAACAGAAAATATTTATTCTCCGATTTCAAAATCCGACAGCACATCGTTGTTTTCCACCTCCACTTCACCCGGTTCAAGCAGAAACATTTCTTGTTTCTTCGGGAAGATTAATTTCTTTTCTACTTTTTCCTCATTCTTCTCCGCCGTCAAGTGGCTGAACCCTACGAATCTCGCGGCCTCGTCCACAGCCGAGAAGAAGGGCAATGGCTGCAAGAAGTTATTCTGCCTTGTTACGTTTGTCTTTTTCGCGCCAACAAGTTCGTCCGAGTTCGTTGGGATTATCACACTGTTTTTATCAGTGACTCCACGTAATGATTCGTCGAGTCGTTTCCTTTTATTAATTACCCAATCGTATTGGTAATCAAATGCGAAGTTCATCTTAACCATTAAATTGATGAACAATCCACGCAAGAAACTGTAGCACGGCTTCTCATCGAACTTAAACGAACGAACTTTTTGCATGTAAGTCAAGAATTCGTTTGGTAATCCTTGACATAAAACTTCTGGAGGAGTGTCCATCTTAGCTTGTGCCAACATTTCATACTTCTCGTTCTTACTAAGACCTTCCATGCCTTGCCATGGAAGTCTTCCTTTGACAAGTGAGATTAATACGTATCCGACTGATTCAAGATCATCACGACATGATTGTTCTACACCTAAATGAACATTAACGGACACATATCGTGCTGTCCCGGCAAGGCCTTTGTCTTCGGCATAGTTTATATGAATAAATGTATGCAAATCTCGATACTTCTTGGCAAGTCCGAGATCTATAAGATAAAGAAGATTACTATTGGTACCAACTCCAAAAACAAAGTTGTCAGGTTTGATGTCACGATGAATAAAAGACCTTTGATGAAGATATTCAAGTCGACATAACATTTGAATGGCACACATGAGTGTGGTTTTCATAGAGAGGATTTTGCCACATTCACGAAAATAATATCCAAGAGATCTCCCAAGACGATCCATAATCATTGCACGATAATCTTCTTGACTCCAGTATTCATAAACACGTGGAATAGCAACAGGAGCATCAAGTAGTTGATAAAGTTTATATTCGTAATTGAGTTGTGGAGATGGGGTCTTTGGATTTTCAAGTTTGACTGCATATATTTTACCATTTTCAAGACTTTGTACTTCAAAAATAGCTCCAAAGGAACCAGCCCCCATACTTTTTGTTACAACATACTTTTCTTTAAGAATATCACCAATTTTCGGGGGAACAAACCCTCCTTTCATCGCTAAGATCCTAACGTATTTTAGAAATGTTATATGAAATGATTATTTGGAGATGATAAGCAAACAACAAAAAAGTTTCTCTATCGATATATGACAAGAGTTTAAGAACAAAAAAAAATTCTGAAATCATTAATATCATTAATCTGATTTCAATAGTTAGAGAAATTATTTAACAATTTTTGATATAAAATTAATCACGATTAATTTTATGAGTGATTATATGTTTTTAAATAATAGCTATTGAGCCAATGTTGGATAAATTAAAAATTTTAGACATTATTAAATTTTTTAAGAATAAAATTTATCATTAAAAATAAACAATCTTTCTTTTACTATTTCTTTTGTTAGCATAAGTAATGATTAATAGTGTACTTGAATGTGGATACAAATGAAAAATAAGAATTTGGTCAGAAGCCAACTTTTGACAATTGAATAACTTTGTTTGACTCATTATAAGAAGTAAATGACTTACAGATACGATTCAGGAACAACAACATTTTCTTCTGATGGAAGAATTTTGCAAGTCGAATATGCAATTCAATCTGTTAACCAAGCAGGTACAGTTGTTGGAGTACAATTCCAAAATGGTGTCGTTCTTGCAGCAGAAAAGAAGAACACCGGTCGTCTTGTAGACTATCTTTTCCCAGAAAAAATGGCTAAGATCGACCAACATGTAATTGCAGCTTTAGCAGGCATGACTGCTGATGCAAATAATCTTATTGACTTCATGAGACAAATTTCCCAATCATATCTCGAAACTTATAACGAACCAATCCCTCTCGAACAACTTGTTAGGAGAGTTTGCGATAAGAAACATAGCTATACACAATATGGAGGACTTCGTCCATATGGTGTCTCATTTTTAATTGCTGGCTATGACACAAGCAAAGGCTGCCAACTTTACCTTACAGATCCATCTGGAAACTATGGTGGTTGGAAAGCCACAGCTATTGGAGAAAATAATCAAACCGCACAATCAATCCTTAAATCACAATACAAAGAAGGAATGACAGCAACAGAAGCAATGGACCTTACAGTGAAGGTACTTTGTAAGACATTGGACTCAACAAGTTTAAGTGCCGATAAATTAGAATTTGCTGTTCTCCAATATCGCGAAGAATATGGTCCAAAGGTAAGAATTCTCACAACAGCTGAAGTTGACAAGCTTATGAAACGTTACGAAGAAACAATCAAAGCAACCGCTGCTGAAAAAGAGCAATAAACCAAACTTAAACAACTTAAATGTTTTGTTTTATCGTTAGTAATTTCATAACAATGAATAATGTATACATTTGATCTTATTTGCATTTGAAAAATAATTTTTGTTATTGCAGTTCGGTAACATTCCAGATACGTTTCTCAAGTATTTTCGAATTACAATATTTAAATGCGTTAAAGCCTAAAACAAAATGGGTTTTTGACTTAACCTTCAGCATATTAAACATGTCACTTTTCGCACTGAGAATTTTTTTGGATTTTTGACGTTTAATTTAATTTTTTATATCGAAAAAAATCATTTATGTGTGATGATTTAAAATATTATAATTTTCTTAAAGACACTGTTGTATCTAACGTTAATGAACAATGCAAAAAATCCCAACGAGAAATCGAATCATTAAGATATACAATAATGCTCCAACAAAGAAAAATATTTTCAAGAAAATTCAAAATGTTTAAAAAGACATTTCCAAAACATTTTCATAGCGAAACAAAACATTATGAACTATTAGCTTCAGAACAAGTTTTATCTGCTCGATACATTGATCCATCCCTTTCCCAAAGCTGTGGTGTACTAATTTCTTATACATTAGATCACTTAAATGTTTTGGCGAAAGTTGTTGTACAACTTAAGTCATCGCTCGAATTTGATTATATTGTTGGTTCTTTAATTCCAAGTCTTTTTGGTTATTTCACATCATCAGAATATGTTCAGTTTTCCATAGTCTTTTATACCCATATTTTAGACATTTCAACACCTGAAATTGCCTCACAAATTCTTCAGCCCTTTTTTTGCTCATTACCAACATTTCGATACATTGAATGCGTTATGGACCAATTTTCCACTGAATTTGAGTCCCAATTACAAATCAATAACTTATCACATAAATCAGTTTATATACAAGAATTATCCACTAAATTAAATGAAATCATCATTAAAAAGATACCTTTGCTTCAAGGGTATTTTACAGTTATTATTCAAATGATGATTAATATGTCATGGTCCCATCAAGAAATTGGCAATTTTTTTTTCAAGCAATTTTTCTCAGTTCAATCCAAAGTATGGCTTGAGTCGTCCCCCTTTTCTGAGCATATTGACATCTTAAACAGTATTTTAGAGCATTCATTTTTGCCAGATCAAATTGAGTCAAACACCGTCAAACTCATACACGCATTAAAATATTGCACAGAACACATTCCAAGTTTATTTGTTTATTTTGATCAGCATTATTTGTTATATCTTATGACACCATTAGATCTCCATTTCTTATTAAAGTTAATGAAAAACAATGAATTCCCGAAAACAATACAAAACATGGACTTTAGTTCATTAACGAAAGAACAAATGATAGTACCATTTTGGTTAAAAGTTTTTTTAAAGCGGAATATTTTTTTCTCAAACAAATTCCAAAGTATTATATATACGAATGTCGAAAACAAACAAAGAAAACTAAAACATATACCCGATTTCGATCGAATAATTCTCTATATTCAAGATGAGCAAACTGATAAAAATAGTGTTATATATGAAACCATCATGAAATATGATGCTGATAACAACAAAATATCGAAATATATTAATAATCAACAATTTCGTGAATATGCGTTTGAATATTCTATTCATTTACTTGAGAAAAAAGCGCTTGAATTCGAGAAATTAATTTTTTATAAAATGCAATTAAAATCGGTTTATGATTGGATAAATTTATCCAAGAAATTCGAATATATTACATATGTACCGATTATAAACATGAATAAAATCACATTTAAGTCAAAGCCACTTATGAAAAGACAATTTTTATTGGAGATAGAACAAAGAGCAAATGAAACATTAATAAGACTTAAAGATGATCTTAATAAATTCGACGAATTATGGTTCGAAATGATTGATGAAAAACCACCAACAAACCAATTCAGTAAATTAACTATGTCGAAAAAGTCGATTCTGTTTCACGCAATGATGGAAATTAAATGTATCCCATTCGTGAAAGTTTCATCGCAATTTTTGTTGTTGACAAGCGCATTGAAAAAGATTTTAATCGCGGATCCGAAATTTGATTTTATGTTGGATACAGCTGTGTTACTCGGTAAGTCTTTGCTGCCAAGCAGATTTTTGCTGTTCTCCCAATTGGTGGTAAAAAATAATAAATATGGAGAGTTCTCCTCTAAAAATGAATCGCTCGCGTGGGGCTTGCTAAAGGAATTCATTCATAATAATATATTCGAATCACGATTTTTAAATTTGCAAAATTTGTATTTGGATTTGCAAAGAGAAATTGATAACGACCTATTTTGATAATAAATATTATAATGTTTTGTGATTTTGTTATTATTATATTATTGTGAATTATTTTGATATTATAAGATACGAGAAAAATAATATAATAATAAATTATGTAAATATAAAAATATTCGTTATTGATTACATATTATATTCGTAAATAAATAAAGAATTGTTAAGATATAAACAAGAATACGCTTCTCGTTGTTTGCTCCGCAAACAAAAAGAAATAAATTCATTCTGATGTAGGAATAAAAGAATGAAAAAGTTAAGTGTATAATTAAAAATATTGTAAGTTGGAAGATAAAATATATGTTAATTATGGAACCCAATCGCTTTTTATAATAACATTAATTTCACTGATTGTTTGGGTACAAATTTTAACAGCAAAGATGTAAGAACCGAATTAATATATTGACGGACTAGACCCACTGAATTTGAACACGCAAATTTCATATGTTTATATAAAAATGCCATTTAATGATTTTTAACGTCTTTATCTGAAATGGTAGAAAACAAGAAAAAATCCAGATTTTCACTGGATTTGTTTAATGGAAACTTTTATAAACGAAGTAGATATTCAATTCCCTTACCCACCATATCAGTTGCAAATTGATTATATGAATAAAGTAATTGAATCATGTGATACAGGTAAATATGCTATACTTGAATCACCAACTGGTACAGGAAAAACATTGTCTTTATTGTGTGCTGTTTTTTCTTGGAAACGCTCACGAAATATTAATAAACAGATAATTTATTCATCTCGAACACATTCGCAACTTTCTAATGTTATTAAAGAGCTCAAAAAAACTATTTTTCGACCAACTATATCCCAAATTGCATCTCGTTCCCATTTATGTCTGAATGAAAATATCAAAAAACTGAATTCTGGAACTCAATCACGTGCTTGTATTGAATTGCAGAAGCGAAAACAATGTATTTATTCAGATGATGAGAAAATATTTCGAACTAGTCAAACACTTCTTCATACAATTTGTACATTAGATGAATTTAAAGAATTTTGTAAAGAATCTGGAGCGTGTCCATATTTCTGTGCTCAAAAAAACATTGAAAAATCCGAATTAATATTAACTCCATATAGTTATATTGCAGATCCAAATATACGAATAAATCTTCCATCATCAATGTTTAATGATAGTATTATTATTATCGATGAAGCACATAATTTTCCAGAACAATGTTGTGAATATTTATCTATTAACTTTCCAATTTCATTTTTTTCTGATGCTTCTTCAACTCTTCTTCAATATGGGTTATCAGATTATATTGGAACTGCACGAACTGGTGGATATGATATTTCAACATTAAACTTAGCATCGAAATCATTAAAAGAAATATATGATAATTTAATGAAATATTCAAATAATTATAAGATAATTTCATCTTCTGAAATGTATAAAATTTTTAATAAATCAAATATAAATGAATCGAATATAAGACAATTTAATTCATTAATGATGGCAATTACAGATTTACCATTTTATTCAGAAACCACTTTTTATACATTCGAAAATGTTTCACAATTTATTCGACAAATGTTTCCATGTGAAAAACAAAGTATTCAAGAAATTGATAAATATTATGAAATATGTGTTAATGATAATATGTTAAATTTATTTTGTTTTTCTCCCGCGCTTCCATTTCAACAATTAATACTTTATCATCCTCATACTGTTATAATGACATCAGGTACAATTTCACCATTTCAATCATTCATTGAAAATTTTGATTATAATTTTCCTATATTATTAGAAAATCCTCATATTGCTGATTCATCTCAAATATATATTGCAATTTCATCAAAGCCACAAAAAAATATAAAATCATTTCAATTTACATTTAAAAATAGGTCAAATGTCGAAATGAAAAATCATTTAAAAAATTGTATATCTGATCTTTTTGATATTGTTCCATCTGGTTTTTTGACATTTTTTCCTTCTTTTACTGTCTTAAATGAACTTTCTGGTGAATTAATATCACCTAACAAAAATAAAAAGAAAATCATAATTGAACCACGTAATTATCAGCAAATGAATAAAGCATTAAATGAATATAAAAATAATGCAATTAATGGCGCCGCTTTATTTGCTGTATGTAGAGGAAAAATGTCGGAAGGAATTGATTTTTCGGATGATTTTGCAAGATGTGTTAGTGTAATTGGTATTCCATTTCCAAACTTAAGTGATATTAAAGTTAAAGCACATAAACAATGGCTAGAAAAAAAGAAATTTGGAAGTGGCTCAAGATGGTATATAGAATCTGCTATTAGAGCTGTTAATCAATCAATTGGTCGTGCTATACGTCATAAAGATGATTATGCTGCAGTTATCTTATTTGATGAAAGATATGAAGGATTTAAAAATTTATTATGTAAATGGATAAGACCATTAGTAAAAATAGGGAATGATTGGAATGAAATTAAAAATGATTTAATAGAATTTTTTAAAATTCATGCAAATTTTGAATCACAATCATTCTTATCTTCATCATCAAGCTCACTTTCTTTCTCATTAGCTTCAAGTAGTTGGTCACAAAGTACAAGTAGTGAAGCACAATTATCACAAAATGTTTTAAGCATAAATACTCAAAATCAAGACAATTATGAATCACAGAGTACTTTAATAAATTCTATAGATGCAATACAAATGTCTCAAATAAATCCAAGTTCTCCAAACGAAGTATATTCTGAATTACCAAACAGTTCAACAAATTCTTCAAGTTCAGAATTGCAATTATCACAATTGACATTTGACTCAAATACACAAAGTTCTTTTAGTTCAAGTATAAATAGTAGTGAATACTCATCATCATTTCCAAACAATTCACCAATTAAATTCGGTTCAAGCTTCCAATCTAATAATTCAGGAAATAATTCGGATTCAATTCAATTATCACAAGTACCAATAAATTCAAGTAATTCGCCTTTGCAAAGCTCTGAGAGTAATAAAAGTCCTCAATCTCATTCAGATTCATCAAATGATAAATTTTATGATGCTTTCACTAGAACACAAATTGCACTCATTAAACCAAAAATCAGTAAGTCAACAAGAGCAATGGCGATAATAAAGTCCAATATGACAAAGCAGGAACAAAATGAATTATGTCTCGTGTTGAGGAACTTCAAGCAAACAAAAGATATTTCCATCCTTCGAAATGCACTTAATCAAATGAACTCAGATGAGTGTAAAAAAGTGATTTTACAAACAATGAATACAAAACTTAAAAAACTTGTTATGCAACAACCAAACTAATCATTAATTTGTTTAATATTAATAAATATAGAATTTTTTTTTTTTTTTGATTTTGTTAATTACATAACAAAAATCCTTATCTTTTAAATATTAAAGAAATTATTTTCTAAATATTTTTGATCTAGAAGCTAATTTCTATATGAATCAAAAGAAATTTCCAAAAAATTTTAAGCATTTCATGTCACATTTCTTTAATAATACCAAATGCCTTCATCAAATTCTTCCGTAATTATTGGATCATTCGTAATGATTGCTATTGTTTCCTTTATTGGCTTCCTCTTTTTGACAGCAGTTTTTGTGTTTAGTCAATATCGACGATATAATTTGAATAAACAAATAGTTAAACTTCTCGATGATGAAGAAAATGATAAAGTTGTTTTAGGACCAGAAGAGCTTGGAAGTAAGTATGAGCTAATTACACAAACATGGGAAAAACGGGCAGAAATTAATCCAATTCCAGAGAAAGATAGACTCGCAAAAGGATGGTACAGGAAAGGCAATAAGGTATTTAATATTCGTGATAAGATTGTTCGCTCACTTCAAAAAATCAACAAGCTTGCAAAAAGAATTAATCCAGATTATGGCATAAAGCCTCATCAAACTGTTCAACAATTCCTTTATGACCTTGCAAGTAGTAAGTCACTCTCAATGAGCGTTGAGAATGTGGATACATATTTATGTTTTTATTCACCTGCCAGATACGGATCGCCAAACATACAATACGATGATGAGGACTTCATGCAGTTCAAGAATGCGTATAACATTCTCAAGTATGCGCTTATGTCACAACAACGATTCAAGTGAATATGTATAAATTTTTGTTTGTAAAAGAATTTTTAATACTGTAGTTCTAATTAAATATTTTAAAGAGTTAAAAGAAAATTTTATAAAAATTATTTAGTATTATCTGCAATTTCTTTATGTCAAATCGTGTTTCAATTTTTATCAGTCAATTTTTTCGATTAAATTATATAGATAAAATTACAATAAAAGAAATCAATATGTTGAAAATAATGTTCTCTTAACTTTATATTAATTATCCTATTTCGATTTTTTTGAGGAGTTGAAAAAATTTTCATCTGTTTTCCCTTTACATAATGAAAAGTTTAATAGTTTAATTCTAATCCACATCTCCTTGCACTTACATATTTATTTTATATAAAAAAACAGATATCATTTGTTTTTATTCACATCATACTCTGGCATTGAATATTTTTAATATTTTAATTATTGTGCAAAGAGTTTTTTTTTCTAGTAGTTAAAACCTTTTTAATAATAAGGGTCTGAATGAAATTTATTCGTGTTATATGTCAAATCTGTTGTAATGCTGTTATTTTAATTTTTATACTTCTTTAATAATCTCTTTATTAAATATACTTTTATTGATAATTTTTTTTTTTCGAAAATAGTTAGATAAAATAAAACACTTATTAAAGTACAATTTTTATTAGTGAAACATAACTTTATATCTGTAAATATTGAAGAAGAATATTACAATTGCAAAAAATAGAAAATATTAACAAAAATTTCCTCATCTTTTTCATAAAGATTTCAAAAATATATATTTATGCAAATTTGTTCATAATGTTTTATTTACTATTTGGATGTATATTATCGAAAAACATAAAGAATAATGAGACAAACTTAATTCACTTTTTATTTATCGAAAGTTTTCTTTCAAGTGTAGCTCTTATCTCTTTTCGTATTTCGCTTGGCTTACAAGCTATAGCCTCTATTATCGAAACCTTTATATCGTCGAAACATTTCATGAACAAATCGTCGTCGAATCCGTTCAAAATATTCAAAATTTTTACGATATATTTATTCCATTTATTCATTTTTTCGTCGTTATTTAAATACTTTTTAAGTGTTGAAAAGATAATTTTTATAATATTTTCATTCATTTGAAGTATAATCATTGATTTAATGATTATAACTCGTAAGAATCCTTGCAACTCCAATAATTTATTATTATTTTCACATATTTCATCGATTTTTAGTTCTAACTTTATATAATCCTTTGAAATGTCATCAAATTTCTTCGACATTTCAACAAATTTCTTTAAACTTTTAATAAATGTAAATGCATTATTTATCGAAATTTGTGAAAACTCATTAATTAAATCACTTAATGATTGTACATGTATTTCCATTTGTTCTTTAGTCATATTTGGATACACATTATCAATCATTTGTAAATATGTTTTGAATGAATAACTTGAGAACGATTCAAAGGGGTTCTCAAAACATTTCATAAAGAATTTGAATATGTACGAACAATACTTTTGAATGAATCCCCAATTCTTCTCAATTATATTGAATGTCAAATTCTGAATAAACGTAATCAGCAAGTTAACGTTCTCCGTCTTTACACCTCCAAATAAAACAAACAAAATTTTATAAAAGAAAATATTAATAAATTCTTCATTTGGTTCTAATATTATAAATTTATCAAGTATCACCAAAATAGTATCATATAAAACTTTAGCCAATTCAATATTATCAGTTAAAGTATATGAACAAATCATTTTTAATGTGTCAATTATCGTATTTGCGTTTTCTAATGTAACATAATTCATAATAACTTTAAACTCTTCAATTGATTTCGTTGAATATGTTGATAACAAAACGGCCAATTTACATATTTGTGGTAAATATGACTTAATTTTATTTAAGTCATTCTTCATTAAGAATTCGAATGAATCGAAACATTGGTTTTTCGTGTATTGATTTGTAGAAGAAATTAACAAAACTTCGAAAATGATTTTCCACCCACTTTGTAAGTTATCGAAGTTATTCATAATAATTCGATTAATACATACAATTACTTGCGTTAATATTTCAGGGTTTGGGTTATTTTCGAATATGTTCTTAAATGGTATTAAGAAATGTTCTTGGAAATGATATTGAACAGATTCTTTTTTCGACAAGAATTGACTTGCTAATTGATATAACAAATCAATTGAAAGATGTGAAACGTCCAAATTAAATTTGCAACTTGTAATTTGCAAATAATTACTTACAATGTCCCATATCTTTTTCCATGTAATATGTTCTCTATTAATGTTTAAATTTAAGACTCGACTTAAATCAATGAATAATGTTGTCATTGGTGGGTTTTGCTTTAATTCATTTAATGATGCATCACAGATAGCTTGTATGAAATCTATGATTGATTCATGATCTAATTGTGTAGCAGAGTTCGAAAATAATGTATCTGCTTCAATGAACATGTTCGAATAATTTTGCGTTTGTTTTAAGCGTTCAATAGCTGATAATTCTTCCATAACTATTTGCCATGCATTACGTAAGAAATTTCCATCTTCAATCGAAAACTTAATTAATGCATTAGTACAATCAATGTTCTTTTGTTGTACTTCGGTATATTTTAATTTACGTAAACCTGTAAACTGTGCAAATGAATCTACAAGTGTATCTAACGCATTCTCAACAAAACAATGTGATGCGATATGAACTGCATATGTTAAACCTTTCAAACATTTCGTATATATTTCTTTTTGTTGTGATTGACTAAATGTTATAGTTAATGATCCTAATACACAACCCCAAATAGAATCAAACATTGGACCTATTAATAATGGCGATTCACTTTTATGGAATTCATGCGCATTCATTGTAGTTGATGTAATAGTTCTTTGTCGTGCATTTTCTAATGTTTCTTTACATCTTGTTTTAAACATTTCAGCCTTTTGTTTACGTGTTAATAATGATGAATTTGTTGACGTTAATGTTGAAGTTGTAAATATTTTCTTGGAACAAATTCCTTGATAAAGATCTTTTAAGAAATCATATGATAAATCTTTACCGTTATCTATTCCTCGATTATTAGCTATGAATTGATCAAGTGTCATTCGACTTTTAACACTTGGATGATGCGCATCCGTATGTAACATTAAAGTAGAATATGCTAAGACATAAACAGTATCTGCACATGAGAAATATTGTGGATTATCATCATAATATTTACGCCCAAATTGTTCCATAATTCGATCAATCATTTGACCTTCGCCTGGAATTTGAAATGATGATAAAAATGTTCGAAATGATTGTTCAAAAGTTTGATTCTTAAAGTTAAATAAACTCATATAACTCTTTAAGATTTCAATGTTTTTTGGTGATGAATTTCCTAATATTTCACCAACTTGTGCTGGATCTAATGATGGTGTTGAATATAAAAATTTAGATATCGATTGAGGTGTATCTTCAATGAAATTATGTTGAACAAAATATTCAAGTCCTTTCTTCCATGACTTCTTAAAGATTTCAAGCCCAATGTTTAATTCATTCTTTGTCTTTTTCGCATCAAGAAACCCTTGTGGCGCTTCTTTGGCAATACTATTCCCAATTCGGAATTCTGAAAAATATTTCCATAAACTTTTAAGAATTGATACTAATACATTTAATGCTTTCTTTTGAACAGGTGTTTGAATAGAATCAGGATATGATAATTTGGCTATTTGTGATACAGAATTTTCAAAAACATTTTGATAATAACCAGATTCATCACAATCATAGTTAACAAAAGTGTCAACTAATAGTTGTGGATATTTTGTAAAGTACTCAAATGTTTTCAATGATTTTATGATCGTTCGCTGTTCGGGTGATGCTAATGTGGTTCCTAAGCCACGAACAAATAATTCATTTAAATTGTCATTATAAATGGGTGCAAAACGTTGCCATAATAAAACAAATAACTTGGATGTTAAATCTACTAGTTCAATTCGTGGATCAATAATGAGTGTAATAAGAGCAACATGAATTTTGGTTTGTAACAAAGCTTTGAAAATGTTTGTCGTGAAAAATTTGGATTTTGTTTCAAGAGCTTTGATTAAACAAGCAGATGATAATTGTATTGTGCTTAAACTTAATTTATTGGTCTCTATAATACTTGAAAATGCATTAATAGCAGAATAGCAATCAGAGTCTTTAAGTGTTGGAACGTAATCATCGGAAATATTCGGTTTTAGTGTATCAACAATCATCTCAGAATTGATGACAATAGTCTTAACTAAGTTTTGAATGTATTCTGTAGTTGAATCGTAATTGCTTGGGTTAGGAAGACCTGTTGATTCTTCTTGGAAAATTGTGGTAATTATTTGAATGAGAATTTCTTGGATGTTTTTCTTGGGGAGTAGACTTTCAGATATGCTATGAAGGCGAAGGAGAATTCCGATGATTGTTTCTATGAAAGGCCCATGCAAAAAAATTGTTTTTTGGAAATCACCGCATAATGCGATATATTTTTCAATGGTCATTTCTTGTGTAAGACTGAATTTTTCTGGGCGCCTTAATGCATTTAAAATTTTTAAAATGATTTCTTTGGTTAGAAATTTTGCAAAAATTTGTTCTTTGAAAATATATGTAAAAGAATCCAATATACTTTGGAAAAACAGCTTTGGGTCATCTTCTAAGGCAACAAAGAATGGGTTTAATACTATTTTTAAATCGATATCATTTTCATTACTTTTTATCTTATTTAAATATGCTTCTGCTGCTGCGATACTATCCTTTGTTGGTCTGTGAAAAAATCCGCATAGTTTTTTAAGATCAGAAAGGAGAGTACTCAAGAGCTCAACTCTTGACATTATGGTTACTTTTTTTCAAACGATCCACATATTGTAATGTCATTTAATTTGAACGAAAATAAAAATGGCATATCACCGGTAATGAATGAAATTGATCACATTTCCAAAATGTGTGGAATATATATACCAGAATCTTTAGTGCATAGAATCAAAAATGAAGTTGAAATATTTATTTTAGGAATTTTGGATTTTTCAAAATTATATTTACAAACAACAAAACGAATAAAACTAACTGTTGACGATATTCAAAATACGCTTCGTGTTATAAAAATCCCACCACTTTATGGTTATTCTGGAAATGCAAAACTAGAATTAATACCAATGAAATATTCAATTTCTCAAAATCTATTAATATATAAAGATCAACAGATAAATTTAAAGGAAAAATTACAACCAAGATTTGAGCCATATGATTTATCATATAACTTTGATTTTTCTTGGATCATATTTAATAAAAATTATGTTAAAAATAATAAAAATGGAAACACAACAAATGAAATTAATCCAAGAGATATCACATTTGCATCAACCAAGAAATTTTTTCCGATTTCTCTTGATCTAATAATTCAAGGAGGTCCTTTTTTTGAATCTATGCTTGCTCGAGTTAGTTCTGAAACCGAGATCCAACACTTCCTACCTCAGTATGCTGATTTCATTTCCAATATAATTTCAACCGAACAAAATGACATTCAAATTATGCATCGTTTAATAAAACTTTGCATTGCATTAACAAAGAATGCATCTCTTGATATTGAACCTTTTGTTGATTTATTTGTTTCTGTTGCGTTAACAGTTTTGTTTCATCCATCAAAATTGTCAACCTTAAATATTCGTGAAGAATCATGCGAACTAATTCATTCACTATGTAATATATTTAATGACTTAAGAGAGCAAATTTCTGATGAATTTTTTGGTGCTATAATGAAAGATTCTGTTGAAATTGATGTTTTATATGGGATATTATTTGGTTATCGATTGCTTGGTTATCAGTGTATTTTAATGAAATTTCTTCCAAGCACCAAAATTATTTATCAAATTATTGAAAATTACAAATCTGAAGAGTCATTGTTAAGTACTTTCTTGGATATAATCGGTTATACTTTTAATATTGCATATGAAAAAATGAAAAAGAATCAGTTTTTACTAGTTGATAACCCTATTGTTGAAAATTATGGGGAAATTGTTGATTTACTTGGAAGTTCTATTGTGAATAAAATCGATACTGACGATTCTTTACTTTACATCTAAAAGTTAAGTGTTCTAAAAGTTAAATTTTCCTACAGCAATAGGTTATTTGATTCAAAACAAATTGACAATCAATCAAATTTCAGAGCAGCTGAAATTCTGAACGTTTTTTTTCCAACAAATTGAACTTATTGTTTTGAAAAAAATAATCAATTGATTTGACAATACGACCGTTAATTCTATTCAAAATTTCTTGTCAAACACAAAATAATAAAACTATTTAATGTTTGTTGTTTCTTTGCTAACACTTGCTTCAATGGCTCAAACTGAGTGTGAGAACAATGACACACTTGTAGTAATGAGAGAAGAAGATATTTTAAAGCAATATAATAATAACATTACTTGTCTTGTAATCAATATAAAAGCAATTCCATCAGAAGCCTTCAAGAATTGGACCAATATTGTTTCTGTTTATATTGGTAACAATGTATCATTAATTCGTAGTGAATCATTTTATTGTTGCACAAATTTAATCACAGTTTCTTTGGGAGCAAATGTTAAAAGCATAGGAGAAAAAGCATTCAAAGGATGTGAGTCTATTATGAATATTACAATTCCTGATTCAGTAGTTGACATTGGGAACGAAACTTTTTCGCAATGTATTTCATTAAGTTCAGTCACAATTGGAAATGGAATTGAAGTAATTCCAAGTTCTGCATTTCAAGGATGCATAGGTTTGGAAATAGTTATACTTGGAAATAATGTTGCAACAATTCAAAAGAGTGCATTTGAAAATATAGAAAATTTATATTCAATAGATTTAGGGAAAAATCTTCAAACAATTGAAGACAGCGCATTCAAAAGATGTAAAGTATTAACTAATGTTACATTTCCATCATCTCTTACTTACATTGGTGATGAAGCATTTCGTGAATGTATATCCATTAAAGAAATTGTTATTCCAGACTCAGTAATTTACATTGGTAGTTTGACTTTTGCTCAATGCGATTCTTTGGATTTTCTTAAGATTGGAAACGGGCTTCAGGTAATATCACGAAATATGTTTAATGATTGTTCGAATTTAGGAACGATTTTATTGGGAAATAATATTAAAACAATTGAAGCTGAAACATTTAAAGATTTAAACAAATTATATACAGTAGATTTGGGCAAAAGTATCAAAAATATTAATGAGAAGGCATTTTATAGATGCATTTCGATTGTAAGTATTGTCATTCCAGCCACAGTTACTTACATTGGAAATGAAGCATTTAGCGAATGCTCGAGTCTAACGTGCATTTATTTTTTGGGAGAAAATGAACCTGAAATCGGGGATTATATTTTTGATGGGGCTCGCGCAACTACTGTTATAGTTCAGGAATCATATGCAGGCGAAACATTTGGTGATCTGGATGTTATAAATGGAGATATCGCTGACTCTTGCGAAAATCTCTTTTCAACTTTGACTTTTTCTAGTTCTAATTCATATACACAATCAAATTCATTCACGAAATCTAAAACATTTTCATGTTCTAATTCATATACACAAACAAGTTCGTTCACGCAATCTGATACATATACACAATCAAATTCATTTACGAAATCTAAAACATTTTCAAGTTCTAATTCATATACGCAAACAAATTCATTCACGCAATCTGATACATTTGCACAAACAAATTCGTTTACGCAATCTGATACATTTGCACAGACAAAAACATTTTCACGTTCTAATACACTCACTAATTCCAATACATTCACAAGCTCGAATCCATTTACTTCATCAAACACAAATTCTCAGCTTACTACTGACATGTTCAATTTGCAAAATGTTTCGTTTTCACATTCACTGTTCGTCACACTATCAATCACATACACGCAAATGATATCGCTCAAGTCAGTTGCATCTTACACAGTGTTTCTCTCCATTCACAACTCGAGTTATATTTACATCTTCACGCAATTTATATTTTATGAATACACAGTTATAGCATTTTCCACATATTATAATTTTGTCATTGATTTTTATACTGCTTTTATATTAGACATGAACAATATATACGATAACAATAGCGGAAATATTTATATTATTATTGGCATTGTTGTTGCTGTTGTTGTGATTGTTTTGGTTGTAATCATAATATTTTATATAAGAAACAAAAGACAAAATAGCGATGTGAAAGAACTCAACGTGTCGGATGAAACTGAAAGCGAAAACTTAAACAACCTCGTGGTCGTGTCTGTGCCGAGCGTAGATGTCGACCCATTTAAAAATGATTTCAATGATGAGCATTTCCCGGGCATATGATGTTTAATATTAAACAATTATTTTAAATTTTTTTCTTGTTTTAATAAAATGTGATTTGATTTATTGTATGATAGCGCGTGATGAATAGATAAACCAGTTCGTATTTACATGATGTATTATGGATATAAGTGTTACATGTGAAGAATTATTAATAATTAATAGGTATCAATAATTAGTGTCTACTAATTCAAAAGGAAAAGTCCAATGTTAATAACCTCTTAATAACAATGATGAAAGTAATACATTTTTGTAATTCTATCTTCAGATTAAATAATTGTAAGGTAGATGGAAAGATAAAGACTTTCTTATCCTCTTATGTATAACATATATTAAAGTGTAATTACACAGGAAATCCTATAACTAAAGAGGTTTCTTTTGTGTGTCCTGCCTAAAGCAAAATACTACACAAATGAATGCACAAACTAATAAAAGCAAGCAACAAATGCAATGGAAGAGCTTCGTATGAAACAAAACTGTTTGTGAAAATCCAAATATTTACCCAATGCGCAAAAAGATTCATCTGAGCATAAATTCCAATGTTTAAACACATTTAGTTGCTTCTCAATAATCTAATGATATGATCAAACAAAAACATTTTCATTTTCTTCATTTATTGTTTGTTTGATTGCGCCACCTTCAATGTCCAGCCCTTTTGCTCGCAGCCACTTTGTACGCCTTCGAAAGCCTTTGGATTTGGCACGTCTATGGTCAGGCTGTAATGCTCTTTGTTCGCGTAAGTGTCGACGTGAGGCAATGAAACTGTTGATATCACTTCAATATGATTTTCGACAAGTAAGTCCATTAAAGCGGAGTAGTTCGAAGCGCCGTATGGTAAGACAACGTCGATTTGCATTCTTGAGTGCCTCAAGAACAAAGCTCTATCGATGCACCTTGAAAGCATTTTCAGTTCGATGTTACCACCACTAATAATGCAGCAAACATTTTCATCGGGTCTAAACTCAAACTTCTTCGACAAGACGGCGGCAAATGATGCAGCGCCTGCACCTTCTGTAATGATCTTTCCTCGTTCGGCTATGAGCGCAACAGCTTGTGCTACATCATCTTCTGATACTATGACAATGTCATCAACAAATTCGTTGATGATGTCCATGTTGAGTTCTCCAACAGTTTCAACTGCAAGTCCATCAGCAAGTGGTGTCTTTGTGGCAGGTGGAAGTGGGTCAATTGCACGATTCTTGTGAGCGCAGAATTGCTTGTAAACAACTGGACATGATGCCATTTGAACGCCAATTACACGAACTGTTGGCTTCTGCTTCTTAATTGTGTAGGCAACACCACTGATAAGACCACCACCTCCAATTGGTGCAACAATGGTTTCAACTGATGGATTCTGTTCAAGAATTTCTAAGGCTATTGTTCCGCATCCAGCAATGATATATGGATCATCGGCAGAGGGGACATATATCCAGTCTGGATGCTCTTTAAGAGCCTTCTTCATTTCATCGAAGGATTCACAAAATGTGGATCCTTTTTTGACAACTTCACTTCCATAATGAATTGTGGCATTCACCTTAGATGCTGCTGCAAATTCTGGAACATAAACAATTGACTTGCAATCGCAAAGTGTACAAGCAAGAGCAACACCTTGGGAATGGTTTCCGCCACTAACAGCAACGACTGTAGAACCTTTTGGCAATGTACTGATCTTGTTGTAAGCACCCCTGAATTTGAAGGATTTGCATTTTTGGAATGCCTCTATTTTGAAAGAAAGGTTGCATCCACATTCATGTGATAAGTTAGAAGGGAATGTAAGAGGAGTAACAATAACTTCTTCTTTAATCCTTTCTCTGGCTGCTTTCACATCTGCAAGTGAGATACAGAACTTCTTGTCTGACATCCGATGAAGTGAAAACGATGAAAATACATCATTCAAATTTCAAATAAACCGTCAATCTGTTCCATTCAATTTATGAGAGTTGTTCATTCTGGGATAAAAAGATGACTAAAGCAAATCAAAGCTCCAACTTATTAAATAATTTACTCATTTTGACGAGAAGCATTAAATTTAATCGAATACATTTTTTTGATATTTTAATTGATCAACTCAAAAATTTAAGGAAAATGAAATTTTTAAATACATTATAGCGCATTTGCAAAGTAGATAATATTTCTGAGATTTAATAGTTTAAAGGTAAAATAAATTTGTGCAAACTCAAATTGGTTGTTATCATCCAAACGATAAACTTTTTATCAAAAGTGACATTGGGGTGATACAGCACTTTTTTGGTTATGTCAGCCAAACCGCTCACTTTTGACGAATGCTGGCTTCAGTTTCTCATTCTCGCAATATCACAACAAAATTCCTTACTAAGGAAAATCTTATCTACAAGAATCTCTATGGTGACGAAGGTGCTGATCTTGAATCCGCCAAAAAACGTGGAGATTGGAATGAAACAGACAAATTCATCCAAAACGGTCATGACTGGATCCAATCTGAAATTAAATCATCAGAAATCCGTGGGCGTGGTGGCGCAGGATTTTCTACTGGTGTTAAATGGAGTTTTGTACCTCAAAATGAAAATCAACCACATTATCTCATTATTAATGCTGATGAAGGTGAGCCCGGCACATGCAAAGATCGTAATATTCTTACATATGAACCACACAAAATAGTTGAAGGAGCTCTTCTTTCAGCATTTGCCATCCGTGCACATCGTTCTTATGTTTACATCCGTGGGGAGTTCCGCTATGAAGCCCAATGTCTTCAAAAAGCCATAAATGAAGCCTATGCTGCCAAATTAATTGGTAAGAATAATAAATTTGGCTGGGACTTTGACATATCAATTCATCGTGGTGCTGGTGCATATGTCTGTGGTGAAGAGACTGCACTTCTTAATTCCATCGAAGGACTTCCAGGTCGTCCCAGATTCAAACCTCCATATCCAGCCCTCAAAGGACTCTTTGGCTGTCCTACATGTGTCAACAATGTCGAAACTATCTCCAGTGTACCCACCATTCTTCGTCGTGGCGGCAAATGGTTTTCACAAATCGGAGTCAAAGGCTCTAAAGGCACCAAAATCTATTGCGTTAGTGGCTGCGTTAATAACCCATGCGTTTTTGAAGAGGCTATGGGTGTTCCATTACGAGATCTTATTGAGATTCATGCTGGCGGAGTTCGCGGCGGCTGGGATAATCTTCTTGGTGTAATCCCTGGAGGGTTGTCATGCCCAATCTTGTCACCTAAGCAAGTCGATGAGGCCGTAATGTCATATGATGATCTCATGGCGAAAGGATCGGCACTTGGAACGGGCGCAATCATTGTTCTTGATAAGGACGTCGACTTAGCGGGCGCATATTCAAGAATTGCCTCATTTTATCACCATGAATCTTGCGGCCAATGCGGTCCTTGCAGAGAAGGAACCGGAAAAATGGCCGAAATCCTGGAAAGGATTGCGAATGGTAATGGCCGCAAGGAAGATTTGTACGATTTGGAGCATACTGCACTCGCTACAAATAATTGTATTTGCGCATTGGCGGGTGCATCATCAGATCCAATTAAGGGATTGTTAAGACATTTTAGACAGGACATCATGAAATTGCTTAAATAAACAATCGCTGATGGAATTTAAGAGAATTGTAATAATGTGCGCACATAAAAAGAAATGAAATGTAAATGAAACCCTAAAAATTTCGAACATTTCATTTATTTGCGCAAACTGAATTAAAAGTGTCAAAAATTTATATTTTTTTTCAAATTTAGAGAAATATATACGAGAAACACATATTTTGTATCAAAATGAGGTTTTATTTTGATTTAAATTCTTAACCTCATCAGGAAACTGAAATATTTCATAATTTATTTTTTTTGCAAATGATAATTTATCATCAAATAATTCATTTATCACTTTAACACAGAGATTTCACTTCAACAATAAATTGGCTTGAAAATAGTGCTCGACAAAATTTTATTTAGTGTAGCATACTGCTGGGCACTTGATGATGTGCTTCAATTTCTTTGATGACCGGAGTGCACTACATGGTTTACAGAGATTTTCATTTACAGTCACCAATGGAGTAGAGGCGTCATCATTGTTGAGAACTGAAATGATTTTTGATCCTATCTTGACAACCTTAACAACAACTTTAACAATTTTTCCAAGTTTCTTGAATAACTTTTTAAGCCTGAACTTGTTTTCACCTAGTTCTGGCGCTTCTTCAAGAACATATTCAATTTCAAATTCTTCCTCATCTTCATTTTCATTATCAGTTGCTAATGTTCTCGTAACTTTTGTAATTGGTTTAATAACTTTCACTAATCTAAAACTATTTTCGCTTTCTTTGTTGTCATTTTTTGAAGAATAAACAATTTTAGGGGTTCGCTTAGAGTCAGTGCTTATTCGTGGGAAAATAGTCCTCAAAGCAAGTAGTGCAAACAGCATTTCGAAATTCTTGTTGGGAATTCAATGGAAAAGGTTTTTGCAAACGTTTGATATGCACGATCATATTCGACTCAAATGATCTTTATTTGCACAGAAAAAAATTCAACCATGAGCAGATTTTTGAATTGAAAAATTTCAGTTGGTGACCTGTCAATCGTATTTGGTCGGCTATTTATCCAAACAAATGATTTCAATAATTTACATCAAACACATTCAATAACATGTTATAAAACCGTTGGATCCAATTTTCCGGTTAATTTTCAGTAAAAAACAAAATTAAAATATCTTTTTTAAAAATCAATTTTTTGGATTACAACATTTGAAACAACATCGAACTTTCTGTTTATATAATATTAACATAATAGAAAACAAATGATTTCAAAAAAACTGAACAATTTTATTTTCACTTGAAACAACAAACTTTTTTGACTGATTCTTTCTGCTTTAAGGTTCGAATGCTTTCGCTGCTACGTTCATTGATCGATTTTAATTATGAGTGGCGATAATTATATTGTGAAAAAATGCCCGTTTTTCCGGAACCAAAAAGCGGTTACCGATCGGGGTGCGCGCGTTTTAATTTTTTGAACGAATTTTAAACGTTTCTTTTGTCATTTTCAAATGTCTTACCTCTCAACATCGCAGATGAACCATTTATTAGATCAGCTATCAAGTAAGTATGAATGTCTTCTTGAAGCCCGTAAAAATCTAGAAACCGATTGCCTACGACTTCGTGATAACATTGACCAACAAGTACTTCAAATTCACTCTCTAAGTGAAGAGTTCCGAAAACTCAAGCAAGAATTTATAGCTAAGAAAGGCGTCATTGAGAAAAACTTCGAAAAGGCAAACGAGGAATCAAACGAACCGAATTATGAAAACTCACCTGAATGGGAATTGGACACCTTAGTACCTCCAGAAAAGATAACTTGCCCCGTTATTATTGGATTAATAGCTGAAATCTATGATCTTTCACCAATTTGCTCAACCTCTTTCAGCCAAGATGGTAACTTTCTTGCAATTGGAACCGATAAAACTCTTCGCGTTTATGCCATAGAACAAGATGATTTTGCGTTTGAGTATACAATTGGTGATAAGGATCAAGAAGTAAGTCAAAATCACATACGTTCAATTTTATTCTCTAAAGATGGACAAAAGCTAATTACAGGCAGTGAAGATGCTTGTGTTCGTATGTTTAATATTCCTAACAAAGTTCTCACTGATACAATCAATATCAATAACGGGGAAATTTTCCAGGTTCAAATTTCACATAATGAAGAATTCATAGTTATTGCCAGTGGAAATGGGTCGGTCACAGTTTTCCCATTGAATGATTTTACTCGAAAACGTGAATTCAAATGTTCAGATTCAACAGCTGCAACCACAGTTGCCATCTCTGATGATGACAAATATCTTTTTGTTGGCTACAGTAACACAAATATTGGGATTTGGGATATCGAATCGGGCAAACAAATTTATTATCAATCGTGTCATGTCAATGGAATTTATTCTCTTATCCTCATTGAGAATTCTACTCGCCTTGTCACAGCGTCCTTAGGTAAAACGATCAAGATATGGGATATTGTGATTGAAGATGAAAAAGCAACATTAAATCCATCCAAAACATTAGAAGGTCATCAAGAATATGTTCTAACACTAGCAGCAGATCCTACATACAAGTGGCTTGTGAGTGGTTCTAAGGATCTCACAGTAAGGATCAGCGATCTGAAAACGGGCGAAATGATTTACAGCCTAAAGGGGCACACCAACACGATACTGACGGTTGCATTCAATCCCAACGGTTCGATGTTTTGCTCGGGATCGGCTGACAAAACCGTTAAGCTATGGTCAATTTCACCAGAACAAGCAATCGAGTAAGTTACCATGTGCGCCTCATGAGTTTGTATTACAAACTTTGTGATTTCTTTTATTTTGAATTATTAATATAAAAAATAGTGTTGGAGTTTTTTGTATAAATGAATCTACATTTTTGCACTCTTGTGTTTAATTACTTTTAAAGGTTTGGTGAAACATTAGAACGAGCAGAGCATTCTCTTTTTTACAGATTTGGGTTTATTATTTTTTTTTTAATTGTTCAAATTTTATAAAATTATAATAAGAATAATTAATTATTAGAAATAAGTTGTGTTTTCTTACAGGTCTTTGAGTATATTTTTATGAAATCTTCTATATATAAACTCTTGTTTGCGAATTTTTTGCTCCAAAGAAGAGTCAATTCATCTCACATGTCTTCGAATGGATTGGAAGAGGTATTTGGTATAAATGGAGTAAAAAGACTTCAATCTGATCCCACCATTTCTCCATTTCTAAGTGATCCTGATTTTGTTAATATGATAAATGATATTGCTTCAAATCCACAAAACATTCTTCATTATCAATCACAGCCAAAATTCCAGAAAATTTTAATGACCATTTTACCAATGATGCTTAACAGTGCATCAAATAATGATGTAAGCAATGTGCCAACAGATAATTCGAGTTGTACTGCAGAAGATGAAAAACTTAAAGGAAACGAATGCTACAGAATGAAAGATTATAACACAGCTCTTTCACACTACTGTAAGGCCATATCACTTGATCCTGAAAACTGTATTTATTATTCTAATAAATCCTCTGCTCTTTTAATGATGAAACGCTATGAAGATGCAATGGAAGCTGTACTTCTTGCCATAGAGAAAGCACAACTTCATAACAGTGGTTCAGATGAGTTCATTGCAAAATGTTATGTTAAACTTGCAAACACAGCAATTGGGTGTGGGAAAGAGCGCGGTGCGTATACAGCCCTACAGGAGTCACTTCGAATTCACGAAGACCCAACTGTTAGGAAAATGCTTAATGATCTCAAAAAGAAACTTGATATTAAATAAATTGTTTCTTAAACTTTGATGTAGAAATGTTCATGACTTTCTTTATTTAAATCTTAATATCTTTCCCTACCATAATGCTTCGTTTTAAGTTATAACTAACATTTAAATAATTTTTTGCATAAAATAACGATGGGAAAGCTCTTAGTTTTTCAATTACATTAATCGTTTTTTCATGAACATTACTGATGAAAAATACAACAAAAAATATCAAAATAAAAGGAAACTATTAAGTCAATGAAAGATATGATTTTTAATCTAGACAAAGATAATGTAGTCAAAGCAGCAAATACAATATTTAATGAATTTTACGAACAACATCCATTATCATTTTGCATTGTTGTTAGTCAAATGATATATATAATCAGAAAATGGTGTGATAAACAAAAACTATTGAAAAAACACATCAAAAATATTGAATACAAAACGATTAAAAACAATTCAATTATAAAAAAATTAAACTTAAAATGAATAGAGAAAAATGGATATAAAAGATAAAATGAAATAAATAACATCAAAATATTGTATAAAATATTTAAGATCAAGTAATAGAGGGATATTGGAGAAATTTTGAAAAAAAATTTCAATTGTAAATTACAAGATAACATCATAATATTATCATATTATTTTCTAAATTTAATATATATATACTCGTGTTATTATTCATTTAATGCAATAGAATCATATTTAAATATGAAAAATAATAAGGATAATATATTTGAAAACAGGTTTTACAACTTTTTAGGTTTTTTTTATGCTTTTTGATCGTATTTTCTTGTTATAAACATTTTTATCTCCAAATCAAATAATAATTTACTAAAATAATATGGTAACATCAATTAGAATTATTATGTTGTTTATCATATTTCAAAATCAATTTTCATGATTTTTTAATTTTAAAATGGCTAGAACTCAATATTAACTGAATATAAATCAAAATTAACAAAAAATTTAAATATATCATATAATTCTAAATAATGTAATAAACAGATTTATCGACTTTTTTTAATTTAAAGTGAAATTGATAATCTATCATAGAAAAATTAAAATTAAAATAATTGAGTATTTAACGAAAAGCATTGATAACGAAAAATATTTTATTGGTTTACAGATTAAAATTATAAATGTGTATTGATTTATTAACAAAACGATATTTTTTCGGCAGCGACCGTTTATAAATCATGGATTTGATCGTATTTTATTCAATTTACTGGAGTGCAACTTAAATGCCGTTATCAAAATAAACGTTCTCTTTATAACACTTTTTATTTAGCTGATTGAACAAAGATGACTCAACTCCTAAACAAGCTGAAGACAAATAGAGCAACAAAAGAGATGGAAAGCACGAGCCATGTTCAAGGCTCTGTAATTTTCCAAGAAAGTCCAATTGATGTTGCAAAATGTCAAAAATATCTTATAAGAATTTTACATGCTATTTATAGTAATGAAAAATTTAGTGATATTGATAAAGAAACAATTTTCTTTGCAATTACACAAGCTTATTCAAATAAGGATCTTCTTCTTCATAGACTTCTTATTCTTGTTTTAAAGTATCTTGATGTTCCAAAAGGTATAGCAATTATGGCCACTCATAGTCTTTCACAAGACATATCATCAGATGTCCAAATGAACAAAGCTCGAGCTGTTCGATTATTACCATCTTTATTACCTTTTGATCAGCTTATTAGTCAAGAACGTTTTATCAAGCAAATCCTTTTATCACGTGAACCATTTCCATTAGCATCATGTCTTTCATGTGTTTTATCATTATGTTTAAATGGACATTCTGATACAGTTAACAAATGGATTCCCGAGATTCATCAAGCTGCTTCACTTAACTCATATGCACAATCTTTAGCTCTATTAATCATTTATTATTTACGACGTGGTGATGGAAATCTTCTTCGTAAAATGGCCACACAACTTCAAGACAAAACCAATTATTCATCACTTTCCTCCCATGTCATGATTCAAGTCTGGTCAGAAGCTAATCAACTTTCACCAACAGAATCTGCCAATAAATATTTCAGGGCCAAACTTCAATCATCTTCACCAATCACCCAACTTGATGCTGCCCGTGCCATCCTCTCAAACGACAACAGTTCAAGCGAAGATGTTCAGGCCGCAGTCTCGAAACTGAACTCGCTTCTATCGTCCCCATCAAACTCGGCGGTTTTTGCATCTCTTCGAACTATTTCACAGTACTCAGCCAAGCATCGGGAAGAGTTTTCCAAGTGTAACACCATCTTAGAACGACTCCTAAGCCAAAGCGAGAGTAACATTTCAGCCTTAGCAGCCATTGCTTTGTTACATACTGGTTTTGAATCAACAATTGATCGAGTATTACCATTAATCTCACAGTTTGCATCCAAATTAGCTTCAGATCAACAAAAGTCATTGCTAAATAGTTGCGTTGAAGTTGCACGAAGACATGTCTCAAAAATTCAATTTATCCTTAATTTCATGTGGAACACATTTCGATCAACAGATAACTTAGAAGTCCAACGAGTATTTGTTAAATCATTATTTAACTTGTCACAAGAAGTACAAAGCTCACAACCAATTGTATTTGGATATCTTTGCGAATATGTTGAAGATTCAAAGTTTATAGAACTTACGTCATTGATTATCCATTTCTTGGGTGAAAAAGGTGTTACACAAGAAAACAAAAGCGAAATTGTTCGATGTTTATGTAATCGATTATCATTAGAATGTGCGGAAGTTCGAGCAGCATCAATTGATGCATTAGCGTCATTTATCAAATGTGATAATATCCGTGATGCAGTCCTCCGCATAATTAAACGACATTTAAATGATCCCGATGATGAAGTTCGAGATCGAGCAGTTTTTCATTGTCAAGTCATTGAGAATTCATATAATGATTTGATTGATATACCGAAAGTTAATATATTACCAATCGAAAAATCCGAAGAAAGAACTAATAATATAAGTAATGAAATCAAGATGAAAATCGTTGATACGCCAATAACTAAATATGGTAAGCCTCTTAATGAAGGAATGGTCATCAATGTAACTGACCAAGACGCAGATTTAGTTGTTAATTATAACACGAAGATATATAACGACGTTATAATATTTGAATTCAATGTAACGAACACTTTAACTTTTTCAATAATCAATGTCAAAGTTATCCTCGACAACGCTGATGAATTCGAAGAAGTCGAAAACATACAATGCGATAACATAAATACTAACGAGACAGGGACAGTGTATTATGTTATCAAACGGAATAAATTAAATTCGTTCGAAATCGGTATATTTCCAACAACAATAGTATTTCAATATGTTCAAGATGATATGAACGTTGACGAAGAATTCGTGATCGATGACTCCGTGAGATTAACTATTGGCGATTATATTGATAATTATAATATTAAAGTCGGAGATTATGCTAATGAAAACAATGAATTTAAATATCAGAACATTGAAAAGATTATCATTAAAACTATTAAAAACATGAACGACGCATTAAAACATTTTAAGGTTTGCGTTGGTTTACCAATAGATAATGAAATAATGAACGAAAATAAAAGTAAAATTTTGACATTAAATGCAACAGCAGAATTGTTCAATCAGAAAATTGTTATAGTGTTAAAGATCGGTGTAAGAAATAACCGAGTGTTGACCGAGATTAGAGCTTATGCTAACGACGAAAAATTGCCAAAGTCAATAACGGACGCAATAATATCACAGTTGGAAAGAAACTAAAATTCGTAATCTTTATTAATTTTTGTTTTCGATTTTTTGTTTGTTTAAGCTTAAGAAAAAACATGAAATCATTAGAACTTTTTGAAAACAGATTGAGTTGGAAATGATCGTTTTAGGAACTGAGCAGATAATGAATGTTATATCAAATTATATGTGCAGATGTATAAGCTTTAATCCTAAAATATTGTCTTCTCAGTATAATTATTGGTTCTTATCTCAATAGTTGCAGGAAAAATATAGATTTTTCAGATAAAAAATATTTTTAAGATATACAGTATAAGCTTATACATCTGTTTTGGCACCTTTTTCATAAAGAAATTTTTTTATTTCTTTGTAACCCGTCTTAAAAATTTTATATTTTAAAATAATATTTGGAAATTATTTAAAATATTTAATACAGCACTTATTTGGACATCTGCAAATGGTCAATTAGAAATAGTTAAATTACTTCTTGAGCAAGAAGGAATTGATATTAATTCTAAAGATATTTATATGTTTTATTTTATATTTATTTTAATAATTTCTTATTTCAAAATAACATTTGGAAATTATTTAAATTATTTTGGACTGCACTTATAATATCATTGGAAAAAGGTTACTTTGAAATCTTAAAATTACTTCTTGAACACGAAGGATTTGATATCAATGATATAAATATTTATTTGTTTAAGATAAATTTTAATTAAATCAAATTGGATTTCATTTTAAGATTTGAAGTTTCATCAAAAAATAAAAATCAGTACTTATTTATGCAATAGATGTTAGAAAGGTTGAAATTATTAATATACTTATTGCTCAAGGAATTGATATTAATATGAAATTAGTATATTTATTTTATAAGAAATTTTAAATAATAATTTGATGTTTTAAAATAATATTTGGAAATTATTTAGACTATTTCAAACGCCACTAATATATGCAACTAATAAAGGATATATCGAAATCGTTAAACTACTTATTGAACAAGAAGGAATTGATATTAATGCTAAAAATAATTGTTTATTTTGTTTAATGTTTAAATAAATTATTTTTGATTTCAAAATAATATTTGGAAGTTATTTAAAATATTTTATACATCACTTATATATGCATCTAATAATGGTAATAAAGAAATAGTTAAATTACTTCTTGAACAAGAAGGAATTGATATTAATGCGAAAAATATAGAAAAGGTTATATTTTATTTTTCCCCATACATTAATGGGTATAATTTTTAAATTATTTTAGTTATTTTTTCCCACACATTAATGGGTCAACATTTTGTTGTTGTTGTTGTTTCTTATTTTTTTCCCCATACATTAATGGGTTAAAAAATTTACCACATAATAAGTGGTTAAATAAAAATCATCATAAGATGATTGAGTAGGATTAGAAATCTTCACCGAATATATCGTGTAAATAATCGATATCATTTAATGGATCAAAAAATGAATCTAATTCATAATTACAATCATTAGAAGGAGTGTCAATAAATATTTCTGACGGATTAAGTTCATAAAAATTATAATACTTAAATTCTTCTTTTGATGTATCATAAACTGGAACATTTTGTATAATGTCATTATCTAGCTGTTTAGGATTTATAGGTTGAGGTTGAGTTTGGTCAGTTTTGATTAACTTTGCTTTAGGATCAATTTCATATCTCTCATTGTCATACATAATATACCGAGAACGAATGTGAAACTTAGGACGACCTGTTATAATACGCGAAAGCTGAATATATCTTAGAAGGATTATTCTTAAAGGCAATTAATGGTTCATATCATAGGAAAAATTATCATTATATTAATGGCGAATTGGAATATGGTTTCCCGATTACTGATTTTGACTATCAATATAAAGCATTTTATTTTCAAGAACCTAAAGATAAGCCACTATTTTATCAAAAAGAAGCGCGTATGCATTTTGTAATGTAAAGAAACTGACGTATGAAAATTGCAAAGATATAAATTGGGAACAGTTCAATTAATTGGAAAAAAGGCATTTTTTGATTATGATAAAACATTTAAAGACGATGCATTAAGCAAAATTAATGTGTTAAAGTTTTTAGAAGAAGAAATGAAAGCAAATTACGCAACACAAATTTCAAATGCAATCACAACAAATGAATTAGACGAAATTGTTATAAAGGCTCAAAATGAATCAGATGAAAATGAAAAAACGCAAAAAACTTTATCAAAGAATAAAATTAGTGAATTCAGTTTTCTTGAAAGTGATAAAGTTAAAAATTATCGAGAAGAAATTGATAAAGCATTAGATATCGAATCAATTAAAAAAATTGTTGAAAATGCACAATTACAAAATGAAGAATTGAAAGCAAATAAAAAAGAATTAACAAAAGAAGAAATTACAAAATTGGAATTTTTTTGTGATGCACAACAAGAATATATTGAAAAATTAGAAAGTGCTAAAACAGAAGAAGAATTTAACCAAATATTAGAAGAAGCAAAGGCAAAAAATGAGGAATTAAAGTCAAATGCAAACCCAGATGACTCCAATAAAGGTAACACAAACACTACTGCTGTGGCGATAGCTGTTCCTATTGCTGTGATGGTAGTCGCTGTTGCTGTAGTTATTGTAGTTGTTGTCGTCAGAAGAAAGAAACAAGAAAACAATAAAATTTATGATAAATCGCCTGAAATTTGAATTCGCCCAAATTAATAGCAAAAACCGCATTAATTTGTAAAATAAATTTATAGAATTATTTAATTTTATTCTTTGTATGCAATGACTTCATTTGATTTATGTGTTAATATTTTAACTTTGATAAATGCCGAGTGTGAAAAAGAGAGAAAGAAACAAATATTATGACGAACAAATGAAGCCATTGTCAATTATAGGCATGTCATTACTGTCTGTTTTGGGAGTTATTTTATCCTAAAATAAGAAATAAATTTGTTATAATTCGTAAATCAATGTTCATCAAATGCGTAATTAATATCTTTTATGCATAAAAATATTTCAATTGAAATTGTCATGTCATTTTATAGACAATCAATAACAACAAATAAAATTTTTTATGAATTTAACATAGAATTCTAGAATTCTTTGTGCAAAAAAATTTATAAGTAGATTGGACAAGTATCTAATAGTTATAGCATATGCATGCTAGTATATATTAAGCATTATATATTACTGTAAACAAAAAAGGAAAAGAGATTTAAAATAAGGAGAATAAGCATATTTTGATGTGTTATAAAATTTGCTTTTAGTGTTATCATAAGCATACATATAAAAATGTTTATACATTAAATAACATAATCAGCTAAATAATAAAAATGAATAAATTTTTAGTGCTGCAAAAACATTAAACATGCAATTAATTAGTTTTCAACATTCCTACTTACGTAATGGACTTGAACTAGAGCATCATCAGCATGATGATTCATACCCAAACAATTACACAATGGCTTTTGGAAGTTCATGATTTCTATGCAATTCAGATTGATCAATTCAAAACAATAATTTTCAGGATGTGGGAAAAATCTCATTTACAATTAAATCCTTAAAAAAGAATACGCTTATGAACGGGGTGACATTTATTTTAATAAAAAATATTTTAATTTTAATATTATTAATTTACAAACATTCGCTTAGATCGGAGTTTCTATGGAATCTTTAGAAGCTGTTGGTGCTGCAAAACGACATCGGACCGAGAAAGATGAAGTTTGCTGAAATGGATATTTTCTTGGATTGGCAGAATTTATTTTAGTTTGGCGTGGGAAAAACCTTTGGTGAGGGTCAATCACTTGTCTTGCTGACAAGCGGATTGAGTTTGTGCTTGAGCATTCGATCATTGGTTTTGAATTTAATGGTTCTGAAGATCGTCTATGCTTACCTGCATGAGCCTTGAGTACCATAGGATCGCGTAGGAATGCTACGGGAGGCCTTTGGTTTGGTGTTAAGATGAAGATTGACGATAAGATATATTTGATATCTGGTGGAAGATCACATGGTATTTTGAACGAGTTTGACGTTATTGTCTTGATCATAGTGAATATGTTTTTGGTGGAAAATGGTAGTGAATGAATGCAAATATAACATAATATCATTCCTAAAGACCAAACATCCGAAAATGTGGATGGCTGACATGTCTTTAAGAAGTATTCTGGTGCAACGAAAGCTAACTGTGAAGGATCTGGCGTTTGTAAAGCCCATGAAATGTCAGATGATAATTCATATATATCAGTAAAGAGTATTGTTAAGTTAGGTAAAACAAAAATATTACTGGGCTTAAGTGGTAAAGGATAAAATGACATTGAATGAAGGATTTGAACACAATTTAAAATACCTTTCCATATTTCCATAATCATATCAAGCGACAAGTTTGCATGATGAACGTATTCCGAGAGAGGTTCATAAGTTATATAAGGTCTAATCAAAAAGAATTCTTCGTCAGTTTCGATTACTTCAGTAAAAGGTATAACGAAAGGAAGCTTTTTCTGGAATATATCTGCAATTTTTTGTCGGAATGAATTTATTTTATCCGCAGGATGAATAAAACTTTTTTTACAAATTTTACAAATGTTTAAAGTTTTATTCTCACGATGTTTAATGAGGACAGTTGGGCCAAGGAACCCATGAGGCATCTCTTGCTCAATAGTATACTTTGCCGCGAGTGGTGCTCGTGATGATGGAATCATCAATTAGAGATTGAAAGGTAAATTTAAATTGGAGTAAAAACCTCCAACCTTTGTTTTATATTGAAATCACAAGTAAACCAAAAAAAGTTTTTACACAAATAATGTTGTTCAAAAGTTGCTCATACAAGTTTTTGAGTTATTTATATGGACTTTTTGAAGCGTACGTTTTGTTAAGGCTCACTGAAAAGAACTTTTTCAGGTCGGAGCTACAAAGAAGTCGTTTGGAACAATGAGCCTTCTCATGATAATAGCAATGAAAAATACAAAGAAAGCAAAGAATGACGTGATGATGTCGCTCTTTAAATTGCTTTGAAATGATTCTTCTTCTTCACTATTCAACAAACGAATCGTCTCTGAATGCTGCGTTTCAATATTCCACGTGATGTCCCCGGGCTTCTCGATAGCACGGAATCCTTTTCTAGAAAAATGATGTCTTGTCAAGATTAACTCATCAATTATTACGACGACGATTGGAAATACAAAAGTATAAAAAATTGCTTGGACAGACTCATCTTGGCTTGTAAAGAGAACTAGCATTGCGGCAAGATTCAAACCAATCAATACAATATTTTCAATATGAATCAAACGGAATGGAATATGGATGTGAATAAAATGTATGATATAAGAAATAAGAATTGTGGATATTACTTGGAATAAAGAGCCGAAAGCCTGTGCAATATTTACAATGGCAAAAATTATAGTAAAAACAATAAACGCAATTATAAACACGAGCTTTTTAACATCTGAAAATTTTGCTACAGCAAAAAATAGCATTGATGCGCTCATCATAATTGCACTAGGAAATGAATATTCACTCAAACTAAAATCAATTGTTTTACTTTCAACACATGGAGGAGGCTGTCGAACAAGAGAAGACAATGGTACAGAGAATGTGTATGAGTATCCGATTTGATGAAGAAGTGAGATTAAACTTAAGCGAGTAATGTTATAAAGTCTTGATATTTTGAGGAATGAATTATGAGAACTGTATTTAAATATTGTTGGTAAAACTATTAGTAAAATTAAGAGTAATAATAGTAGAGGATAAGGTTCAGTCCAGCCAAAAACTGGTGTGTATATATCCCTTAACGCGGAAAAAAAGGAATTAGTCAAAAAGCACTTGTTGAGGAAAGAATCTCCGATGGCATTTGCATAAGTTTCTTGCATTTTGCTATTAACGGTCTCTCATCGTACAAGTTTCAAACTTCATAATGGAATAAATGTGAATATTGTGCACAAAAACTTTATGCAATTTTTTAATATGTTTTGAAGATTTAATCGCATGCCAAAAGATAGAGTTCCTGAAGGGACGTATTGAAAAACAAATAAAACTATGAGAAAAAATGTATATTATTTAAATATGCTTAAATCATGATTTGGATTTGTGATAAAACTAATGAAGGTCTTTTCTAACATTTGGAAATTAAATTTTTGAAAAATTCGTTGACAAGTGATGGTGTATATTTGGTTGTGGAGTAGCAGTTTTCGATCATTTATGATACAAATTCAAACTGTTTGAATAAAAGTGCATACATTTCCACTTTATCGTAAAAAAACTTAGTGTTATGGGAGGAAGCCAATCAATAATTTGCAACGAAAACTTTCAAATGCTACAGGGTTTAGAAAAAATTATTTTTGATTTGGATGAAAAAAATATCAAACAATTGGTTGAATCTTCATTAAACTATTATTCCTTAGAATTCCCATATTCTTTCTATCATATCATTTGTAGAATCGTTTATTCATATTTTGTTTCAACAGGGAATGAAGAATTATGTTTTAAGTATTTACAAACAATTCAAATAAAATCAAGTTATAATATCATTAATGTTTTCACTCAATTATTATTAATAATTAATAGTCAAGAATCAAATTATCTTCTGGAAAAAATGATTGAAGGTGAATTAATTGAGCCGAATATTATTCAAAATGAAAATAATCGATTTTTTATACATTATTTCCCTGAAAATCAATCTAAAAGATATATATATCAAATTAAAGAAGAATTTCAAAAGAATGATTTTGAACTTCATAAGAAGTACGTAAAAGAAGGTCATAATCCAAATGAAATCCCAAAAATAATTAGAAATGATGAAGTTGAAAAACTTCAAGAAATATCATCACAAACAAATTTTGATTTGAATCAAACAATTGAGCCATCACTTTATGAAAGATATTCATTTATCAATCAAAGAAATGTTACATTAATTGATTATGCAGCATTTTTTTCTTCAGTTAAATGTTTTAAATATTTACTTATGAATGGTGCAAATGTAGAAAATACAGGTAAATACGCTGTTGCAGGTGGAAATGAAGAAATTATTCATTTATGTGAACAAAATCACTCATCATTTAAAGATGCATATGAAGCAGCAATCGAATTTCATCGAAATGATATCTTTAAATATCTTCATGAAAATAATATTGTCAAAATCAGTAATTTAGAAAAATTAGGAAAAGAATGTATTTTGCATGATAATTATAATCTTTTTTCATTATTAGAAAAAGAAGGAATGAAAATCAATGAAACTTTTATCGATGAATCAATCGCAACAGGAAATTTATTTATATTTCAATGTTTCCCCAAAAAAAAATCTATAAATTTTTTGGAGATTTCAGGTTTCTCTGGTAATAAAGAGTTTTATGACTACCTTATTAAACATAAATATATTGATTTAAAACAATATGTTTGAAAATTTTATTGAATTTTTGATAAAATAATTTAATATTTCAAAACATGATTTAAGGTTTTTTTAAAATATTTGAAATATTCTTCAATGCATCTCAAAAAGGCTACAAAGAAATCGTTCAATTACTTATTAAACAAAAAGAAATTGATATTAATGTAAAAGATATTTAGTTTCATAATTTTATATTTCAAAATGATATATAGAATTTTAAAATATTTCGAACAGCACTTATGAAGGCATCTGAATATGGTCGTACAGATATAGTTAAATTACTACTTGAACAAGAAGGAATTGATACTAATGTTAATATTTATTCGTTTTATTTATTATTTGTTTTGACAATTTTATTATATTTTAAAATAATTTTTAAAAATTATTTAAATTATTTGAAACAGCACTTATGAAGGCATCTGAATATGGTTATACAGAAATAATTAAATTACTACTTGAACAAGAAGGAATTATTATCAACGCAATAAATATTGAATTAAATTATATTATATTTAATTTAATAACTTAGAATTTCAAAATAATATTTAAAAATTATTTAAATTATTTCAAACAGCACTTATTTTAGCATCTAAATATGGTCATACAGAAATCGTTAAATTGCTTCTTGAACATGAAGGAATTGATATTAATGCTAAAAGTATTTATTTGTTTTATTTAATATATATTTTAATAATTTGATATTTCAAAATAATATTTGGAATTTATTTAAAATATTTTATACAGCACTTATGTGTGCATCTTATAAAGGTTATACAGAAATCGTTAAATTACTTCTTGAACAAGAAGATATTGATATTAATGCTAAAAATATTTATTTATTTTATTTGAAATTTATTTTAATATTTTTATATTTCAAAATAGTATTTGGAAATTATTTAAATTATTTAATACAGCACTTATTTTAGCATCTCGATATGGTCATACAGAAATAGTTAAATTACTTCTTGAACAAGAAGGAATTTATATTAATGCTAAAGGTATTTATTTATTTTATTTGATATTTATTTTAATAATTTGATCTTTCAAAATAATATTTGGAAATTATTTAAATTATTTTGGACAGCACTTATGTTTGCATCTTCATATGGTTATACAGAAATAGTTAAATTACTTCTTGAGCAAAAAGGTATTGATATTAATACTAAAGATATTTATTTGTTTTATTTGAAATTTATTTTAATAATTTGATATTTCAAAATAATATTTGGAAATTATTTAAATTATTTAGAACAGCACTTATAACAGCATCTGAAGAAGGTTATACAGAAATAGTTAAATTACTTCTTGAACAAGAAGAAATTGAAATTAATGCTAAAGATATTTATTGGTTTTATATATTATTTCAAAATAATACTTTGAAAATTGTTTAAGGTATTTGATACAGCTAGTAATCGTTAGAACAAGATTTTTCTGAGAAAAGATCAACAAATTATTAACAATGAGTTATTCAATATAGGGGGGGTAAATAAAGATTGAACCCCAATCTATCTCGATTTCTAGTGAATAAAAAATTTTTTTAATAATATTGCTTTATTATATAAGATGTGTATATAAATAAACTATGATTAAAGATTCATAATTTCTTTTTGGTGACGAGATAATTTTGTTTGAAATTTTGGTGGTGTCAAAAACGTCATTAAATAAGTTCACAAAAATTATGGAAACATTTGAGCAAAAGTTTGTAATCAAGTTTCTCTATCTCAGTGGTAAAGGCTACAAAGCTATATACACAAAATTAAAGAACATGCTTCACGAAAATACTGTAGGTATAAGAACAGTTAAGAGACTGTGTCAAAAATTTAAAACAGAGGATTTAACATGCCTATTCAATAACATCCCCGGTAGACCCGAGAGTGACTCAGTTGGACCGATTACAAAAATCCTTGAGATATGTCCATTCTCAAGTGCCAAAAGCATCTCACGGAAACTCAATGTGACGCGTTAAACTATATCAAAAGTTCTTAAAGATGATATGGGTTTAAAAATATATATCCGAAAGTGGGGACCCATGAATAAACAGTCGATAAGAAGGAAGAAAGGGTACAATGTTCAATTGAAATTTAGAAATATTAGAGCAAGATGCAAAAAAGAGTTTTATTAATATTATGACTGGTGATGAGTCCTGGTTTCATTTGAAGTATGAAAGTCCTTTTATGTATGTTACATCACCTGGAGAAGTGCATCATTGTACCTCAATGATAATTTCCTCTGGAAAAATTATGGTAACAATATTCTTTAATGGAAATTGTCTTCTATGCTGTGACATGTTTCAAAATGAATGTAAATATAATCAGCGGTATTTCATTGATCATATAGTACCAGAAATTCAATTAAATACTGATGAAATAGAGGATGAACCCGACTTAGAAAATATGATGATTCATATTTCCAATTGTAGAGTTCACGGAGGCAAACTTGTAACCAATAAATTTGAAGATCTAAAAGTCATATCAATACCGCACCCATCTTATTCCCCTGACATCATCCCATGCGACTTTCGGTTATTTTGAATAATGAAAAAATATTTCGAAGATAAGGAGATAAAAGATGAACATGATTTAAAAACATGCATTTTAACCTGATGGGAAACCGAAAGTTTTGAAGAGCTTGAAAATGTCTTTAAAGAATGGATGGAGAGGTTAAACTGAGTCATTGAGCACAATGTGGAATACTTTATCAAATAAATAAAAATCAAAAGAAAATTCCTTATATTGAGTGAAATCGGAGAGGGGATCATTAAATACCCCTCTATATTTCTGTATAACCTTTTCCAGCTGCCCACATAAGTGCTGTATTAAATGATTTAAATAATTTCCAAATATTAATTTGAAATATTTTTTTCAAATAAATATCTTTTTGTATCAAGAATCTATAATAGAAACAAATAAATTAAATAACTTTTAATAATTCAAATTACGCGTTTGAAATTATCACTTTTTCTTCAGTTCGATTCCAAGGTGCTGCGCCAGTTGCGTTCCGAAGTTACCCAAAATTCCGGATGTCACCGATAGCGCTTTATCTTTAAAGTTTTTCACAGCGCTTAAAGTTTCTGTGTAGTTCTCCAACTTCAAACCATTTCTAATCATTGAAGCGATTGGCCCAACGATTGGAGTCAGAATCCTTTCGACTGACGAATGTATTAACTGCGAATTATTGTCCCAAATCTTTCGAAGGAATGTCATGAACATTCGAATCATCAATGGGTTTGTTGACTTCTTTGCTATTGATTCGATTGACTCGACAACTTTATCATATTCCAAGAACTTAACAAATGATTGTGGCGAATGGCTTAACATCAAGAAAATTATCTTCCATGACAATATGAATTCTTTTTTTTGAATTTGTTGATCATTAATTGGATATAAATAACTTGCTAATAATTCACAGAATGGTTTAACCTTTACAAATGTATTATAACAAATTTCGACAGTACATAAATTTCGAATACATTTTATGATATCTAAATATGGCGAATTACTTTGGATAATTTTCATTGTAATATTACTAATATTATTTTGATATGCCTTATCATTAAAATTATATATTAATTCTCTCCGACCTAAGATCGGACATGCGTGCACGTAAACCTTTGAAAATAATTGTGCGTCGACCGTTTCGTCAAAAAGTGGCATGAAGACGTTATCTTGTATCGAAATATTATTTTCAATGAGGTATAAGAAAACTGAATCCAAGAATAAACATAAGAATAATGTCATAAATTGTGTGAAATTGTTTTCTACCTTCAAACCGTTAGAAATCAATGAAACGGTACTACCTCTACATCCATAAATAAACCTCAGTAAAAAGATGCGACCGTTTTTATATTTTGTGATTTCATTTGCGATATTAAAGAAGTCATTATTTGCTAATTTCGTAATGATTCGTATCGATGGGATTTCAGATAACATCATCATAATGTTACACTTATCATTATCATCAATCTTTAATGACCCCCATAATTCATCACGATGTTCATCAATTGATTTGATGATTGAAGTTGATAACTTTCGACAACTTGCAATGACTAATGACATGAACAATGTACCTGTTATATTGTTTTGGTACGACACTATACTACTTAACAAATGTAACTGCGACACCTCAAAATTAAATTGTGTATCAACTGATGGCTTGAATAATGATATATTAATACCAGATGTAACTAATATTAACTTAGTCACTTCATATAAACTTTCGATTTGTGACTTTTGGATGATTAAGTTGAAGAAGTTCAATGAGAACTCCGCCTCCATTAACTTGGGTAATATCATACTAAAGCGAATGAATTCTTCTTTGTTGTTCCGTATCGTAGGTAATATCTTCACGATGTTTTCTGGTGTAAGTATTGTCTTCAAGATGTCAATAGGCATCGAATCTTTAGAGCGATGTTTTCGTGTATGACGTCGCTTACGTTGCGATGTTTGCTTGGGACTTTCACTAGTCGATTTACTGTCTACTTCAATGATTGGTGCTTCCTCTTTCGTGAATGAACGAAGACGTGATGAACGTGTGCGTCGATCAGTAGGACGTGGATTATCTCGTTTGCTTGGCTCTAAATTGGATTCTTCATTCTTTTGTTCTGACGAATGTTTTCGTCGATGCTTCGTTTCTTTCTTTGGTGCTTCTATTGGAAGTAATTCATCAATTGTCGATGGTAATGCTAACCCTTCAAGGTTTAAGCTGGTTGCTGTTGTTGATGCATTTTCATTTTGTTCTTGTTCAATGGTCGATGGAGGTGTTAATCCTTCAAGATTTAGTTTGGGTGAACATGAAGTCTCATCACTGACTTCTGGTTGTGATGAAGTAGAATTAATTTCATCGGAGTCAAGGAAAATCGAATTGATTTTGAACATTTGGGAATTGACTGGTTTACGCTTCGTTGAGATTTTCTTCTTTTTGTCAAACGTGAAACTACTGACATGTGGTATGCCTGTTGTTTGGCCAAATGTTTCAGATGAAGACGCGAAAAATACTGAACGCGCTTTGTCTCGCCCAAATGCATCATATTGCGTATGATATTCTGCAAATGGTAATGACATAAATTCATCTTCACCTAAAGGAAATGGTGATGAGAAACGTAATGATTGAGTTAAGATATTATTAAGTTGAGTTTGCGTAAAGCCAATACTTAATTTATCAATTAATTGTTTGAGAGAATTGTAATTAAGCGTATATCTAAACGAATTTAAAAGAATTTGTTCACCATTAGGATCATATGGTATTTGGAAGGTGGCATCATGTGGAAATATAGAGTTCTCGGAAGATGAGTCATAGCCAAACTTGATGAAGTCACTGATGAACTGATCCCTGTTTACACCAAAAGTGACACAGTCAGGGATTTCTGAACTGAAATGTGGATTCTTAGATTTCTCAAGAAGATCAGAGAGCTGTTTGTTAACAGGGGCTTCTGGTTTGGTAAATTTGATGTCTTGGGCCCAACTAAAATCTGGGAGATTTGATATCTCTGAATGTAATGTTTGATGTGATTTGGACTTTTGTAGTGCTTCGGATTGCATTTGATCAATACCTATAAGGTGTTCAAAGTCTTCATATGGAATGGGCGGAAATTGAAGATTGTCATATGCAATATTTTCCCAACGTTCATAGGCTTTTTCAAATTCTTCTTTGCTATTGTAAAGAAAAGCCATGGGCTCGGGCGGTAAAAGCTGAGATTGCCATTGTTGATCTGATGCAATTTGATTATTATAACGAACAACATCTCTGTTTTGCATTTGAACTGGAAAAGGATCCTCAGGATCAAATGGCTCTCCAGAAAGTACAGACTCAATCATTTTGGCATGATTAAATGGTGTAAGTGGAGATTCTAATGGTTTAAACGCACGATATTCACTAGTACCTTTCAAGACAAAAGATGGAGGCTGTGGTATATAGAATGAAGATATAGGTGTTTGAGGAAGGGATAAAGAAGGAAGGTTTTGAAGGGCCCGTTTTTCCCATTTGAAACATGCATCCAAAAATTCTTCTTTTGATTTATAATCTTGTGGATGTGGAAATTTTAGTTCAGCTGTTGCTTGGAATACTTGCCCATTATCTATTTCCAAAAAGTTCTTATCAAAAATTCTTTTTTTGCCATCTGAAAAAAAAGCCTTAGCTTTTGGGTCATTTGTCCTTTCTATTGCTTGTGGTGGTGGATAACAAAATTCATAAGACTCATTAATTGTTGTTTGGTATGATTGCATCAGAACACAATGAGTATAAACTTGCCAATGTGGTAAAGTGCGAGGCTTGAAAACAAAACTAAAAAAATTGAAATTTTGAATAATCAATTAAATATATAAAGTTATAAAGAAAATGTTAGAACGACATTATGTTATATTGAATAAAAATATATAAAAAATATAAAACTAATGACCCAATGTTGGAGATAAATAATTTTGTTTGTTATTTGACACTATAGAAAAATTGAATACTTTATGTGATAACTTCATCAAAACTTTTTGACGATGATAACCCAAATTAGGTTTTTAAGCTGTCAACATCGGAAGCTTTAAAATAACTTAAAGAATAAAAAAATAGATTGCAAAAAAGATGTAGGTATAGGTTTTAAACATATATTTTATAAAAGAAAATATAACATAATCTGAAGATCAAAAATTTTTAACAAACATATACTCAAAAAATGAACATAATACACTATTTGATACTCTAAGTAAACTAAGTACATTAATAAATAAAGCCTATGTAAATCAAAAATAAAAAAAATTCTTTATCTTCATACCTAGAAAAAAAAAATACTTGTGCAGACAAGCAATTATTTTATATAGTTAACTAATGTAACAAAATAATCTAACCTTTACAAACTGGAATGCTATATGATGTTAAGAAAGAAGTCGTAAAAGCTCAGTTAAACATTGAAGTTCTTTAGTATTACCAATACAAAATTTCCATCAATTCTTGGGAATAATTTGGATACATGAAGCCATTAATAAATGAAACCATTATGAAACCATTAATAAATGATATCACATGATGCTCGTGCGGCATTGCTTAGTGATCATTACCATAAGTAATCTTTTGAAGGCGCAAACATAAGTGATGTATGAAAAAAATTTCCAAATATTATTTTGAAATATTAAATTATTAAAATAAATATTAATATTAAAATTAAACATGTTTTTGTATGAATTTGTATAGTTTACATTCTAATTTGAGTTCACTCAATTGTTTGTTATGGCCACATGAATTGACTGGATTTTGACGGCAGGCCTCATTGGGGATTTGGCCTGGTTATCTGTGTGGAGAAACCAATTCAAAATTCCCTACAAAGCTGCAGTCTTGATGACTAAGACGAGTGTCTTTGTTCGAGTCAGCTGCCGTAAATTTGAATTGACATTTTAATGATTTTTTTTTTCTAATTTCGAAATATAAATATACGTGCAGGTTTGTTTGCATTTGAATTGCTATACATTCATTGACTTAGGGATCTATTAAAGATTTTTTATTTTCAATGTTTAAAATCAAAAATTCAATTAAATTTCGATGAATAGAACTTACTTTATTTTTACCAACCATAGATTAAAAGAACAGTCATGACTAGAACTGAAATTTTTTGTGCATTCAATTCATATTCAAAAAAATGTGATCACATTATTCCTAACGAAAATAGGTTAACAACAAATGGTATCTTTACACATACTTTCTATTGAATTTGATAGTTAATATTAGCCGCAAACATCAGAAAAGGCATCTATGCGTTTGGGGGAATATGGTTCTGATCGGTACGTTTAATTTAATTCAATTTTGAATAAAGCATTGAAAAACTTTTTTAAAAAAGTTATTCACATTTTCAGGAAACCGATTTTTTTATTCAATAATTGAAAGAAATTATTGCTTTTTGAATAAACCCATGGGTTGAATACCCATGAGTTTTTTCCTATTACAATCTATCATGAAAAAACGAAAGATTCATTTAACTTAGAAGAAAATGTTGGATTATTCTAGCCTCCAAGTAAAAGCATTACTTCTCTGAAATAATGCTTCACTAAATGGCATAGCCCTCTTATTTGATTATCATAATCGATGGACAATTTAAATGATAATAAATAAAAGCAAGAAAGCAAACGCCTTCACAGGCCATTGTAATAGGAAGCCGTGATATTTCATCAGTTATTAAAAAAGATCTTTATTTGATTCATCTAAATGTTTAATGTTCCTTTTGCGTTATAAAAATTTCAATAAAACAAATCACTTGATCTTTTGCCCAAACATTTCCTCAATGTAGTACGAAAGAATCATCTTTTATTTTGAATACATGTGTCCAACGCAACCTAAACCAAAGAAGAAAAAGATTTTGACAAAATTCGAAGGAGAATCCATCGATCGATTCAATAAATCATTGAAAAAAAGCTTTCAAAAAAACAACATAAATTGAAAAATCGTTTTTTCAGTTAATTATTGTCAAAAAGTCGATTTTTTAAAAAATGAATCGTTTTGTAGAAATTTGAAATAATTTTTTCATTTTTATATTTGCTCCAACAATCAAGAATGGGTCGACATCCTGCTAATCATGTTCAAAGGCATCAAATAACCTTTCGCGCCCATGGCGAATCCTTTGTTTTCGAGTTCATCAAAGGTAATTTCACTGAAGAATCAAAATCCTTATTGAATAAAATATCTAAAATAAAGTCAAAAATAGCCAATAAAAAGAAAATCAGTGACGACAATTTGATCAATGATAACGGTTACTTCTTCTGGTTCCTCCTTCCATTCCAAATGTTTCCAGATCCGGATATAAACAATAGTAATCTGAGCGATGAAGAGATTCTTCATAACTTGATTGTAGAAGATCTTTTTGGTAAATAAGTGCCATGCTAATTATTATTATTATTTTTCAAATCATATTTATGTATTACAATGCATTTTTTGTTTAAAAAAACTTTCAACAATTTCGAGCATCTGTATTTTTTGAAATTTTCTCTTTGATCTTCACCCACAACTAAGGAAAACAACTTATTACACTTAGAGTTGAGGAAACTCAAAAAGGCACTATTTGGCTGTTCAGGATATACTAAATGCCGCTCTTCTGTTTTGGGAATTGCTTTTTGATGAATTCTAGCCAAAATTTCATAACCATTTCAATGAATTGAATGGGCTGAAATTATCATCCATTCAATATTGTTGTGAAAAAATCAAAAAGAGATTGTATCGGCCTGGTGGCAAAAAATAAACCGAAAATCAATATGCAAAGCGCATTAACTTCAAATTTGGTCGAAATTACTTCTGAATGTGGGCAAAAATTGCCTTTCCTATAAATCTGAGGTCACTGGTATGTATGATGTAGAACTTACAAGCATCAACTCAGAAAATATAATGTCAGGACTGATTCCATTTTTCATAGCTTCTTTTACAAGGTTTCTGTATTCAAGGCATTTCATTTAGAGTAACAAATCATCTTTTACCAAAATATACACCAAATTCTTGATATCAAAATTAATACTGATTTTACACTATCTTTATAGTTAACATCAATGAATTAAATTTTTAATTTCTAGGAATGATTATATATTCTTTTGTTAATTCTTTCCTTGTTCAATATTTCTTTAACATAAAATGCCAAAATATTGAATTTCTTATCGTTACATTCAAATTAACGTATTTATTCAAAAGATTTGATATCATCATTAATAATTATTCCATAAATATTTGACTATAAACCGTTATTTGTGCAAAAAAAAAAAAAATAGAACGTCTCATTCTTTAAACCCAGAAGAAATCATTCAATTTTTTGGCGATAAATTCAAAAACAAATATTTATTTTTCAAAAATCAGTCAAACGGGAAAATTGCAAATTAAGTGGAATCATTTTCTGGTCGGAGCGAATATGTTACATACTATACTTTAAACAAAGAGAGATGTACATTGCAAAAAAGCGTTTTAGATTTATAAACCTTTGATGAAGCGTGTTTTTCGTATTTGCTAAAATTGATCATATTTAATCCTGTTAAATAAAAATACAAAACTTTGGTCAAACTTTTAGGTAAAACTTTTTTAATAGCTGAAAAATATAATCAAAAAAAAAAAAAATAAAATGCTTTAAAAGATATTCTTTTTATCTTCAGGAATCCATCAAAGATTTTTTTCGTGAATAAGAAAGAGCAACATGTTTTTTATTGTAAAATTCAAAATTTTGAATAAATCTTAAATACAAACATTTATTACATTCTTAAATATTCGTACAAAAACTATTACTTGTCAAATAACTAAAAATTTAATGTAATAGAGAAATCTCATAAACATAGTAAATATGTATATGAAAGAATTTATTTATTAATGCTTATAAATGCTTAGTTGATAAATAAAATTATATACATAGGGTGTTGATTTCTTGATTTATATACAGATGTGCATGCACATTATCATGATTATTTTCTTTATATGCGTTTTTATCAATAATACATAAAATTAAAATACTTATAAAGTAATAATCCAATTACTTTAGTTGTAGCCAATATTTGATGATATTTTTGAAGTTTTCAAATTGCTATTAAATTTTATAGCTATTTTAAAATACATAGTTCACGTAAGATTTTAAGAAAAATTATCTTTAATTTAATGTGTATTTACTTTGCACGGCCAAGTTTTTGAAGTGCCTTTTCGCGATTTTGGCGTTTCTTTTCAATAAGGTTCTTGCGATACTTATCCATCTTAATTTTTGTGATAACAACATTTGAAGGATGGATTGGGATAAAGACTGTTTCGTTACTGATCTTTTGCTTTGTGACAGATTCAATATTAATGCGCATTGTTGAAAGTTTAACAGCGACAACACGACCAGTACGCTTCTTCATTTGACCACGAACGACTTCAACTTCATCATCACGACGTATTGGAAGACGTTTGATTCCGTATTGCTTTTGAAGGTCCTTGCTAAGAGGAGAGCTCATGGCAATATGCTTTTGTTCTTTTGTAGCATTGAAGAAAGCCTTACGAACTTTTCTTGCTTGTGATGAAACGAATGGGTTTGTCTTCATTGACCTGATAAGGGAGACCAAACAGACTCTCACAATTTCCAATACACTTAAAACGGTTTTTGCAATTCCTCAAAACAAATACTCATTCTTTGATTTAGATTAAATTATTGATACACACAGAGAAAGAAAGCGCATATGAATTATAATAATATGATGTTTTTATGCGTGGATAATCATCATACGATGATTGAATTTCGAATTATGGGCAAGCAGTAAGACCAAGGATCGTAATTTCCATTGGATTTTTGACAGAAGGTATGAACTCTGTTTTGATCACATTTATGGTGGATTCTAAAAGATCGTTACACCGCCCATGGCAGATGGGCTGAGGCTTCCTTCCATCAAGCTCCCACAGGTAACCATATTTGACCACAAATGAGGCAAAATGGGTGAAACAATTTTCTGGAATTGGTACAGAGCTTTCCTTTGCCGCTTTTGTATGAACAGTGAGTAGCTCTTTGTCTGAACAAACCAGATCAGCTCTTTCGTTTGGAGTCATTGTTTTTGTTTTTTTTGCAAATCTGTCAAACCAAGAATTTTCTACAATTTTTACATTTTCTAAATTATTCATTATGCTATGTATAATTGCAATTGTTCCACAACAATTTGATACTTTTTGAAGGGTAAACCATGGAGATGGATCTGGAATTTCTTGAATTTCCATATGCCTTTTCCAAAGCACTCCTTCTTCTTCTTTAGGTCCCATTGGGTAAAGAAGAATAATTGCATAAATTGGTTTTGGGATTAATGCAAGGTATTCTTCTTCAAATGAAAAGATCTCTGTAAATGTAGCTGAACTTGGATCAAGTCCAAGCTTAGATGTATAGGCAGTTATGTCTTGTGGTTCATTTGAAAGCGGTACAATTTCTTCGTTTTCACACATTTCCAAAATATGAATTGACCAGATAATCTCAGAAAAAACATCTAAGATAAAATTTCATGAAATTTTAATGTTTATATAAGAAGAATCTCATCAAACAGATTCTGACAACACCTACGAAGTAAAACACAAAGGGTTTGCTATTCTGAAAAAAAATAATCTTACTTCGATAACATTTGTCTTTACTAATCGAACTTATTACAAAACAATAACAATAATATATATAATATACCATATGCTATAGCGCAAATCTTAAATCATATTATTAATACAAGTAATACATTATATTTCCAATTCCAATGTAATGAATTATGTGATTTATTAAATGATGTAATCCATAAGACAAATACATTAGAAAATAATAATCGATATTCATCTTTGTTATTAATACCAATCTGTAAAATATTAATTAATGATCGATTTCAAATTAAATTTAGAAAAGTTATCTTCATCAGTTGGATTTTTAGTATCGAATTTACATGAAATCCCAAATAATTTATATAAAGAAAGAATTAAAGCTATGAATGTATTCTTAACATTAGAAACTACACGGAAAGTAATTGTAGAAAAACCAGAATTTTCAGACGCTATAGCAAAACATTTAATCGATTCCGACTTCTTAATATTACATAACACTTGGATATTATTGAACTTCTTTGTTGATAAGCCGAAATCATTATATAAAATGTTGAATCATGTATATCATTAAAAGAAATTATAAATCCGCATAATGTTATAATATTGGAGAATCAAGCAGAAAGAACTTGTGGAGGAAGATGTACACGAGTGTAAAAAACGAAAACGATAAATGGCTTCTTGACGACAAAATCAAAAATGCTTATTCATTAAAAAAAAATTTTTGCTTAATTTTCATTTCGATCACTCAAAGTGTAACTTGTTGCTGAGTTGCTTTGTCATTTCGTCATTTTCTTTTCTTTGAAGTCGTCGAACTTGTCAAACATAACAATACAAAAATATTTTATGAAATGTTTAATTCATTGAGTCTAAGCAAAGTTTTGTTGTTTCTTCATTCTTATCGCACGCAATAAAAACCTGTAGCACAGTTGGCGGGTCAATAGAAGCAGCAAGTTTGTCGACAATTTGCTTCTCTTCGTTCGTCAGGTCATCGTAAGTACTTTGGAGTTGTCCGTATCGATTGTATGCGACGTGAATTGTGGTTTGGTTGGGAACGTCATAAATAGTGAAGTTCTCGGTGCTAGGGTTAAATTCCTCCTCTTGGCTGGAAATTATGCTCCCTCCATAGTAATGGGTTACAACATGGGAATGATCTTTATGTGATGATGAGATATTTTCATGGTTACCAGATAAAAGATATTCAATGGCAGTGGAGAGTTCGTAGTTGGATTTCCTTAAAGCTTTTTCGGCACTTGGTTTGTCAAATCCCATATCGACAATTTGACTAACAAGATCAGAGAAATTGATAGGATCACTGTTGTTGGATTTGGCCAGCTGCGAACGGGTTAAGCTTTCTTGCTGTTTAAGTTGTTTAAATGTTGGAAATTCGTCTTGGTATCTTGAATGTGAACCTCTTTCTTCTTCAGCTTGGGGTAAGCTTTCACGTTCCGTTTCTCTAATTTCTTCAAAATAATCTGGTTCTTGAATTGTTGGGGTAGATTCTTCAATATGTGGAGTTGGTGATTCTCGTTCAAATTGTTGTGGTTGAATTGGTTGATCTAGATGTGACGGTTTATTTGGCTGCTGTGGTTGCGTAGTTGTAGAACTTGTCTGAGGTTTTTTAACTTTTGGTTGATAAAGGATAATATAACTATTTGGTTGGATGTTGAGACTAGACACAACAGTATCATCAGTTAATGTTTTAGTATTTAAAAGTAACTTTAAAGCACGAGATTCAAGTTCATTATATTGTTGTGCGAGCTGATCCTTTACTTCACTGATTTTTATGTTTGGGTCTACATCTAATTCATATTTTTTTCCTGTTACAGTTCGAAATTTAAGAGTTGTTGTCATTTTATTAATGTTTTGGCCAAGGCACCAAAATAAAATTTTTGCCAATAAATTTGTTTGAAAAAACTCCAAACGACACAAAATTTGAGACAAAAAAATTCAGCCAGTATTACCTTCACGATAAATAAACGTGCATATATATAATGTTGAAAAGAATTTTTTCTTAAAATATCAATAAAGATTTTGTAAAAAATCCAACCTAACAAAGTATCTAATAGTTATATGTTCATTTCTATGCTGTTTTTGGAAAAACATATTCAAATCAATCAAAAAATTCAACAGTCGAAATTGTTCAAATATACCAGAGGCACATCATAATTGATTTGTTTTTATTTTATGTAGTTTATTATAAAATTGGATACGGGTTTACAAATTTTGAATGTTTATTTAATCAAAAGGATGGAACAGCAATAAGAATAGATTAAAGATGTTTTATGTGAACAAAATAATTTATCATTTACAGAAGCATATGAAACAGCTATAGAATTTCATCAAAATGAAATTTTTCATTATCTTTATGAAAATAAAATTGGAAAATTTTCATCTTCAAACTCTTCTTTTACAAAATCGAATTCTGATATCGAAAATCAAGATAATTGTAATTTAAGTGAAGAAAATTTAATATATCTTGGGAAAAAATGTATTGAATTTAATAATTATGAAATCTTCATGTTTTTAGAAAAAGAAGGAATGAAAATAAATAATGAAATTATAAAAGAAATAGCATCAAAAGGAAATACATTCATAATAGAAAGTGATATAGAAAGTCAACAAATTCCAAAAACAATTTTACCATATTCAGTTAAATCAGGAAATATAGAAATCGTAAAATTACTTTTAGATAAAGAAGGAATTGATGTTAATGCAAAAACCATTCATTTGAATAATTTAAAATATGTTTTAATAATTTTATATATGTTTTAATAATTTGTAATATGTTTTCATAATTTTATATTCATTTGAATAATATTAGTATAAAATTGATTTAGTTTCTAATTCTTTCATAGATTTCTCTAATTTTTCTACTTGTGAATTGAACATTATTTCAAATGTTTCGGGGATTTTAGATTCTGTTCTGGTTGTAATGATTTAATTACATTAGAAGCAATTCTCATGAATTCTAATTTAGATTTCCCCATATCTGATGTAGGCTTTTGTATATAAAGTAAATATTATTATCTTTCATAATATCAAGTATGGAATAAAACATACTATTGAAGTGATGAAGAAACTCTAGCATAATAAGCTAATAGTTGTAAAGCAATTTCTACAAATTTACGGATTTGATTTGAATAAGAAGTAGATTTAGAATCATAAATTTGATTAACAGTATTTAATGTTTCTTTGTTTTCTCACTTGGGATTTTAACATCCATTACTTGTCCAATAATTAAATCATCATAATTAATTGATTTATCAAAGTTCATCAGTTAAATTATCTTTTTCAAAGCTGTAATATTCTTAAGTGCATTGTTCTTATCTTCATCTGTAATTGATGCTATCATTATATTTAAGTTATTATGTGCTTTTATTAATTTAATAATTTAATAATTTTATTTTAAATACCTTTAACTATAATATTTTCTTGAAGTGTTTTAACTTTCTTTTCTTTTTATCGTTTGGATCCAAAAAATTGTGAATTGAAATGGTTCATTTTTCCGCATGAAACCAAAGGAACATTGCGATTGGGAAACACTCCTATCAATAAATCATGCAATTTTTGGTTTGAATGAAGAAAATTCCTCTAATAATCAACATCCTCACTCCAAATTTGGAGCAAATGTAAATATTAATATAATACAGGTAAATATGCATTGCAGGTGGGAGTGAAGAAATCATTCATCATTTGAAAAATCATATGAAGCAGCAATTGAATTTCATCAAAATGATATCTTTAAATATTTTTATGATAATAAATTAAAAGAAATTAATAATTTAGATGAATTAGGAAAGCTTTGTATTTTATGTCATAACTCCGAAATATTTTCATTTTTACTTAAAGAAGGAATGAAAATAAATAATGATATTATTAAAGAAGCAGCAATTATTGGAAATATTTAAGCGGCTATGGCATAAGTGTTCCAGTTGAAACATTATCGGCAGTTTCTTGTCCGCGAAGATATCTGATTATTTCGATACTCCACTCAAGTGAAGTAGCTGGACCTCTTGATGTGATAATGTTTCCATCAGTGCATACTCTATTTTCTTCTTTGATTCCACCGTTTTCTGTAATCTTTGTATCAGTTCCAGGATATCCAACAGCTCTCTTACCTTTGAGAATTTGACATGCTTCAGCTAAAATTGCACCTGTTGATCCACATATGGAAGCAACCAATTTTCCTTTGGAATTAAACTCTTTGATTAATTCAACGCATTTGTTGTTTGTTGCAATTGTTTGCGTGCTTGGAATTCCACCTGTAACAAGAATTCCTTCGTAATCATCAACATTTACTTGATCTAATGTAATATCGGCTTTGTGAAAGTGACCAGTTCCATCTTCAATCTCTAAACCAGTAACACCTACTGCAACTAACTTAATTGGAATTCCTGCTTTATTGAGGAAGTCAACAGGGCCCATTACCTCAAGAAGTTGAAAGCCTGTTGATAGTAAAAGAATTACACCATTTTTTCCTTCGCTCATTTGTTCATGAATTGAATACTTTATGCATCGTTTGAAAGCATTGAACTGGAAAAAGTGCAAAAACGAAATACGTTATATCAGCATGTCAACCAATCAGCCAGCACCATCTGAGACGCTAAAAACAAAACAAGAAGATCGAATTGTTGTTGTATCAGATGAAAAAGATTGCACTCCAGAACTTCTTGATAGAATAAAAGCCGAAGCTCTTGCAGCAACTTCAAAATGTAATTCTCATCGTGAAATGGCTGAAGAACTTAAAAAGAAGTTTGATGAAATTGATGGCCCTACTTGGAACTGTATTGTTGGATACAATTTTGCAGCAAGCGTCAGACATATTTCTTCAAGATTTGTTTATTTATATATTGATCAGCTCGGGTTTCTTCTTTTTAAATCACAATAGGGATGATTTAAATCTTGTTGAATTTATATCGCCTGTTAACAGTTAAAAATTAAATCAATAATAAAGTGCATATTTTGGTGTTTTAATTTGAAACTAAGATTTACATATTAGCTTTTTAATGTGTAAATATTATGATAGGAAATTATGAAGATTTCTCGAATTTAGCTAATTTTTTTGTGATGCTATCGAACAACGGTTTTGGTAAATTTACCCCTTTCACACATGAACGAAGAAGAAGTGATCAAAATTGCTGAAGCAGGAAATGGATATGTAGCAATAGAAAAAAGCTCTTTCGTTATTCGCAAGCTAAAGCGGCAAGATAAAATAGAAGAAGCTATCAACTTTTTATTAAAGATTGCAAATATTCTTGTAACAAAAGAACAATATACTCAATCAGTAACAGCCGTCCATCGTGCCGTACTTCTTATTGATGAGAAAAAAGACAATTCTAATATAAAAGCAACTTTATATCAATACTTCGAAAAAATTACACCAGATTTTTCATCTCCAGAATTATATCAGCTTCTTGAAAAGTTTGTTGAACTATTACCAGACAAATCCAAAGAGATTTTGTTAAAATATGTTTTTGTATCAGAAACCAAAGAAAACTATAACCAAGCTCAAATAGGCTATGCCAAACTTATTCTCTTTCATACCACCACCGAAAAAGAGCTTAAAAAATATATCAAAGAACTTTCCAATTTATTATGGATTTGGATTCTTTCCATTACAGACAAAAAGCAGATGATTTACAATGCCCAGTTTATTGTATGTCGTTGCGCCCTTGCATTTTTAGCACAAGATGGTAATGGTCCCAAGATCTCTGAACAATTTCTCACATATTCAATGGAAAACGCGCCGAAACATATTCCTATCACTACTCCTCTTTTTGTTTTCACGAAGCATTACATTCAAGCAGTGCTTCAGAACTCTCCGGCGACTGCGACGTTTCTCAGATCGAGCTACAAAAAGATTATCCAACTCAATAAAGAAATAAGTAAATGGGTATCTAATGCATATGCAAAGCATTTGGCTCCAGAAGGTACTGCACGAGGTCCAAACATGCAGAATTTGGGGGCATTGTTCCAAAACATTCTCGGGTCACTGAATTCATCCAATTTTGAATAAATGATTTTATAATTTATTTGTTATTGGGATTAAATTTATTTCTTATGGATATCTTTTACAAAACATATTTAAAAGTCTCATGAAAAAGCAGAAAGAAACTTAAACCATAAAATTTTATGAAAACAAATCTTGTATATTATAAAATGAATAAGAAAACACCTTGCTCACATTTTTGTAAATGTCACAACATGTTATTTCATAGATAAAAACATAACCAAATATCAACTTATGCAAAAAAAACAAAACATTTTTAATGTTTTCACCAATTCAATAATGTCGTGTTTCTTTTTTCAAAAAATCATAACCTAAATACATTTTCGAGTACAAACATTCTAAGTTTATGAATTTTCTTATTGAAGAAATCGCATTTATGTTTATATTTTTCAATTCCAGAACGAAAAGAAATCTTAAATGATTCAAATTTGTATGTTAAAGTTTATATAATATCAGTTCGTAAAACTTTAAATAAAAGCATGTGATTTGTGAATGTTTCTTCCCTAAAAAAACTTTATATTTTTGAATAGCAACTTTCTTTTTTAGAAGTTTTCACTTTTATTCATGGGAATCTCAGTGATTCTAACTACCTTGGTTCTATCCTACAATATCTTTTGTTATGATCAAAGAGGTGACTCTAGTCTTAGCTCAAGTTTTCGTCGTAATAAAAACAAAATTTATGGAGGATCACCTTCTTCATCTGAATCAAGTTTTAGTCACAATAGAGATAAAATAGATAAATTTTTCAAAAAATCAGGTTCATTTCGTAATCCAATATTTCAAAAGCCATTTTCTTATAAGCGCCAACAATCAAATCCAGGAAGCTATTGGTTTAACACGAAAACACTTGGAATGAAACGAGATAATAGTGATGAAGATATGGAAAGTTCATCAAGTTCGACTATTTCAGAAAACTCATTTTTGCAACCACAAAGATACCATAATATTTATAATTTTGATGATTATGCGAGTGAACATTTCAGAAGTGAAAGAAAAGGACTATTTAAGTTAAAGAAAATTCCAGGAATAGAAAGAGCAAAATATTCAAATAAGCCACTTCGCACAAGTCTTACAAAAATTAGTAAAACTAAAGATGCAAGATTTGCTATCACAATATCCAATTTAATTAAAAACTATCAAAAATATGGCCAACCACGTGATATAGATAGAATCATTGAGATACTTAAAAAAAATCCCGATTTATATGATGAAGCATATTCCCAATTAATTTCTCAAACAAAAGAAAACACTCAATCTAATTATGAAATGAGTACATGGGAAATTTTGTTAGTGTTAACATCTATATTCCCTTCAACAAAAGAAAGTGAACCATATATTAAATCATATTTATTAAAGCGTGAGTCCGAAGAAAATGAATTTTCAAAAATTGCACAGTTGTGTTATATTCGTTTTTCAGTTCGTTGTTATTTTGGTATAAAGAAAGAAAACTTAGAAAATGCATTGGCAATTCTTACAAAATTCAGACATAATATTCCCGATTTTTATGGATCCATCTATGAATATCTATGGTTCCAACGTGAAACATATCCTGATTTAACAATACCATATATTATTAAAGATATGGCTGATGCAATTTTAAATAGGATGGAAATTGAAGATAGTGATGAACTTCTTGGAGTTTTTAGAGTTGCTGCAGTTCAAAATATACCAAATAATTTCATTAGAAATTATGAAATGGGAGATTCTAATTTCAGAGAAGAAATTCCTTTGAAGGAATTATGTTATCTTTTCACAAGATGGTTAAGAAATCAAATACCTTTAATCCCTGATGAAATTTTTACTACATTAATTAATGCAAGAAATCCAAAGGAATTTCTTAATATTATTATTGACAATATGGACCCAACAAATTTAAACCTATTTGGTTACGTAATAGGTTTCTTCCGAGATGTTCATAGATTTAGTGAAATAACAAAAATGGAAATCGATGGATTAGTGAGGATAATAATTCCTAATGTTATGAAACTCGATTCATACAATTCCTATGCTTCTCAAGGAATGGAGGAACTTAAAGCAATCGACAAAAAATTACAAGCATTCTTTAGTTACATCGTAACTACATGGGATACAACACAATATTACCCATGAACTATTAAATAAAGTTTAAACTTTATTATTATTATTATTTCATTTTTTATGTGTCAAGATTGTTAATATTAAGCATATTGATATCATAAAACAAAATTAATGAAGCCATAGAGATATTTTAAAATAATTAAAAATTTAAATGAAATTTTAAAGGTTTAAAATACATTAGAACTTTTTATATGAAAAGAAGAAAATTTAGCAATTTTTATATTATCGGAAATTAAATCATTTAAATTAAATTTATTTGAATATTTTTGAAAATCTTTTAGTTGATGAAATATTTTTATGCCAACATTGGGTTGATTTCACTGACTATCTGTTTTAAAATGTGTTTTTTTTTAAACACTTTCAGATATGACGATCAAAAATAAACATGTTAAGTCAAATTGCTCATAACGTCTGCGTCGCCCACAAAAAATTGAATTGAATTCATTGAATGAATTCAATTTTTTCTGTCTTTTTGGCTGGTCGGTTTTCATCGCTTGTTGACTTTTGAGTGAATGTCGGTAAAGGCTCACAAAACAACTTTTTGTAAAATACAGAATTTTCTCCGATAAAATATTCAATTCATCATATGGAAAAGAGACAACAAGAAGTTATAAATGGACGTGTCGTATTCATAGGAGATTCAAATGTTGGTAAAACTTCTTTGCTCCAAAAGTACATAAATGGTCCTTATCAAAAAGATCCAAGTCCAACAATCGGTGCTGTTTTTCATACAAAGGAAGTCAAATTTAAGAATAAGCAAATCATACTTCAAATATGGGATACAGCTGGACAAGAAGAGTACCGCTCAATTGGACCAATATATTATCGAAACTCAAATGCTGCCATAGCAGTTTTTGATTTAACCAAAAAAGAGAGCTTAAAATCATTAGAAGGTTGGATTAAAGCCTTTCGTCAAAATTCAGACGATCCTTTTGTTGTAATTGCAGGAAACAAATCTGATCTTGATGAACAAATTTCAACTACAATTGAAGAAACCTCAGAGTGGGCCCAAACTTTAGATGCCGAATGCATCTGGACATCAGCTATTTCAGGATTAGGAATCAATGAACTTTTCGATAAAGTTGTTGAACATGTTTCGGAAACAAAAGAGATCATTCCACAAGGTAATAATTCGGTTGATCTCAAGAGTATTGAAATAAAGGAAAGAAAATGCTGTTAATAAATTAAAATTGTTATCAATAAAAACTTCAATACAAGAAATTATTTTATTTAATTTTTTTCTTAACTATATTCTCCAAGAATTTGATGATAACTTCAGAATTTTCTTCTTGAAGATCTTCTGATTTAAAAACTTTTTGAACACCATTTTTGTATTGTACTTGATAACATACATTTCTTCCATCATTAAACCCTTTGAGAATTTTAAATTTCATTCCATGCAAAGAATGTTGACTACTTTTATAATCTGTAGACGAATCTTCACTTTCTTCTGAACTCTCAATTTCTTTTACATCTTTTTTATTTTTTCTTACGTCTTCTTTATTTTTCAAAACTTTAGTTGGATTGGATTGAGATTTATCTGTTTCTTCTTGTTCTGAATTAGAAATATTTATTTGCTTATTTGAATTAGTGACCTCTTCTTTATTTTCTTTATTGATAAAATTCTTGATTTCTTGATCTTCTTCTTCACTAACATTGATTAGATCTTCCATTTTAAATAGGAAAACGTTTATTTTCCTTAACGTATTCGCACAGTTTTGTGCGTTGTGGGGGGTTTAATAGAATTTTCAAAACTACAGGAAGAAAGATGGCTCAAAGCCAATCTCTTAAAACAATATTTCTTGGAGATTCTGGCGTTGGAAAGACATCTATCATCAACACAAAATGTTGCGATCGTTTTGACTCTGAATTACCACCAACAATTGGTTCATCCGTTTTCTCAACAATTGTTAAAGTGAATGGAACTGAAGTGGAGTTAAAACTATGGGACACTGCTGGTCAAGAACAGTATAATTCTTTAATTCCAATGTTTTCCAGAAATGCAAATGTTTGTATTCTTGTTGCAGATATTACATCTCAGAAATCAATTGATAACCTTGACAAATGGGTAACAATCCTTCATGATAGCGGAGAAAATCCACCGATAATTTTGGTATTTAACAAAATTGATAAACTTTCCCCTACTGATAACACAATCCAAAAAATGTCTGAAAAATTCAGTGATGAGTACAACGGACTTGTATTTGTTTCGGCTCTCACAGGAGAAGGAATCAAGCAAATTTTTAAAAAAGCAGCTACCGAAGGATTAAAGGTTCTTGAAGGCACTACGGGAGATCGTAAGAATAATCTTCAAGCAAATAATTCTAAATGCAATTGTTAGAAAAAATGATAAGTAATTATTATTACTTATTTACATAAACTTTTTTATAATGATTTTGTTTACCGAACTAATATCGTTTTTAAGTTTAGATAGTGAGATATGAACTTCAAATCAACTGGTTCATGTTATCTCCACTGATTTTGGGGTACCTCATATTTGGAGTGCCCTATTTCGAAACAGAATGAGCTCATCTCGCTCCACCTTTTTTCATAATTATTTAAAAAATCATAAAATTGGTGAACCTTCTACCGCTGTTCCTGATAGGCTTCGCCGAGCTAATAGGGCAATCCCTTCTGAATCTGACCTTGAAGAAGTTCCAGATCTTGAACAATTTCCAATTGATTTAGCTCCAAAATCCGAAAAAATTGAAGCCAACGAACTAAGGATTCTTTTTTTGCAGACTCAACTTCAAAGAATTGCAAATGAACCATCGCTCACAAACATTTCATCTGAAGATGTAAATGTTGTTGGGCCAATACTTGAAATTCCTACAGAGTTTGCATCAGTAAAGGATTACATCAAACATAAAAGAGAATTAGCAACTGCTTACAAAAAAAGAAGTGATGAATATGGCTGGCCAAAGCCAGTTGGCGTTTGTATGGATCCTTTGTGTATGAATTCAACAGCGCCGTCATTTCAATATTGTTTGTATCATATTGAACAAGATCCTTTATATTCAAAGATCAATTTATTTAGCAAATGTCAAGCAGAAACAAATGAACCGTGTCATACTCCATGCGGTATTGGACAAAGTAGATGTGCCTTCCATAGTAAAGAAACAAAATAAAAATTTAATATCATATAAAAACATTTTTTTTAATTGTGATAATATTTAACATTTTGCACATTTTTACTGAATTTTTAGATTTCTCTCCATTTTTTTTTTTGAACTAGCGAAAGAAATTTATTACATTTTAAATCAAAAGGAATTGATTACCTTATGTCAAAAAAAATTAATTCAAATTTTAGAAAATATTTTTTATCGCTTTTCATGTTATAAACAATATCTAGATTTTTTTTAATGATATCTGTAATTTTTATTGTTTGAGTTAGCATTATTATTGTGGATTCATTAAACGATAAGTAATTGAAATCAGTACTATATTTAACTTTTATTAATATTTTTGTTGCAAAACATGAATTGAAAATCAAGGCGTTCTTTGTTATTGAACCAAAGGAAAGTAAAAAAACAAATTGTTAAATTGTTCTCTTTTTTGATGAACGAAGAAATATATTTTAAAAAAACAATTGTTTTTGCATTTTTACTTATGGATATGTTCTCTAGATATGGATTTCTGCAATCCTGGCTACTTATTGACGATGAAATAAGATTAACGTTCACCGAAACCGTTAATATTGTAAAAACGTTTATTTCAATACCAAAAGTATGGAGGGACTCCGTGAAGTCAATGTCTTTATGGCAAAGGTGGCACAGGAGTGTGGGAAGAACGAAGAATGTGTCAACTTCATGCGTGAAGTAATTAGTCAAGGTCGACCACTTTCATATAATGAAAGAAATCTTATCAGCGCAGCGTACAAAAGCATTGTCGGCCCTCTTCGTGATTCCATCCGTATCCTTCAAGAGGACAACCACAACTATGATGTCACATCATCAATCATAGAAATATCAGAAATATTATCTGCCAAGTGTGACGAAGTCATATCTCTCATCAGGAACACATTACTTCCTGCCGTTACAGAGCCAGAAGTCCGTATATTCTACATAAAAATGATTGCAGATTACCTTCGATACAAATGGGAAGGAACTGCCGAAAAAACACGTTTTGACGTCGCACAACAATGTAAAGTTGCATACCAAGATGCTGCAACACTTGCCGAGACATCATTGCCTGCATATCACCCACTCCGACTTGGTTTGTGCCTTAATTTTGCTGTTTTCATTTACGAAATATTAAATGAGACTTCAGAAGCTTACGAATTAGCGTTGAAAGCATACAATGAAGCTGGTAACGGAATAAACCAGTTAAGCCCGGAATCAAAAGAAGAGGCTGTGCACACACTAGAGCTACTACGTGAAAATATTCAACTTTGGCAGCAATAAAATTGCATTGGATTTTTGGATTGTCATTTGGTGGTTATTTTATTTAAAAAACTGTGTTTGAATGCAACGATAGAAACACATCAAACAATTTGAAAATCAAAAAAAGTTAAAATAATCATTCGAAAAACCAAAACAAATATAATCCTTAATTTTTTATTTATATTTTCATTGAATGTAAATGAATATATGTTAGTCTTCTCGAAAATCTTCTATAATTAGATCATCTTTAATATTTAATGTAGATATGGCTTCATTTTTTTTAATTTCTTATTTTTTAATTTTAAATAAGGATTAATATTACTATAAGTAGTGATTACAATAATTATGAAACAACATAAAGAATAACGATTGTTGTTCCCTTATTAATTTGTTCAACATATTGAAGTATAAATATATAATAAAAATGAATCAGTTTGAGTTCGATTAATAGTTAACTATTGATATTGCTGCATTTTTGCGAAAACATTTTAAATGAATAAATTCTGTATATATATTTTAGATCAATAAAGATTACAAAGCCAGAATCACCAAATATTTCAACACTTTCTCCAATGATAATGCTTTCAAAATTTAAATTTAAACAATTGGAAAAGGCTCTATCCTCAAATGACATATCTAAGTCATCAATGTGCGCACTCTTCAGCACATAATTTTCATTATATAATCACAAGCAAAAACTCAAATATAATTTAAAAGCGAAAACATTTTATGAATAGTCTATCTCTACTGTTTGCCATTCGTCATGACGCGAAGTTCTAACGTTTGAAGAGAACTTCATAAGTTCCGAGTTCTTCTTCAACAGCAACTTTTTGTTGATGTGCTTTTGTAGTATTTGGCACACCGAAACTTTTTCGTTTTGATTTAATTCTTCGAACAAATTTTTCATTTCGTTTCCGATTATTGTTCCGACATTTCTAATTAGCAATGCGCAAATAGGAACAATCAAAGGACCTTTTAAAGGGTCATTCGAAACCTTTTGCATCAAATTAATACAAAGTAAGAAAACAGATTTCGCAATTTTATTTTTCATTTCCACAATTTCACATTTATCCAAAAAGAACATTATAAACATCAAATAATTTTTCGAATTCGAAGTATCATTTAAAGCCAATAAGAAAGCAGCCTTAGCAGCGCCATTAGCCAGTATTGAATAACCAATCTCTGGACACATACATATTAATTTCGAAATATTATTCATTCCGCCGGTTTTGAACGTTTGTATGTAAAGTTTTGAAATTTCGTTTAACGGAATTTTGTTCGGTTTGAAACAAAGGCCTAAAGTAGTCAAATTAATTTGAATGTGAATGTCAATTTTTGAGGTGTTTACAATGATTTTGAGAACATAACCGATTATTGTTTTGTTGTGGTTAAAAAGAACATAAAAAATTGGAATTATTTCATCAATTTTTAGTTCATTATTTTGAATTTTCATAATTAAATCATTAAATATATATAATGAATATTTTTGTAATTTATTATTTTTATCAGTTTGAATTATTTTTATTAAAATTTTTGCGGAAAACAATTTTTTGTTTGAGTAAATAATTTCAATTAATTCTTTTCTAATTTTATCAAATTTTTCATTTTCATTTATAATATTTGTTAAATGATCCAAAATATTTTCATTAGGAACAATCTTTAAGATCAATAAAAGTAATTCATGATTAATTTTATCCTTAAAATATTTTAATGCTTCATTAATCGCATTAATTGCGCCATTAACTTTCCATTTTTCTTTTGAGTAAATTATATCATAAATGAAAAATGATATTAACACATTTATATCGATTTCACAATGTTCAATATATTGTAACCAAACAAAAGAAGGCAAAAACATATCATAAAAAGTAGAACATAAATTTCGAAACTTTGTTAATTCTTTCCAATCATTATTTTGTATTTTCATTGCTTTGTATACCAAATTCGAAAATATTGGAACCAAATTCTTAAGGAAATCTTTAATTAATGTTTTAATTTTCGGATATTTCTTCGATACATAACATAAATCGGAAGACAATGAATAAAATTGAACAGTTCTTTGTTTACATTTATTTAATCCATTAATATATTCTTTAATGATATTTTCCGAATAATTATTCGATAAGTTTTTTGATGAAAATGTTAAATACGTCGATAAAAATCCTCCGGAGATCTTTAAGTTTAATGTAAATCCAATTGTTATAGCATTCGTAAATTGGACATCATAAAGATCTAAAATACGTTCTCCTGTTTCAGATTTTTTATTTTGGAAAATTGTTATAATTTTATTAAGTATTGGAAATGAGTTTTCTTGTATTTGTATTATATTTGTTTGAATCGAATTACAAATCGCTGATATAATATCATCCAAATATTCCGTTTTAAAGTTTTCTTCTAAAGATATAAAATCGATTATATTATAACATGATTTAAGTATAGTAATTTTTAATAAAACATTTGGCTCAATTAAATAATTATCAATGATAGTATTCGATAATAAAATTTTACGAATTAAATTCATGAAAATTATTATCGAATTCGATTGACTTAAAATTGATATTAATAAATTCGATGCTCGAATGTCATTCGTCTTTTGTATTAGAAAGATTAATGTTTGTGATAATGATTTCGTATCAGTATTTACATATTTTATTAAGTCATTATAAGCAGAACATGCATTTAATTGTATATATTGTTGTACACCTAAATAATTCGGGAATTTTAATGTTGGCAAAAAATTTGTTATTAAATTATTCGCAAATAAAATTAATGTTTTAAAACATATGAAAAATGAATTTTTCGAATAATTAATTGGAGTGAATTTAATACTTTCAAGTGATATTAATACTAATTCTTGAAGTGATTTAAATGTCTTTAAGTTTAATGAATTAACTTCAATTAATTCCGAAAAACATTCCGAGCATAAATGTAATATAATTGGCTGTAATGAAGACTTTGAATTTATTGTTTCGAATATGATCGAAAATTCATTTAATGTAAATCCGATATTTGATAATTCAACTGAATGTGTCTTTAACATTGACGTAATTGTAAATAATATAAATGGCGTGAAATTTTTATTTTTAATATTAGTGTTTAATATGTGTATAATGTTCGATATATAATTCATCGGTATATTACAATGTGTAAACATTGATGATATTAATATATAAGTTGAATTTTGATTAGTTGTTTGAATATAATTAAAGATTTCATTCATTGTTTGTGGATGTTTTATTGAATATACCGAAATTAATTCGCAAATGATTTCAACTTTTTGTAATTTTTTAGTATTTAATAATTGTAATAAAAAAGTTACTAATTTCTTAGGTAATGTTTTCGGATATATTTTACAGATTTGTAATATAAACAAATAACTTACGATATTATTCTCGGTAAAAAATGTTTTTAATATTAAATTTCGTTCTTGAATATTACATAACTTATATAATTTAGGAAAATAAAGTATCATTTCGATTAATTGGTTTTGTTTTTTATTATCTTTTTGTATTTGTGTTTTAGGTTTGAAATTAATATCTTTTCCAGTAGGCAAAGATCTTTTAATGAACTTTTTGATTAATTCTTTCGATGGTTTAATCTTAAATGAATTAGAAATAACTTTTTTCGATGTTTGATAATAAAATGTTTCAGGTGTTTTCGAAATTGGTACAATTTTCTCTAATCCAATAACAACGGAATTTGGTAAATCATTATTTTGTGATGATAATACATAAGCTATTAATAAATTATTTTGTTGGATATTAATATGTTTCGATCTTAACATGAAAATACTTTTAATAATTGATTTCCATAACTTTGATTTTTCTTCAATTTTAGAAATAGATGTTAAAGCATTTGATATTGCATTTATTACATATTCATTATTTGAATATTCTTCGGGTAAAATTGATAAAGTTAAAAATGCTTTTGGATAACAAATAAATGATTTTATATATTTATTTGTTAATATATTTTCAATATATTGTTTAATTAAATCAGAATTATTAAGTAAAGCATCTTTAATCCTTGGAATATTTCGTAATATTTCATATACAATATTCGAATTTCCAATGAAATCATTTTCGAGATTTTTATCTATTTCTGGTGGTTGTGATAAAAATACTAATGAACATCGTAAATAGTTTAACATTATTGTTGGATGTGACTTAGAAAATGTACGAAAAAAATTAATCGCTGCTTTTTGATCTTCTTTTGATTTGGAACAAGCTAAAAGTAATGATATTCCAGTTATTTCATTTATACATGAATTATTTGGACATAATAATATTAATGAACGTAATTTATCAGAAGAAATTGTTTTCTCTTGTTTGATTTTCTCAAATAATTGATATTTAATATCTGTTTGCATAATTGGGATAAATTCTTTAAGTAATTCATTACAATGTTTATTTATGAAGTTAAATAATTGTAAACAATCAAAATGAATCGGATTAAAATTAAAGAAATTAATTAAATGTCGAATAATCGGTTTAATTAAACTATTAAATTGTTGTACAATTAAAAGACATTCATTTAAATTAACATATTGTATTGTTTTGTTTAGTGTATGTTTTTCTTCATCTGTTTCATTTTGTTTGATTTGTGAATATGATAATTTTGCTATAAGTAATGATAAATCATTTTGTAATGGATATTTATGCTTATTAATTATTAATTCAATGGATTTACTAACTTCAATAATATGTGGAATTGATGCTGAACCAAACTGAATAAGTGTTTTAAGTAAACGAATACAAATAATTAAAATTGATTGTTTTTCTTCAGTGATATTTTTTTGTATAAATTTTATTGTTGGGATAAGATATGATGATAAGGCATTGCCACATGACTTAAAACATCCACGGATTGCATAAATAGTAGCATATGGATACTTATTATGATTTAACAAAAAATCAACAAATCGTGGAATTTGCGATTTTGACGTAAAGGCTAAATGGCGGCAAATATAACCAGCACAAATTATTGTTGATTCTGATGAATTTGTAATTGCTAAATTAATAATGTTTATAAGTTGTGGTTTTTTGGATAATTTATATGCTGAAACAAGTTTAGACGCAATAAATAAAGAACATTGGTAACTCAATTGCGATGAATTAATTGAAAAAAGTCCGAATAAATGTTGTTCAATTAATTCTATTTCTTTTTCTGATATTCCTTGAACAAGAAATTTATCAATTTCTAAAAGATTTTTCATTATCACTTGTTCGGCAGATATTAATATTTGGGAAGAAGCAATTTGAGAAATTTCATCTAAAAACTTGTTCATTCTGAGTGTATTTTTTGTAAACATTTAAAAAAGTTTGATTATTTAAGTGACAATTTTTGTCAGATTATTAAAAAAACCAAAAATAAAAACATATCTTTCTATTAAATGGATATAATGACAACATATTTTCTATATTGATCCAGCTACCATACTATATCACAGAAAAGAAAATTAATTCATCCCAAATCTGATTACTATTTAAATCTAATTTGAACATCATAAAATAACTCTATAATGTCCTTAGCAAAGTGAACAATTTTCGCCAAGAGAACAAGAGTTATTAGTTATACGTTAGGAAATATTCCATTTTTATGTTCAATTAGAAATTACGATAGAAAAACGTTTTTTATTTCTACAAACTGTCAAACACGTCAAAATCGAAGGTACGGGTATCTTCTTTGATTCCAAAGCTTACAGACTGTGATCTCGGCAACGACTTTTGCTCCCACATTGGGTTCCATTCATTATCACTTCCATCTGCATCTACCAAATTCAAACAATCCAAAGAATAAAAAGAAGACATCTCACCGTAATGAACCGCTTCTCCAAACACGGGTTCTTCTGTATTATTATCATTAATGTTATTTGGAATTGCTAAATCAAAAGAATTCTGTGACAATGTTCTTGCTGGCATAAACTGCGGTCTCTGTGGCAACACTTTTTGTGTAGCGCTAGGCTTATGATCTTCATTTAAATCATCATTTGTAATTGATGGAAATTGAACTGTTGGAATTGAAGAAACAAAGCAAAACTTAGCATTACTTGAAGCACATCTAACTGTCCATTGACGTAGTGTATTTTGATCATTCATAAGCGAAGGGATCAAAGATAGAACACATGTTCTAGCTTTTGATTTTGTTTTTAATGCAACGTATCCTAACTGTTGAAAGCTTCCATTTATAGATGATTTACATCTTCCCAGAAAGTTCTTTAACTGTCTCGTATTAACACATATGAATGGACCAGAAAATGCAACTCCTGCTAAGATAGTTCTATTTTCTCTTCCAGGGCCAGGGTGTTCAATAAATCTCAATATTTCGCATAAATCGTTCGAAAAACTAATAAGCCGTGGATCTTTTGAAGAGATTTTTTGATTTTGATGGAAACGACGTCTTAAGCTTTGAAATTCTAGTTTATCCGCCTGATCAAGTTTATTCCAATAAGGAGAAGAGATCCAAATTTCTTGGTTTCGAAACCCAGCTGGGTTCATAAAATGGCAACCGTTTATTTCAAGACCAAGTTCCAAAAAATAGAACGTTAAATTATTTTCAAAGCGCTTTAATCGTTTTAAAATATTATTAAGAATATATATTACTCGTTTCGCATATTTCGCCGTAGTTATACTGGGAAGATATCAGAACTAGCCATTAAGAATATATAATATATGTACATAATTGATGTTCTAATTTAATATAAATGCTAAATAATATTCATGGTAAGTCAAGATAAATTTATTTTTTCATTATTAAAAATGACAAAACTCCACTTTTGTATGGTTTATTTTCAGTTATTAGCGCACTGATGATAATAGACAACGATAGAAACCGATAGACGGACGATAGATGATCTATAAATAAAATTTCTTTACTATTTAAAAGCCATTCAAAAGATATTACGCATTAAAAATCAATCAACTGATATAAATCATCAAAGGCTTACACGAAACAAATGGTAAAATATCAAAACATTAGATTTTTCAAATCATCAATTTTATCAATTCTCGAAAAAAAATTTATGGTTATTCAAAAACACCTTGATCAAAAACACTTGATTATATTAAATAAATAAACAATATTTTGAGTCAACAAAATTATCAATTTTATATAAACCATGAGTTTGCACTAACTATATTAGAATTATTTAAAATTTATTGAAAATAAAAACATTCGGTTCGCACTGGATTTAGTGAAGATTATTAAAATTTCTAAGAAAATCAACATTATTTTATAAAATTCCTATCAAAATGAAAATTATTTCTTTTTAAAAAAGCGACACCTTCTGAAACTCAAAAAATAAACCTTTTAACGCTATATATTATACTCAATTATAAAAACACAACTTCTCGATACAGGAAAAACATTTGATTTAGCCATCAAGAATAAAACCATAATTTTCGAAATACTTTTAAATTAGAAAAAAATTGGATTTGATTATCAGTTTTAATTCCTTTCAAATCTGGAAGCGCCATTCATCACATCCTGACTAAGCACAAATATATATCGATTCATTAGATATTTTTATTTTTTTTGATAAAATTTTGAATATTATCGTTCAGAACGATATAATGATTTTGAATGCAATAGTTTTACTTTGGCCAACAATTTTGATCGAATTCGGTTCAAAAAGTGTGAATGATGAATATAAAATTAAGATAAGCCTATTTTGGAGCAACTTCATCTCTCAATTAAGAGATATTTTAATTTTGCTCAAATCTAAAAATAGATAAACCACTAGTCACCCGTTCTGGTAAGTGGTACAATCGTGCACCTTATCAAAAAATTAGTAGAACACTTACCAAAGTCTGAACTAAATGGCACCTTTTTCACGAAGTAATTGTATTATTTCTCTGAAACCCAACCGTTTAGCAATTTCAAATGCTGTTTCAAATTATTAAAACATATATTAAATTATTAAAACATATTTCAAATTATTAAAACATATTTTAAATTATTAAAATATATTACAAATTATTAAAACATATTCTAAATTATTCAAATGAATAGTTTTTTCATTAACATCAATTCCTTTATCTAAAAGTAATTTTACTATTTCTATATTTCCTGATTTAACTGAATATGGTAAAATTGTTTTTGGAATTCGTTGACTTTCTATATCACTTTCTATTATGAATGTATTTCCTTTTGATACTATTTCTTTTATAATTTCATTATTTATTTTCATTCCTTCTTTTTCTAAAAACATGAAGATTTCATAATTATTAAATTCAATACATTTTTTCCCAAGATATATTAAATTTTCTTCACTTAAATTACAATTATCTTGATTTTCGATATCAGAATTCGATTTTGTAAAAGAAGAGTTTGAAGATGAAAATTTTCCAATTTTATTTTCATAAAGATAATGAAAAATTTCATTTCGATGAAATTCTATTGCTGTTTCATGTGCTTCTTTAAACGATGAATTGTTTTGTTCACATAAATGAATAATTTCTAAGTTTCCACCTGCAATTGCATATTTAGATGTATTTTTGATATTCGAATTATTTAATAATAAATATTTAAAACATTTAATCGAACCAAAAAATGCACAATAATCAATTAATGTAACATTTTCAGTATTAATAAATGAGCATCTTTCATAAAGTGATGGCTTAATTATTTGATTAAAGTCAAATTCATTATTTGATGATATTTCTTGAAGCTTTTCTAAATCATCATTTCGAAGTACTTTCGCAATTTCTAATGGATTAACTCCTTCTTTTACATATTGCATATGAAATTTCCAATCATCTTTTGATAATTCATCAAGTGCTGAAATAAATTCTTCAAGGAATTGTGGTCTTGGATATTTGTTCTTTAATTCATTTATTTCTTCTTTTGTTTTAAAAAAAAAAAAATAAAATGTGTTTATGTTCTTTACTGAAGATGGTTCAATTATTTCTTCTTCGATCATCTTTTCAAGAAGGAAATATGATTCTTGTTTTTCTGTTCTCAGTAAATATTTACAAAAGATTTGAACAAGATTGGCTTCAGTTCCACTTTTGTTTTTTAACTTTTTTCATCTTCTTTTTTCTTTTAAAGTTAATAAATATTTAATGTATATATTTTCATTATTTGATTGAGAAACAAAAGCTGAATAGATAAGTCTAGAAACAAGATAGTTAAATGTATATGGCAGCCTTTCTACAAATAAATTAATTGTTGCTTGAACTGATTGATCGAAATTTTTTTCGTTGAGATTATAGACAATTGATTCTAATGATTTCGAAAGTTCCATCAATTAAATAATGTACAACCCTGTTTAAATATTTGTGAGAAAATACAATTGTCAGTGCCAAAAAAAATGTCATACGATAGGCATTTGAACCGATACCGCGGTATCAAAGCTTGAAATTCAAACAATATAATTTCGTTTTTTTTTTTTTTTTCTTCATATGTGTTTACCTACTTTCGTATTTGAGAAAGAGTTGTGTTAAATATTTATCAAGATGTTTTTAATCATGTAAAGATGGATGCATATGTGCTGTTAACAACTAGCATATATTTGTTTATGTCTTCATTTCATTATATTCAGCTAGATCTAACCAAATTTATCACTTATATTTATTTCAATGTTCAACAAGTTGATTTATATATGAATTTTCTGTTTCATTTTCCATTGAATTGAATCCCTATTTTCGAAAAAGAAAACTTTTGTTTCATTATCTTCAACTTCTTTCACATCAAATCTTTTCATAATTTCATTTATTTATAGATACGGTCCATGAATATTTGTTCCATCGCTTAGTATAATATTCGTGTTTAATGAAATTTTTTTATCTTTGAATTTCCCAATTTGATATGGACCTATGCTATAGCAAAAGCAAAATTACATTCCAACGAAGCGAATTTACCTATGTTTTTACTGGATGTTATCAAAGAATATCATTCAGGGAATAAAAAAGAAATCAAAAAAGATTAAAAAAAAATAAATATGTTTTTATTAACAATGATATATATATCTTTAAAAGTAGTTTCTTACATGAATGTTACACTTATTATTAGGAAATGAATTCGTTATTTAAAACTTTTGGCTGTACGAATAATTAATTTTTATCTATAAATTGTTTTAATTGAGTTTGTCCTTTGAAAGAAGATTATTATTCATATAAATCCAAAATTAAACAAATACATATCTTTAGTATTAACTCCTTTTTGTTTAAAAAGTAATCTAACTATTTCTCTATGACCTTTTTTAGATGCTAAAATTATTGCTGTTTGAAATATTTAAAATAATTTCCAAATATTATTTTGAAATTTTAAATTATTGAAACAAAAACTAAATAAAACAAATAAATATTTTCAGCATTAATATCAATTCCTTCTTGTTTAAGAAGTAATTTAACTATTTTTATAAAACCTCTTCTCGATGCATACATAAGTGCTGTATTAAACAATTTCAATAATTTCCAAATATTATTTTGAAATTTTAAATTATTAAAACAAAAACTAAATAAAACAAATAAAAATCTTTGACATTAATATCAATTCCTTCTTGTTCAAGAAGTAATTTAACTATTTCTATATAACCTTTTTTAGTAGCATAAATAAGTGCTGTTCTATATATTTAAAATAATTTCCAAATATCATTTTGATATATCAAATTATTAAAATAAATTTCAAATAAAACAAATAAATATTTTTAGCATTAATATCAATTCCTTCTTGTTCAAGAAGTAATTTAACTATTTCTGTATCATTATTCCAAGATGCCCAAATAAGTGCTGTCTCAAATAATTTAAATAATTTCCAAATATTATTTTGAAATATTAAATTATTAAAATAAATATTATCTTTAGCATTAATATCAATTCCTTCTTGTTCAAGAAGTAATTTAATTATTTCTGTATGACCATAATAAGATGCTAAAATAAGTGCTGTATTAAATAATTAAAATAATTTTTAAATATTATTTTGAAATATTAAATTATTATATTAAATATTTAATAAAAAAAATAAATATTTTTAGCATTAATATCAATTCCTTCTTGTTCAAGAAGTAATTTAACTATTTCGATATGACCATTTGCAGATGCAAACATAAATGCTGCATTAAATAATTTAAATAATTTCCAAATATTATTTTGAAATTCTAAATTATTATTACAAATATTAAATAAAACAAATAAATATCTTTAGTATTAATATCAATTCCTTTTTGTTCAAGAAGTATTTTAACTATTTCTATATAACCAAATTTTGATACATAAATTAGTGCTGTTTCAAATAATATAAATAATTTCCAAATATTATTTTAAAATATTAAATTATCAAAATATATAGAAAATAATATAAATAAATATTTTTACCATTAATATCAATTCCTTTTTGTTTTAAAACATATTCAACGAGTTCAATATTCTCTAATTCTATAGAGTATGCTAAAATATTTTTTGGAATTGAATTTTCTTTTAAAAAATGTTTAATGAGGTAAAGATTTCCAATTTTTGCTATATCATTAATAATATTTTCATTGATTTTCATTCCATTTTTCTGTAAAAATGAAAAAATTTCAATGTTCCAAAACATAATACTTAAATTTCCTAATTTTTCTAAATTACGGATTTTGACAACATTATTTTCATGAAGATATTTAAAAATATCATTTCGATGAAACTCAATTGCTGTTTCATATGCATCTTCAAATGAAGAATGATTTTGTTCACATAAATGAACGATTTCTTCATTTCCACCTGCAATTGCATATTTACCTGTTTTATATACATTTGCACCATTCATAAGTAAAAATTTAAAACATTTAACTGCTGAAAAAAATGCTGCATAATCAATTAATGTAACATTTTCTTGATTAATAAATGAACATCTTTCATAAAGTGATGGTTCAATTGTTTGATTAAAATCAAAATTTGTTTGTGATGATATTTCTTGAAGTTTTTTGATTTCATCATTTCGAATGATTTTAGAAATTTCATTTGGATTATGTCCTTCTTTAATATGTATTTTATGAAGTTCCAAATCATTATTCGAAAGTTTTTTAATACTTGAAATCTCTTTTTTAATGTAATCATATCGCCTTTGTAGGTTGTATTCTTCTATTGACATATTGTCGATGACATTTGGCGCTAACTTAGTTTGTAATATTTTTCGATCAAGAACATTATCCTCATACATTTTTAAAAGTTGGTAATTTGTTTCTTGATTTGTAAATTTTGAAAGAAGAAGAAAATTAGTAAAAATATTTAAAATATTCGATTTGATTTTATGAGCTTTTTGAAATTTTTCAATTTCTTTAATGAAATTCAAATATACATTAAAATCATTCTTATCAATAAAAATACAGATAATAACAAAGTGACACATAACTACATTAAAAGAATATGGATAATCATAATCAAATATAGAAATAATTGATTGAACTGATTGAGAAATATTATCTTTATTTAAACCAATGATAATTGAATGAATTGATTGTAATATATTATCATTAGATAAACTAATTATAATTCGTCGAATCGATTCAATGATTTCTGGTTCTTTTGACTTCTGGTTGATACTTGTTTTTTCCAAAATTTTATCCCAAATATCCATGAAGAGAAATGTCAGTTTTGGCACTTTTCAAACAAAAAATTCAGAACATTATCAAATGGCAACGATAGCTCTCAAATTTGGCAACAGACTTAGTCAAATATTGAAGAATGGAATTATATCATTAATTTTATATAAAGGAAAACAATTTTACTACTCCAACAGTTATATAGAAGGCATTAAAAAATCAAAGGAACATGGATTTTAATTATTGAGAATAATGTGATAAAGTCACATTTTTGAAACAACTTTTTGTGATTAAGTAATCGCTCCGATAGACTTTTGAGTCATCACTTTTTGAAAAATATGTTGCCATTTGTCCATTCATGTTCCATATTTTTACAACTTTAGGTGGCATAGAAAGAGCTTAAATATTTATTCGTTCAATTTGTATAAACAGACTCGTTTTTGTTACATTTTCCTAAATATTGAATTAGCTCTGTTAATTTCCACAACGAAGGTGTTTATACAAAGAAAACAAAAACACGAACATCATTTATTAATGATTTGGAGCACACTATCTTGATTAATAACATTTTTCGAAATGGTTTTCTCATCACTAACTCATTGTGCAACATCCGCCATCATTCGTTGTTCATTGTCTTTGTGCAGAACTGCTTTAACTGCATACTCAAATACATTGAGAAGATTATAATCTTTTAATGCAGAACATTCAAAATAATATGATACACCAATTATATTTTTCATTTCTTCACCTTCTGGTCTTGAAATTGTTATCAAATCATCAGAATTATCGGAACAATCACGAAGATACTTTTCAATCCAACTAAAATATATGGTGTTGAAGGGTTAAAAAATATTTTTTAACTTCTGGAACCCACACATCTTGGGTATTTTGAAGAGATTCTCGTGAACTAATTGAAAAACAAAGGACAACAACATTCATGTTGACCTGGTGTATCTTCCATTCCCAAAAAACAGCTATATTTTCGAAAAGCATATTTACACTATAACCACCAAAGGCTGGAACTTTTGGGAATATCCCAGTGCAGCACTTTACAAGAAGGCATGTCTTGCCCACTGCCTATCTCCGACAACGCACATCAGGTGACGGCTCATTCAGTGTCATTTCATCTTAACGTCACAGATATACGTTAGAAATAAATGTTTATAAAAATTTATCCGAACGATAAAACCGCAACTTTTTCAATAAATTTGAATTCAATGGTTTATTGACGTTTTAACTTTGGTTTATAAGGTGTGTAATTGAAGTTGAGCTCACCAGCGCCAAGTTTGTATACATAGAAAGAGATAAAAACAAAAGTAATGAAAACAGAAGCATAAAGCAAGAACTTACTTAGGAAGACGTTCCTGGTATCCAAATATATTGAACTCCATCTAGACTTACCTCTAACAACTGTTATCCTAACGCGTTCTCCTTTTTCTTTATGCTCAAGAACAACGAATCCAGGACCTGTGAACTCCTTCAGAGCGGTGATACGTATTGTATGATTATCACGGAATGTACGTACAATACCTTTAGGTACTTCTAAGTATATTTCGTCGATGGATGGGTTGATCTTAAAGTCCACAAATGGTTCTTTGTCAGTTAAAGATACATTAAATGTCGATGGGATTCCAAATAAGTCATATTTGTACTTATAATCTATGACTCCTTTGAGCTTAAGACTTGCTTTAGGCGATTCGACAAGTACTTGTAAGTTAGAATGTAATGGACATAATCTTCGATCATAGAAGTTAATAAGACAATAGTGTGAGTTATTCATGGTAATATGTTTAACAGAACCACATTCTGTTGCATCCCATTGACATAAGTATGACATATCATCTGAATATTGTAATGTTGATGGATCAACATCATTATCTGACAATTGTGAAACTATCTTATACAAGGTCTTGCTAACCTTTTCTAATGACACTGCTTCGAAGTCTACTACTCTAATTGGTGTATCTATATCAGGTGAGCATTGAATAATACTCTTGCCACTTTTAACCGCATAGACATAACCGCCGTCTGTAACGGTCGCCACTCTTTCGTTTAACGATCTCCAATATTGTTGTTTGGAGTGGCAAATAAATTGAATTGTGGCGCCCCTTTGAATTGTTGGGTTTTGCGGGTGAATCAATTTGTATGGGAACAAAAGTGACGTATCCATCAAGTTAAATTCTGATTGATATGAAGCATTAAATGCTACATATGAAGTAGTGGTAACATCAGAAGGTATTGTAAATGCATATGAACCACCAGAAATTAGATATGGATATGTAACATTAGGTTTGATGTCAATATTCTTCTTTCCAGTATATTCTTGTCCATCAATATCTAATAATCGTGGATATAACGTGGATGACGCTTGTGATTGCAAATACAAACTGGAAGGTATTGAAGCAGTTACAGAGACTGCTCTCCATTGTTGTTTGTATTTGATGATGATGACAAACCTTCCGATGCTATTAATAGTTAAAAGGCCATCATCGTTAACGGTCGCCACATCACTGCCTTCAATTGTTTGGATTGAATAGTTTACAGGTAAATTATTTTGGACTTTGATGTCGTAATGAGCACCAATTGGCAATAACAAATGATTTGGCATATTTAGCTCAAGCTTATAATCGAAATAAATTTTAATTGTCTTTGAAACACTATGAGGAGTAAGAGCAGTGATAATGACATAGCCTTCTTTTTCACCTTGGATCATCAAAGAGTTATCATATAATTTCTCCCATTTGTCATTACCATCAACATTCCAACTGACACTTCTTGCTGAAACAATTCCATCATCAGTATCAATCAATGGTATAATTTTAACATATGAATCTACATACGGTGTATAAGTCGACATTTCTAAGATTAATTCTTTAGCTTCTAATACTCTAATCCTTAATTCGCATGTGCCCATCTCTGGTTTCTCTGGTACAATTGCTTTAATCGTAGCATTGCCAGGTCGTAATGATATTGCTATGTTCTCATCTTTAATTTCAACAACATTTGTGTCATTACTAATGAATAATATTTGTGATGTATTGTCTGGTCCCCCAATTACTTTCAAGATGGTCTTGTCATTAACAAACGTCTTGATGAAATCTGTTGGGAAGATCATGTTAGAATAGATGTCAATGTCATGAGTGGATCGAATGTCATCTGCCCAGATTTCAATGTTTATTCGGCCGGGCTTTTGTGGGACGATTTCCCAGTGATTCTTATCGACTTTTGTCAAATTGTCTGGTTTACACGCCCATGTAATCAAGTCAAATGACTTCGGTGTGATCGGTTGTGAATTCACTGACAATAAAATGGTCTTTAATTGGATTCGTTGTCCAATAACTCCATAACGCGGACCTTCGATTGTTAATGACCCTATAGCTTCTGTGTAGACATCAAACTTAAATTGATTTTCTGGAATACATATATCATTGATTTGTATAGTGCGTTTGGTTTCAGAGTTTGGATATATAATAAGTTCACGTTCACCATTAAGGTTTACATTGTTGCCTATGATTTGGAAGTTACCTGAACCTTCAATGATTTGGGAATTGATTGGATTCTTTTCTTTGTTATACAATACAAATGGTAATTCATCTTCACTTAAGTAGTGTGGATAAATTACATGGATATTAAATACATAGTTTGGTATTTCAGGTTCACTAATTGTTATTGTCATATCTTCATATACTTGGAATTCATTTAATGAAATTTGGTATTCTTTACCTGACTTACCTATAGCTTTGATTTCTAATGCAGGGTCATCAAATGGTCCAAGTTCTTCATCATCTTTACCATATGCATATAAATATCCTTGTAAGGTATGGTTAACAGGGATTGTAACCGAGGTCAAATATGACTCACTCTTTTCATTGGTAACAAATCCACATTCTTTTGGTGAGATAGTATTTGGATCGATAACAAATAATCCCAAGTGTGTAATTGCTTTGGAGATAACTTTGAATGTCTTTTGTGCTAGTATTGGATGTGGGTTATGTTCTGAGCGTTCATTTTGTACTGATAATATACATTCACCATCATAATCTTCTTTAAACATTATCATATTTCCTTCATTATTAAGAATTGGTGTTGCTTCTCCACACTTTAATTCTGAATATTGAGTAGTACCATCCGGCCATAAGTTTGGTCCTCCATTCCTATTAAGATTTAACCACTTTAACGATGTGCCTGTGATCGGCGAGCGAACGTTAAGCTTGTCGATAACGGACACCATAACTTTTTCAGAGCGAACGTTGCCAACACTGAATTGAACCGTTGAAAAACCGACGCTTTGGCAAATCAAGTTCCTGTCGACAATGCTTTCATCTTCAACAAAGACTGATGATTCTTGTACGTAATCGAATTTCTTCATTTCACCATCTTTGCCAACATAAGTTGCAGATATATTTGAGACAATTTTATCACCAACATAGAATTCACGGTATGGTAAGTCAATAATAACTTGTGAAAGTTCTCTGATATAAATTTTAGCTTTAGCTTTAAAGTCAGGAATCTTTTGATCATATACAACAATTTTAGTCTTACCAATTGCCTTTGTAATGATTCTGTGGTCAGGTGTAAGTGTTAAAACTGATGTATTCTTGACTTTATAATCGAAATATCCAGATCCATGTTTGACAAATATTTGGTAATTGTCATGATGTAATGGAATCTTGACCTTGGATGGCTTGATTTTAGGCTTCTTGCAAGTATGTACAGTCGATGCTACAGAGAAATCATATTCTCGAAGATGAGCTGTAACTGTGTGACTTCCTTCGCTTTCATAATCGCCAACAAGTTCCCAATTCGGGTTTCCATTTGAAATAAGTTGGATACCACGCTTATTGTATAATGTTATTGTATCTGTGGTGGGTTCGTATGGGCCTGGATCATCAGTAGGCCATTTCTTTGGCTTCATCTTGATCCATTGTTCGGGCCATTTGCCGGTTGCTGGGTGAGACACATGAATATTTGCAGATGCTTCACGGAAGTCCATATCTGTATCTTTGGCATATATGGTGGAACGTCCCTTCTTAAGAGCTGTTACATGGCCATAAGGAGTGACTGATGAAACGGTTGTGTTGGAATTGATAATTTTGATATCTTTGACTGTTGAAAGGTCAATGATGTTTTCTGGTTCACATTGTTGAACAATTTGGCCTTGGCTATTGACAATTGCGTTACATAATTGTAAGTCTGTGGTTGAACCTGGTAATAAATAATATTCATCTGGATGAAATATAATTGGTCTGAATAAGTGTAAAACTTTCTTGGCTGATGGGCCATTCTTGATAGATGCTGTAAGTACAACATCATCTGTTTCTTTTGGTTGAATGAAAAGATATTTTAATGAATTATATTCTCGTTTCTTAGTGAAAGTTGTTAACTGGTAACCAACTATATTGAATGAGTCTTTGCTACCCTTTGGGTCCCAACTAATTTCAACACCTTCTAGTGAAGAAAATGTGTTATCAAATTTATCATAACCAATCAAAGAAAACTTATAATAGGATGAAAGATAAAGTAATGTGGAGATTGATTTGATTGATACTCTTGCGATTTCATCTATATAAACTTCAATATTGATTTCTTCTTTTCCCCATGTTGCAGTTATATAAGTAGCAACTCTTAATGGGCCTGCGTGTTCAACAATAATGTTGAGTGATGTGTTTACTCCATCACCATGAGGAACAAGTTGGATGTATTCTTTATCTCTGACTTTGAAATGAACATTAGGTTTATTAAATGAGATAGTATAATTAGGTTTCATATCGGATTGTGGATCTCTAAATGGTAGTCGTATTACTGGGTCGGAAGCTTTAAGCTCGCAGAGAGCTAAGGAGATGAACAACCACATCATTTAGAAAATAGAAAACCGCCACATTCCGAGCAAAACCGTTATTAAGATTTTCACAAAAGTCCCTTTCTAAACGTACGTTAACTTCTCAAATTGAATGTTTTGGCGGGGAAATTCTTCTTCAGTTTTGATAATATAATATTTTACTTTACAAGCATAATTATGCTAAAATTTTAGTAAATATTGTCGGATTTTCTTTGTAAATTCATTATTCTCGTTTGAAAACTGTGCCTCGGATTTAGTATACAGCACTTCGGCCAATAGTGGACAGACTTGCTGCAAAACAAGTGATGCGTCGAATTATAGAAAAATATTCCAATACATGAACGACAAAGTTATTGGGCTTATTCAAAGCGGATGTACAATTGTTCGATTTACAAAAGCCGAAGAAGGTGAAATTGCCACAAGATCTTGGATCTGTAGATTATCCCAAACCTCCGAACAACATAACGTCGGCTTCACCAATGAAGGTATTGATATATTTATAGATGTATTAATACATAGCTATCACCCTATTATGAATATATAATATATTTACATAGTTTCATTTATGATTAATAAAAACCCAAGAATAATATTCTGAGAAAAACGAGATAAATTTATTTTTTCATTCCAAAAAGTGATAAAAATCTTAAACAATACAGCGCTGTCAACCAAATAAACGGTCGTTTCAAATCAGAAAATCAATTTTTTTCATTTTCCACTGAACTAAATTTAAAAAAAATATAAATAAATAAATATACACATTCTATTCAATAAAGTTATCTTAACCAATTTTTTTTTTTATGAGCAATCTCCAAAATTCCAAAATGCTTTTTTGAGCTTTAGGATTAAATACAGAAGTTTGAATTAAATAAATATATAGAACTGATAAAAGTCATTATTAATTTATATAATTTTTTTTTTTTTTTTTTTTTAGTTTTCATTCCGTTTTTAAGTTATACAAGATTTTCAATATCTATAGATCAGAGCAAAAATTCAAAAATCTGTCTTTGCAATTTTTTATAATTTATATGTTCTATAAATAGGATAATTCTTGAAACAATTTATTCATTATTGGAGACTCTGGACAAAAAATAACTTTTTGAATCAATTTTGCGGTTATAAATCCATCAAATTTCGTTCCGCCACGAGTGAGCGATACTCACAAAAAAGATTCACAAAATTAAACAGAGAATAAAAATATTTTAAACATTTTTCAACAATACTTGTATATACTGGTTTAGATGTGGTTAGTTGGGACGTCCAGTCTTTGCTTAGATGACCGTTTGTGTATTGTATCGTACACAAATTTAAATAAAAAGTGACTTAATTCAGAGGAAATTTTAAAAAATTATTATATCTTCATATAAATTTGTCAACTGCTTTTATATGTTTTAATAATTTGAACGACGATCAAAATTAACTTTTTGAATACTTGGGAAAAATATTTGTTTTTTTTAGTCGATTTTCAAGTATGGAATTAATTTTTTTAAGTAATTTTCTATACACATGATTAACATCGGCTAAACTATTAATTGATAATATTTAATTAAATTTTTATTGAAAGCAATTTGATATTCATAACTGAGTGTAATCCAATATTTTATGTCATTTTTAGAAGTTTATCATCAACTGTTCAAGTGGTAAAAAAATTTATATATTAGTTTAAGTAGTGAATCATTAAATTAAAAGATATTATCGGATCAAAAAAAATGATGAACGATCAGTATTTGAAAGGAATTGAATGTATCGTCTTTCCCGATAGATTTTGAATAATTTTTGATCGGACAATAGGTAATTTCTTGTTGTAAAAAAACCATAGAGAATTTGAATGAAAATAGTCTTCTCTCAAATCGAGGAATCTTTATGCCAAGAAATTTTTGTATCAAAATATCAATGCCAATAATTTGAATGGCTATTGTCAAAACAAATAATTCAAATGCCATAATATTTTCAATGGAAGTTATCAAGAAAGATCCATATGAAATATGAATCTCTGTTACTATTACGATGTTGCGTAATAATATCCAAACAAGTCTAACGCGCAGCAAAAAGAAATAATTAAGTCATATGTTTACCTCTGAATCATTGAATATTAAAACATATAATATGATTTGTTATTTTTTATAAACTCTATTATTCATTGAGATGAATTGGATCATTTGGATTTAGGATGATTTTTGGTTCGAACATTAATCAAACAAATTTTTACTATTGAATGCTAAATAAAAATCAATAAAACTTTTATGAAAGTTAGAATATGTAATGCCCTTCTAAATTCTTTTAAAATGAGAAAAAACTATTCTGTATTTATTTTAAAACACATTCAATTTTAGGTAAGAAATTATATAATTTAAATGATCCAGCATTATTTTACCTACACAACAGTTATTCTCAATATATAATAATATCCGATAAGGAATATATCTATAGTTTTCCGGAAATTACTTTTTGTTCTTGGAAATAAATTCTGTAATAAGGAATTTTGAATTTTTTCCAAAAAATCTTCGATTGTTTCAAGTAAACTTCAGAAAAATTAACGTGCAAAATTTTACGATTCGTAGTAGACCCTTCATATCAAGAAGCTGACTCAGCTGAGTTTTTAGATATTTTAGTTTTTATTTTTCTGTGGTTTATATGTTTTGGAAGATACATTGCACGTTTAAAAAATTGTCTTCTCAGAATAATTATTGATTCTTAACTCAATGGCTACAGGAAAAATATAGATTTTTCATATAAAAATCATTTAAATATACGCCTATTTTGGAGTAACCTCATCTCTCAATTAAGAGATATTTTAATTTTGCTAAAATCTAAAAATAGATAAACCACTAGTCACCCGTTGTGGTAAGTGGTACAATCGTGCACCTTATCAAAAAATTAGTAGAACACTTACCAAAGTCTGAACTAAATGGCACCTTTTTCACGAAGTAATTGTATTATTTCTCTGAAACCCAACCGTTTAGCAATTTCAAATGCTGTTTCAAATTATTAAAACATATATTAAATTATTAAAACATATTTCAAATTATTAAAACATATATAAAATTATTAAAACATATTCCAAATTATTAAAATATATTTTAAATTATTAAAATGAATATTTTTTGCATTAACATCAATTCCTTCTTTATCTAAAAGTAATTTTACTATTTCTATATTATTATTTCTAACTGCTATATGAAGTGCTGTTTCAAATTATTAAAACATATTTCAAATTATTAAAACATATTCCAAATTATTAAAACATATTACAAATTATTAAAATAAATCCAAAATTATTAAAACATATTCCAAATTATTAAAACATATTCTAAATTATTAAAATATATTACAAATTATTAAAACATATTTTAAATTATTAAAATATATTACAAATTATTAAAACATATTTTAAATTATTAAAACATATTCTAAATTATTAAAATATATTACAAATTATTAAAACATATTCTAAATTATTAAAATATATTACAAATTATTAAAACATATTTTAAATTATTAAAACATATTACAAATTATTAAAACATATTACAAATTATTAAAACATATTACAAATTATTAAAACATATTCCAAATTATTAAAACATATTTTAAATTATTAAAATATATTATAAATTATTAAAACATATTTCAAATTATTAAAACATATTCTAAATTATCAAAATATATTTTAAATTATTAAAACATATTCTAAATTATTAAAATATATTATAAATTATTAAAACATATTCTAAATTATTAAAATATATTATAAATTATTAAAACATATTTCAAATTATTAAAACATATATAAAATTATTAAAATATATTCTAAATTATTGAAATGAATATTTTTTGCATTAACATCAATTCCTTCTTTATCTAAAAGTAATTTTACTATTTCTATATTATTATTTCTAACTGCTATATGAAGTGCTGTTTCAAATTATTAAAAAATATTTCAAATTATTAAAAAATATTTCAAATTATTAAAACATATTACAAATTTTTAAAACATATTACAAATTATTAAAACATATATAAAATTATTAAAACATATTTTAAATTATTAAAATATATTATAAATTATTAAAACATATTTCAAATTATTAAAACATATTTTAAATTATTAAAACATATTCTAAATTATTAAAATATATTATAAATTATTAAAACATATTCTAAATTATTAAAATATATTATAAATTATTAAAACATATTCCAAATTATTAAAACATATTTCAAATTATTAAAACATATATAAAATTATTAAAATATATTCTAAATTATTGAAATGAATATTTTTTGCATTAACATCAATTCCTTCTTTATCTAAAAGTAATTTTACTATTTCTATATTATTATTTCTAACTGCTATATGAAGTGCTGTTTCAAATTATTAAAAAATATTTCAAATTATTAAAAAATATTTCAAATTATTAAAACATATTTCAAATTATTCAAATGAATGGTTTTTGCATGAATATCAATTCCTTTATCTAAAAGTAATTTTACTATTTCTATATTTCCTGATTTAACTGAATATGGTAAAATTGTTTTTGGAATTCGTTGACTTTCTATATCACTTTCTATTATGAATGTATTTCCTTTTGATACTATTTCTTTTATAATTTCATTATTTATTTTCATTCCTTCTTTTTCTAAAAACATGAAGATTTCATAATTATTAAATTCAATACATTTTTTCCCAAGATATATTAAATTTTCTTCACTTAAATTACAATTATCTTGATTTTCGATATCAGAATTCGATTTTGTAAAAGAAGAGTTTGAAGATGAAAATTTTCCAATTTTATTTTCATAAAGATAATGAAAAATTTCATTTCGATGAAATTCTATTGCTGTTTCATGTGCTTCTTTAAACGATGAATTGTTTTGTTCACATAAATGAATAATTTCTAAGTTTCCACCTGCAATTGCATATTTAGATGTATTTTTTAATATTCGAATTATTTAATAATAAATATTTAAAACATTTAATCGAACCAAAAAATGCACAATAATCAATTAATGTAACATTTTCAGTATTAATAAATGAGCATCTTTCATAAAGTGATGGCTTAATTATTTGATTAAAGTCAAATTCATTATTTGATGATATTTCTTGAAGCTTTTCTAAATCATCATTTCGAAGTACTTTCGCAATTTCTAATGGATTAACTCCTTCTTTTACATATTGCATATGAAATTTCCAATCATCTTTTGATAATTCATCAAGTGCTGAAATAAATTCTTCAAGGAATTGTGGTCTTGGATATTTGTTCTTTAATTCATTTATTTCTTCTTTTGTTTTATATTGAGAAAAATAAAATGTGTTTATGTTCTTTACTGAAGATGGTTCAATTATTTCTTCTTCGATCATCTTTTCAAGAAGGAAATATGATTCTTGTTTTTCTGTTCTCAGTAAATATTTACAAAAGATTTGAACAAGATTGGCTTCAGTTCCACTTATGTTTTTAACTTTTTCATCTTCTTTTTCTTTTAAAGTTAATAAATATTTAATGTATATATTTTCATTATTTGATTGAGAAACAAAAGCTGAATAGATAAGTCTAGAAACAAGATAGTTAAATGTATATGGCAGCCTTTCTACAAATAAATTAATTGTTGCTTGAACTGATTGATCGAAATTTTTTTCGTTGAGATTATAGACAATTGATTCTAATGATTTCGAAAGTTCCATCAATTAAATAATGTACAACCCTGTTTAAATATTTGTGAGAAAATACAATTGTCAGTACCAAAAAAAATGTCATACGATAGGCATAATCCGATACAGAGTGGTTTTGACTAAATATTAATTGAAAATAAAATTTTTTAAAGTTGTTCAGTATGGTCAACATTCTCCTCATGATTCCGGTGATTTTATGCAGAGTAAAATAAATATCAAAAAAATTTCTTTGTTGGTATACCATTGGGGTGATGGCGCGGATTTTTAATGTTTATCGTTGCCAATAAAATTATTATCCCTTTTTCACCTCATTTTGTTCAATATAAATATTCAATTCGTCCAATTCATGATATAAAAACAAAATCCCAGAAAACAAAGCAAAATATATCTATATAAAACATTGAATAAACTCGGGATTTTATTTAGATAAAATTCATTGATTGGTTGAAGAAGAAAAATATGCTAATAAAAAATGATGCAATATTTTATAATGTACAATTTTTTTGATTCTCTTGTATGACAAATTGAAAATCTTTATTGGACAAAATGAGGTGAAAAAGGTATATTTTTAAAAATTCCATCAATTTAAAACAAGAATGGAAAAAAAAATGTCAATTTTTCCTTTTCTGATTATTACATATGTTATTTGATTATATTTTTTTATTTGAGTATTAATTTTTATAAAGTTAGGCTGAATTTTGAAAAAAAGTTGTATAAATATGCCAAGATTTTACTCATACAAAAAAAAAAAATAAATCAAAAAATATATAACAATAGGAAATGTTAAAGATAAAACAAAGCTATGCATAAAAATCTTTAGATTCAATCCAGAAAAAAATTCAAAACAATTACGAATGGAGTATTCCTTATTTATGCTGAAAAAAATCATGAGATTTTCTGTCTCGAAATTGTTGAATTAATACATAAAAAAGAATCAAAGATTCGATATAACAATTCAAACATCACAATTAATCAAAAGATTAAAAACAACAATTTAAATATATACAACACTAATATATAATAAACTTTTCTATTCATTAATAAATTGTTTTTTTTTTTACAAATTTCCAAATTTTGAAAATTTCACGTAACATGTCATCAGATGAATGGATGTTTTTCCTCTTGGATCTTCGAAAACATCATTTCGAAACAATATAAAATGGCAGCTTTATTTACTTTCAGTAGTAATCAAAACTCAAAAGGCTATTTCATTTAATAGAAACATCATATTTATTTTATTTTATACTATTTTTGAATTATTTATAGATTTTTTCCCATACATTAAAGGATATTCCATTACAAAGTTTTTAGAATGGGACCAAGGTCCAAAAACCACATCAATTTTATTAAATCTTTATATTATTTTAGGAACTCTCATCATTCTTTTTATCTTACTTTTTATCTATTCATTGACCTACCCACTGAAGTCTGTTCGTTTTCGTTTTTTATATATTCCACATTATCATGTTTTTTTCTTTCTAATTATTTCATATTTTTTTTCCGAGGCAATTATCTCCATCATCAAAGCCGACCTCACCTACACCTTTTTTAACTACATCCAGCTCATTTTTTGCTTCATTTATATCATCTATTTATTTATCGTATCATTATTATGTTTGATTGAAACATGTTCAATCATCAATCCCAATCCATTATTATGTGAATGGTTTTATGGCATTTCCTTTTTTTATCCATTTACTATTTTACTTCGTACATTTATTTCTATGGAACATCATCGCTTATCGTTTACGATAGCTATGATATTTTTCATAATTTGTTTAATATTTAACATAATTATATGTGTTTGTATATTATTTTTCAGGCCATTTATGTATGATTTAATGAACATTTTTTTTTCCACGTTATTTATTACTCATTCGATTAATGTTTTATTAATAATAATTTCACGTTTTAATTATGTAAATCATATTTTCATCTTTTTAATCATTTTAAGTATGATAATAACATTTTTTATCTTAAACACTATTCATTTAACTCCATTAAAGAATCGATCGCGTCAAATATTAAATAAAATTAAAAATTCCGAAATTTTAACGAATAAAGATTGCGAAGCAGCAGTCGAACAATTAAAAAAAGAGTTCATGTTAAAGTCATTGATTATGACTGCTTTTCAAGATCGAAATAAACTTGCTATAAATCAACAATTTATAGTGTTTTGTATAAATCGATTCCCTAATAATCAATGGATTTTAAAGTATTGCGTCTTTTTATATTCGATTTTTTGGAAATTAGATTCGAATTCTTATAAATTCTTTTTATATGTGTTAAGTAATAATGAGAAAATTAGTTTCGTTACACAAATATATTTGTTCCAAATGATATTTTGTTATATGCAAATGTCATATCCTTTATCACCGATTATCCAAAAAGAATTAAATGTTTATTACTCATTATTTACTTCTTTTAGTAAAAAGAATAAACAATTTTGGTTGAGTTTATTGGGTAATGATGAGGAAGATAATAATAATAATGAGAAATTTGATAAATCATTATTTTTATATTTAAATTCTTTAGAGAATAAATTGTACGAAATGAAATCCGTTTTTAAGTTTTGTAATTCGATTATTCAAGAACAAATATTATTCGAAGCGGAATTTAAACATAATTATATTAAATGTGATAAATTATTCCAAAAATCGAAATATTTGTTCACAGAAGGTAATAATTATGTTTCATATTTATTATTCCAAAACTTTATAAATATTTTTCCTTTTTCATTATCTAATTCATATAACATTAATAGTAATAATAAAATTAATTATTTATCTTTGGATGTAAATAATAATAATATAATAAATGATGGATTTAAACCTATTAACGAATTATATAACGTTTGTTCAATGTCTAAATATGAAACACCTAAGAAAATTAATGATTTTAACTTTTTGCCATTAATTTTAAATATTTGTTTAGTGATTTCGTCAATATTTTTCGTTTTTATATTTTATGTTTTAATAAAAATTAGAATAATGGATATCGAAAATAAACAAAGATCAGATGAAATTTCTGATTTTATTAATCGAACTTTAGATATATATCAAAAAATTGGAATTATTCATTATGAAATAATTGCAATTGTTGATGTATTAAATAAAACATATTTCGATACGACTAAAATCCAAAATATGTATTTAAGTTCTTCTTCATGGAGTTTATTCCATGTGTTTATCATGAATAAGATTTTGGATTCTGAAATACAATTAGTTCGATATAAGAACATTTTGGATAATACAAATTTAAGTCTTAATTTTATAAATAATTTTACAAAGTACTTTTCAATAGTTTATCAACAACTGTCAATTTATTCTACGATAATAAACGTTTCAAAAAGTTTCTATTTGAATAGTGATTCAATTTTGAATCATTCGATACCTTTATTATGTGGTGTACTTAATGATATTTATATCGAATGTACAACTGAATTAAATGATTTTCTACAAGATAAAAAAGAAAAACATGAAATTTATTTACATGCCAATATTTTTTTGATACTTTTTGATGTGTTATTTTTAATTAGTTCTGCATTTTTCATCCTTAATTATGCCAAGAATCGAATTAAAGCTATATTAAAGATCATACAACCTAAAGTTATACATAAAATCTCACAATATTTTAATAAATATCTGAATAATGCCACCAAAAATTATTTATTTACATATAAACTTAAAGATAACATTTACATTTACTTTTATATCTTTTTATGTATATGTTTTGGTGTTCCATTAATTTATACATTTGTTAATATCATTCAATTACATTTACAGAATTATGATTTCGTCAAAATCCAAAACATAAAAGCGAATTATATAATACCAACAAAGAATAGTACATTTTTATATTACGCAAACACATTTTTTGAGTTCCAAACTCAAACAATTACTTCATCGTTATCAGAAACTTATAAAATGACCAACAATAACAATGGTACTAATATTAACTTTAATTCTTTTTATCAACAAAACATGAATAATTATACAATTAATATCAATTACATAAACACAACAAGTGATTATTCTATTTCGTTAATAATTTTTGCGATGTTTTTGTCATATATAATCCTTTTATATATAATGATTTCGACGTCAAAACTTTTAAGATCTTCGAAACATTTGTTTTGTTTTATCCCCGAAAAAGCTATTAATTCGAATCCTTTATTAATATCGTTACGAAAGCATAAGAAAATATTAACAATATCGAAGTTTAAGTCATTGATTCCATTCATAAAAGGTAAGCCAACATTTAATAAAACGTTTTGTTTCATCAAATTCCATAAAAACTCAAATAAAGTTAAAGAAGTAATTGGCGATTATAATTATTTCTTAGGCGTCAAACCAAAATCATTAAAAAAGATAAAACGAATATTAAATCATAACAAAAATAAAACAAAAGATTATTCAATGAATGTTAATCAATTCTTTGAAAACAAAACAAATAAATTGGAAGTTAAATACTTAAATCATATGTTCTCTTTTAATTTCATCGCGAAAAATAAATTGTTCATTCAAGAAGAAGTTTATAATGATAAAGATTGGCTGAAAATTAAAACCTTTAATGAAATATCAAATAGACTTCCAAAACTATATCCAAATGATATACCTTTTTTAAATGAGGGTTATGTGATATGTGTGAATGAGTTGTCTGAGTTAAACAAAAAGGATTTTTACGAAAATATTTCGAATTTCCCGTTCTTGATGTTGTTCGATATGAGAAATAATTCGTTTTGTTTTGTAGCTGATGCAAATGTTGATAAAATATTCCAAAATATTTTGTCGTTTTGTAATAAATGGAAAAAAATTGCAAAAATAGGTATCGACTTTGGTAACGATATTAAAGTTTCGGTGCCAAAAGAAATATCGAAATCAAATAAAAAGAATTTCGATAGAGTTCGTTCGTATGGAGGATTTAAATTCTCGAATATTAATAATGGGAATGAGGATAGCGGTATAATAGAGTACTCACGATGCACTTCCGAGTGTTATGAGAATGCAATGCTGCTTGCGCTGGTTGCCAAAAAAGGTCAGGTTTTGGTGTCGGTAAACGCGGCAAAAGATAACGGAAAAAAGAAAATTTGCGTTGTAAGAAATGGACAAAATCCTTTGGAGTACGTGATTTATTAAAATAAAATTCTCGGTTTTATTTCGTATTATTTTTATTAAATGTGATAAATCGTTAAATTGGATATTAATAATTTTCGTTACTTACTTTTCACTATTTCTAAACTCATAAAAATAATTTGACATAATGCATAATTTGGTAAATAACAATAATCAATATCCATTTAAATTTAAAAAATGCTTAATAAATATAAAAAGGAACCAAATAAGTCAGTAATATACTAAATTCTGAATTTTTTTTAAATGTTAATAGAATAATTTCATGTATAAAGTAAAAAATCGACAAAACATTAAATATATAGAAACGTCCAATTCATATTTACTCATTTAAAACAACGATAAGAATTTTACCTTTAATTTATTTTAGTATACGATAATAATTTTACTTCCACCACATATACAAACAATTTCATTGCTTCTTTGTTCCCCTGTCCATTTCCCAGCATTGATTGGCAAACGATAGTATCGGTTTCACTTTTCCGCTCAATTTCATATGCTGCAAAATTTCGATCGTCGTCGAGTACTGGTTCTTGTCAAGCTTCGACTCGATCATCTTTAGGTGTCCTAAGCCAACATAAAACAGGTAGTCAGTCAAGTCCTTGAAGTGTGCAAATATTGAATCCCATATCATTAACAAGGACGGAAGATCATGTTCTTGGGCAAAAAGAAGAGTGAACCATCTCAAACAGTAGAAGATAGGATGGATTCCTAAGGATGAGATTACGTCATGAGCATATGGAAGATGAATAGCAATCAAAGAATCAAACGTTTTGAGCTTATGCATAATGATAGAAGACTCATCTTGGGTGGTATAAAACTCTGGGAGCTGTGTAACTGTCATTAGTTTTTGGAAACAATGAAATGTTAAACATTCAACAATATCAAGAGCTTCATCGCTGATTGTCTTCTCAATTGTAACCCACGGCTTGGAAAGAACATAGTAAATGATAATTGTGATTTCATTAAACCCTTGCATATAGCCAAGGCCTGAATGTAATACGCGAAATGTATGAAGTATTCGCTCTAGACGACGAAGATGTTCTTGAAATTCAAATAAAATGTCTTCCTCTGGAACTTTTATGGTGACATTTTTGATTGGTCGAGGTGGTAAGAAATAAAATAATCTACCGCTCCGAACAATATCAAGATGAATGATACCAAGAGCGTGGTTTTCTTGAAAGTCATCAATTGTTGTGTTTGGTAATATGTATTCCTTATGCCAATTTCCTAAATTTGTGAAATTAACGTAATCATCATATTGAGCCTTTAGTTCTCGAAGAGTATCCGCCCACTTAGTGAATTGGTTAGGGAATATCCCCAGTAAAACAAGCCAACAGTAAAATCTGTCAATATCTGGAAAAGTATCAAGACCTGTTGATGCCATTTGCTGTATTTTTTCGACATCAATCGGGTTGTCCTCATTGCTATTTATGACCAGTGGATAAATTACTGGTACACGGGAATCATAACGGGAAGGTTCGGGGAACATATCGTAACCAAAATTGACAAAAAGTGATAGCAGAAATCAATGGTTTACTTGACAGTTTATGGTTATTTGAATAAAACTTGATCTGCACAATACTTATCGTAAGCATTTAATTCTGAGAAAATGTCAAACAGGGCACTCCAAAAAACGTTAACTTCAATGAACTTTATCGTTTATAAATATGTGCACTCATTGTGCATTTTTGAAATGCTTTTGGAATATTTCATCCATAAAAATTGGGATTTCAACGTCCTGCATTAATAACTTTTCATAACAGTAACATACCCTATTATATGAATCAAAGTTATGAGAAAGTAATGATGTCGTAAGAAAATTACCAAATCGTGATAATGGATGATCAAAAATTGATTCATCAATACTCTCTGGTTTGGTTGTTTTTATTGTTTCATATAGATTTCGTGCTGCAAGTGGAGATAATTCGCGATCACCTCTCGAGGCGACGCAAAGAACGGCTCTAATGAGGAATGTGTTAATTGTGTGAGCATCGCCAATGACAATTGAACATTTCCAAAGAAAATTAGAAAACATTTCATAAATTTTAGGTGTGAGAAAGGCAAAATTTTCTGAATTTTTGAGGCATTCCGAAAATAAAAGAAGAAAAGCATTCTGGGTTAGATCATATGAACACACTGGAAGAGACTCTAAGGAACTGATGATTTGATGGTATCTGATTTCATGAGTTTCATCTCCAATAAGACGAATGGCAGAAGAGTAGACAGAAAATATGTAATCAGTGCAAAGGCTTGTTGGAATTGATAAAAAAAATTGTTTTAAAAGTGATTTGATTTCGTTTGAAGGTTCACAGTCTGGATGAATTGATATTGATTCTTCAGCATACCTGGCACAATAGTATGTATTTTTTTGTTGGATAGCAACATTTGCAAGTTTCAGATACATGTCCATTATTTCATAAAGATAATCTGATTTTAAATCATTGGCAATTTTAATTGCCTCATCGAGTGCAAATTCAAATTTCCCAGACTTTGCCAAAAAAATAATTGCTTGGATAGATGCATTCATGTTGAAAAAATTTAATGTGTCCGAAAAATGGCTGAGGTGCCCCAAAAATAAATAAAACCCAAAAACAGAGAATCTTAAGATTTTGTTCTATAAAAATGTACAACTATTGTTTTCTTCTAATAGATATTAAAAAATGAAGAAAGTATAAAAATATTTATTTCTGAAAATTAAAATTTTGATGAGACAGTGTTCCCATCACATTTGTACATTGTCATCAATACGCTTGGTAATATGTAATTAAATCTTTTTGATGGATTTACATTTTTCCTTACATTTTTCGAGTCCATCTTCTAGATGCTTAAAGTCTACCTTACAATTACTGATACATTTACTTGATATCTCTTTAAGGATTTTTTTGTCTTTATATTTAGGGGAGCCTAGATTTTTACATTTCGATTTACATTCACTTATTTCTTTATGATCGCCATAAAATAACCTCCTGCAATATTTGATACATCTATCTTTCTTTTTCATGAGCACTATTCCAAAGACTAAAAGTATTAAAGTCATAAATTTTGTTGTTTTTTTGTAAAATATAAAACCAATAGAATTGAGAGGAAAATAAAACCATATCTGGTCAAATGAAAACGTTTATTTATGACTTGGCCGATACCTAACGTTCCCTTCATTCAAATAATTGAATTCATAACTAGTCGATCAGTCAAATAAAAATGGAAGAAAATCAACAAATTGTTTTACCAGGTGAAGTTATTTCAGATACGACTGAAAATTATATGTGTGGTTCAGGTGTATCAGTTCGAGATGGGAAGATTATATCTACAGTTCGTGGTTATGTTACACAAATTAGTCAGTTAATCTCAGTAACACCAATTACATCAATTTATTATGCCAATGTAGGAGATATTGTTGTAGGGCGAATTTCACAAGTATTAAAACAACGATGGAAAGTTCAAATATCAAGTTCAGTTTTAGCAAATCTTCGTTTATCATCTATTTATCTTCCAGATGATCAATTTCGACGACGTACTACTACAGATGAACGAAATATGCGTCAATATTTTGATGTTGGAGATATTGTTTGTGCAGAAGTTCAACAAATTCAAACGGATGGAGTCATTTTTCTTCATACTCGCCAACAACATCCACGTCGTCTTGAGAATGGTTTTGTTATTGAAGTTCCATCACGTTTGATCAAACGAGTTCAATTTCATATTTCTAGTTTTTTAATTGATAATTTTCAATTTAATTTTATTTTTGGACTTAATGGAGTTATTTGGTTATCACCGACAGAACCATCATCGATTTATCTTATTCCGCGCATTCGAAATTGTATTATTTTGCTTGCGACATATCAACAACTTATTTCGACAGAATCAATTCAAGAAATATATCAACTGACGAACAATATTCCAGTTGACAAAATCGTCAGTGTAGAAACAGTTGAAACATTGTCACTATTTAAATAAATAAATAAATAAATAAATAAGTGAACAAAAAAACATAAATTAATGAATGAATAAATTATAAATAAATATATTATATTTTGATATTGAATATTAAAATATATTTTTATGAGAATTTTGACAAATGAAAAGTTCAAAATTTCAAATTGTTATGAGTTGTTGTATAGACAAACTCTCAATGCTAAGTCAACATATAGAATGAATTTTTAATTGTTTTGATATACAAATGGAACAATTTGTGATTGCAGATATTTTATGAGTTTATCAAAGAAATACATCAAATGAAATTGAAATAACTGATAGAAACACAGATTACATATGTAAAATTGTTCACAACCTTCATATGAGGAATTGGGGTTACCTCTAAGAACAAAGAGAAGCAAGTCAATTTGAAGGTCATGTATTAACAAAAAAATGGAATGATATTCTTTGGGATTAAGCAAAGGAGAATACAAACATGAAAAACGAAACATTCACAACTCCTTTTAGGATGATGGGGTCGAAAAAAGGAACTGTAAAAAAATGTTATACAATTTATAGGATAATCAAATAACAATTTATGCGGAAATGTTTAATGTTTTGTATCTTTTAAATTTTAATAGTTTAAATTTTGTTTTTAAGGAACATGTGCATAGGACAGCCTCTCAAAAAAGAAGTAATTTTGATATCAATCCTTTTTATTTCAAAAATATATTGCAAATTTTTGGTGTTATCAGCTCGAAAATGATTTGAGGAGGTTTGTTCGATATTTTTGTAAATGGGAATCGAGGACCTGACCAGGATCCAATCTGTTTTCATATATTCAACAACAGGCACAAGAGTAATTGCGAAATACTATACACAAAGCATTCCAGAAGATCAAAGAATATCATTTGAGAAAAATGTTTTTAAAAGAGGTTTTGAAGAACAATTTGGAGAAGTGATGCAACATGATGAATTTATCATTGTGTATCGTGAAATTAGTGATGTTCTAATTTTCGTTGTAGGTGATTTGAAATCAAATGAATTATTATTAGCAGAAGTACTTGAAACAATTTGTACTTCACTTAGGCTTGTTTATAAAGGAAAGGTAAACTCTGAATCACTAATTCGTCAAATTGATTTACTATATTTGCTCCTTGATGAAACAATTGAACAAGGATTTATTTTCGAAGGTGATCCTGAAGTAATTGCTGCGAGGACAAAGCTAAAAGACGATGGTGCATTACTAGGTCAAGCGATCCGTGCTATCACAGGTTTTTAAATATCTTCTTTGTTATCAATTTTGCATTTTTTTTTAATAATCCTTCTCAATACGCTAGTAGATAACGTATGGACTAAAAATAAAAATAATTTCATGAATTTATGATTTATGATTGGCAATAAAAAACGTTATTGTTTATCTAACAAACAAAGATTGGCTTAGCTACCATTTGTTAATTTACCCTAAGTCATCTCCATTAATCGCAGATTTCGTTTTCATGAAACAGCCGATAGAGTTCATATCCGTTTACTTTTAAGCAACTTTGAATGGTCTAAGTGAGCGGTTTTTATTTTGGTGCATGTCGTCAATTCTCCAAACTCGCTTTGAACTTCTTCAGAAATCATTTTGGACCGAAGACAACAGGCTCAAATTTGATGCTATTTTAATTGTCTCTCATCCAAGAGAAAGAAAACATATTTACACCCTAGATGATTCTCTTTATGTTTGGCTTTTCCAAAACCTTGAACCACTTGTTTATGTAGTTCTTGAACCTGAAGCCATTAATGTTTTTATTACATCCAAACAATATGATTCAATAACTGATTTTCTCAGATTACCATTTTTAAAAGTTTCAAAATTTCAAGATGAAGTCCAAGAACATGCCGTTTCTTTCATAAAAGAAAAAGGATTCAGTCATTTAGGTGTATCAGGAGATTGGATAAATGAAGCCTTTTTAGCAGATATGCCAACAGTTCAATCCGATTTTGAGCTCGAAGAAATCTTAATTGTTCATGAGAATTCAGAACTTACCAGAACCAGAAATGCAGTGAAGATAGCTGATCATGCAACCCAAAAAATCCTTGAAAAGAATCTTTTTTCTATCATCCAAGATCACGAACCAACAGAATGCAGGGAATTATCACGAGTTGTTGAAGCTGAGTTGAATAAGCCAGATGCAATTGGTCTTAAGTTCAAACAAAGCGATGTATTTCCAGCCTTTCCACCAGCCATATCATGTGGTACAAATGTAGATTTATCATATCCACCTGAATGTGTTGGTAGTATCACAGATGATATTATATGTTCAACTATTGGTGTTAGATTTAAGTCATATGTTGGTGTTACTGGACGTACATATATAGTTAATCCCACCAAAAGGCAAAAGGCAGCATATAAATCTCTTGTTCGAGGTTTTAATGCAGCAATTTCAGCAATTAAAGTAGGTGCCACATGTGAAGACATATATCAATCATTTGTTAATTCTATTGATGAAGAATTTAAGCCTTATGTTCCAGAATCCATTGGTTCCTTCATCGGCATTCAAATTTCAACGGACCACCACCCCATCAAAAACGATACAAACACCTTCATCAAAGAGGGAACTTCACTTCTCATCATCACTTCACTCGCTAACGTTCCCGACGATGAGCCTAATCCTCCATTTTCATTACAAATCACAGACACTGTCCAAGTATTACCAGAAGAAGTTAAACGCTTATCAAAGCTTCCATACAAATATAAATATGTTGCTTATAACTTAGATACCTCAGCAGAGAAAAAAGTGATTGAAGATTTACTTAACGATAACTCTAGTATGATTGAAAGAACACGTGGTCATTCTAAGAAAGAAAAGAAGGTTGACAAAGAACAAAAAAGAACAGCACAAATTCTTGAACAATTTAAAGAAGCTAAAGATTGGGAACGAACCGAGAAAGTTGGTCAACAAGAACAATCATTTGATAATCAAATCTCATATGAGAATCCAATGCATATCCCAAGTAATCGATTACGAGGCAAAACTAATCGTATTGCTATTGATCCGGAAGCCAAAACAGTACTCTTACCAATCTATGGTATCATGGTACCATTCCACATTAGCACAGTTAAACAATCGAAAGAAGAAGAAGTTGAATCCAAATTTTCAAATTTGTCAATACAATTTGACGTCCCAAAGAATATACCACCTGAAAACTCTAAGTATGTTTACATCAAAAGCTTAATGTTTTCTACGCAAGGCATTGGTAAATTTACAGCTATTGCGAAACAAATCACAAAACTTAAACAACAATATGCTGCAGAAATGAAGAAACGACGTGATGATAAAGACCTATTCCAAAACACAGAGAAGTTTGAGAAGCTTGAAGGAAATATCCCAAGAATTGGAGGTGGGAACTTACATATCAAACCTGCCTTAACTGGTAAAAAGAATTCTGGTAATCTTGAAGCCCATAAAAACGCTTTCCGTTATCGATCCACATCAGGTGATCAACAAATTATCTTCTATAAGAACATTCGACTTGGTATATTACAAATGTCAAAGAATGAAACATTCACCGTTCTGCACTTTTTGCTAAAGAAGCCAATTAAAATTGCAAACAAAGGCACAGTACATGTGACCTTCTACAAGCAAGTAGTTGAAAGTTCAGTTGATACTTCTGCTCGTGGAATGAGTGGCATGAATGATCATGCTGAATTTGCTGAGGAAGAACGTGAACGAAAAATCAGAAAAAAGATTAATGGTGAATTCCGTGCATTCGTCCGTGCAGTGAGAGATCTTGATGGCTTCACGTCAAAGATAGAAAAGCCTGAGAGATCGCTTGGGTTTTATGGCGTTCTTGACAAATCGAAAGTTTATTTGATGCCAACAATAACCGCCTTAGTTTCAATACAACCGACGGACGCACCGTTTGTTTTTATGCGGTACGATATCGAGTTAGCGGTTTTCGAGCGGTTGAGGCCATCGGCGAGAACGTTTGACTTAACGTTCATCCTCACTGGATGGGAAACAAAAGACGCAAACCAAACTTCATTTATTACGATCTCTACAATTGATGTCGAGTATCAAGAACGAATTAATGGTTGGCTGGATGTGATTCTTGATAATAGGAAACCTTATGTATTGAGAAGTAATATCGATTGGAAGAAGGTAATGCCAACAATTAGAAAGAAGCTCGAGAGCTTCAATAAAGAAGGTGGTTGGGACGCTTTCTTACAGGACGAAGATGAATCTGACGATGAAGATGAATCATCTGAATTCGATCCAGGTGATAGCGAATTTGATGAAAGCGATGACGACGATGATGACGAAGAATTTGATGCCGTCCCAGATGAAGATGAGGATGAAGGCGGTTATGAAGATTCATCTGATGAAGGTCAAGATTGGAGACAGTTAGAAGAAGAGGCAAAGGCAGCAGACGCAAGACATGCACATAGATTTGATGACAGTGATGACGAAAGGAGACACAGTTCTCACTCGAAACGATCATCAAAAAGAAAGTAAAATTTGAAATTTTGTATTTAAAATTTGTCACGAATTTCAGCTGAAAAACATTTTTTTCCAAGGATTTGGTCAAATGTACACATCCGAAAGTAAAGCGAATATCAATAAGAAAAACTTTTTGCTTATGCCAAAATGCAAATAATTTCGTTGGAGAGAGAGAACCTAAGTGAATCATGAGAATCGCAAAATTGGTTCTTAACATAAGGTTGATATCAATTTTAGTGCGAATTTTGTTCCTGACCAAAAAGCAAATGATGCTGATACAGAATGTGTTTGTGAATTAAGAGCAAATTTAATTTCAAATTCAACAATTGTTTTATGCTTTAGTAGAGTTTTAAAGAACTAATTGTACAATTACTTTTATCCTCACATAAAATAACAAATATCAACAAAACATTCATGTTTATATTCTAAAACTTAAATTGAACGGAAGTTGGAATGATACTGATGAAATGAATCGGCAAATATTGTTTGACAAGCGAATATAAAAACAGAATTCTGATGATGTGTTTGATGTAAAATCATTATTTTTCTTTTAAAAAAAGAGTTTGATTTAATTTTCATAATTTGGAAAATAAAGAATTAGATTATCGGTAATTGAAATTTTTATTCGGCTGTCTGGTTCCATGAGTCCTCTACGCATTGTCTAACTCTTCTGCTATACTCTGGCCTATTTTCATTGTAGAGGCGGGCAGCTTCTGCATTTGCAGGTGAAGCTGGATTTGGATCAGTCAGCAATGATTGAATAGAAGTCAAGATAGATGATATATCATATGCAGGTGACCAGTTGTGTTGTAATATATCCAAGCAAATTGCACCACTTCGGTATACATTTGGATGGAATACGGGTGTTGTGAACTTCACCTCTGGAGCCTTATGAGGGTATTCTTCACTAAAGGTCATAGTAAGCTTAAAAATTCCGTCTTCCCAATCAGATTTTTCAGGGCCGAAAATAACAGCGTTCCACTTCATTATATTATCTGTTTCTGGGGCAGCTGTTATGTTCACAGGTGGGTCAGCCTGAAGCTTACGAAAGTCACGTAAAAGACGACGCCTTGCAGCGGATGTTGTCATGTTAAATAACCTGACCAATTATAACTTTTCAAAAAGCAAACAAACGTTTTCCATTTGACAAATTTTCTCATTTCCATCACCAAACCGTCGAATGTTTTTGGCAGATTTTTGTATTGAAAAAGTCGCCGATGTGACGATTTCTGACCGAAATTTCCACTTGAATCAATGTATTAAAGCTAAAATTTTAATGTTTTCTACATGTCTTACGAATTGATGAATCATAAGAAAAAAATTTAGAATAATATGATTGTGTGTTGGAAAAATTAGTATATGAAATTGTTTTAGAAAAATTTATTTAATGACTTTCATTGGGGCTTGGCATATGTTTCGGTCCATTCTTTAGCTTTTTGGGTGAAAGCAGCACGATCATCTTTGTATTGTGCAGCAATTTCAGCTGACAACGAATCATCTGGATCTGGAGTCGAAAGTAAATAGTAAAGTGACAACAAAACTTTCGTTGCATTTTCTATTGGTGTCCAACTTTTAGATAAAATGTCAAGACAAATTTCTCCGTGTGAACCAACATTTGGATGGTAAATTTTTGTATCAAAGTTGCACTGAGGTGGTTTGAGAGGATAGTCAAATGGGAATTTCATATCGATAATGAAATCACCTCCTTCATAAGGAGTTCCTTCTGGTCCTTTAACATGTGCCTTCCAATGAAAAAGATCACCACCAACAAGTTCGGCAGAGATGCCTTCGGTGGATGCTTGAACTTTCTTGAACTCGTTTGAGAGCTTTCTTTGTGCCATCTGAAAGTTGGTCGGGATGTCACTTTTTGTAAACCATAACCGTTAATCTTTCTGTGTACGTTAAAAGAAATGGAAAGCAGCATGGAGAACAAATCTACAACAAATTCAAGTGAAGACATGTCTGTTTCTGATTTAGACTTTTTGTCACTTGATATGGGAAGCGCAGAAATCGAAAACTTGAAATCAAAAATAGATGAATTAAAAGATTTTTTATTATATTTTAATTCTGATCAAAGGAAGGAAGAACAAGAAGAAGAATTATTGGAAATTCAAAAACAAATAGATAAGGCTCGAAAAAATTATGAAAATTCGATTGAAAAGCAAAAAGCTCAACAAGAAAAAGAAATCCAACTCATAATAAAAACACAACAAAAAGAAATATCAGAAATTGAATCTACCATTTCTGGATTTAACAATGAATCTGATAATTGGATTAAGTTATCCCATGAAATTCAACAAATCACAGATCAAATCGAGTTAAACAATCTTACATCGTCACTAGAAAAAGCTAAAGCAGAAGACCACGAAACAGAATTTCTCAAATCTATCAATCTTACTTCATCTCAAATAACTCAAGATCCCTTTCAAGAATTCCGAGTTCAAAGTATTCAAAGTGAAGTTGATCAATATACTATACTACTTAATCAAGAACAAGAACAATTTAAATCGTTTGAATCCAAATGTCTTGATTCAATAAAATCTTTAAACGAAGGCAAATCTTCACTTTTTAATCATCTAAAAAGTGAAGAAGAAAAGCGTGATGCACTTTCATCCAACCATCTTCGAATATTAGATGCACAAATATCGAAAGAAAACGAACGTTTTGAGTTTACAATTCTTTCACTTAAGAACAAAGAGAATTCATTAAACATGTTAAAATCGCAAATTGTTAAAAAATATAACCAAAAGTTACAAGAAGCTACAACAAACATAGAGAAAATGGAAGAAATGCTAAAGAAATTACAAGAAAGCGAGCAACAAGATAAAACATTTTATACGTCATCATTCGCTAAAATGAATTCATATCGAAAACAGAATAATTTGCTGCAGCAGAAAATTAAAAAAATTGAAGAAGAGCAACAAGTTTTGGATCAATGGATTTACTTGGCAAAAAGTGAATTAGAAAGAAATTGATGTTTTTGTTGTGATAATATACAAAGGCAAATTAGATTGCGCTTGATAAATATTTTAAAATATATACTAAATATATTCTTTTTTTTGGTATTTTTTAAGAAATGATAATATCATTGGTAAGTATAAGCAATAAATTTAATCAAGAAAAGAAATAAATTGTTGTTCTTCATCTGGTTTCCTTTCAATGAAGGAATCTTATGAATTTCATTAATTTTGTATGATATCCACCACTATGTAGAATTAACAATTCAACTTTTACATTCAATTACCAAAAACATTACGTTAAATCTAACCATCATTTTATATTAATTTATAGACCGCTTTTACAATTCATATATGAAAAGAAATAACAAAATTTATATGTTGTAAAAAAACTAATAATTTTTACAGTGAAACCATAAATCAAAATTATTTCAATTTCATTTGATGTATTTCTTTGATAAACTCATAAAATATCTGCAATCACAAATTGTTCCATTTGTATATCAAAACAATTAAAAATTCATTCTATATGTTGACTTAGCATTGAGAGTTTGTCTATACAACAACTCATAACAATTTGAAATTTTGAACTTTTCATTTGTCAAAATTCTCATAAAAATATATTTTAATATTCAATATCAAAATATAATATATTTATTTATAATTTATTCATTCATTAATTTATGTTTTTTTGTTCACTTATTTATTTATTTATTTATTTATTTATTTAAATAGTGACAATGTTTCAACTGTTTCTACACTGACGATTTTGTCAACTGGAATATTGTTCGTCAGTTGATATATTTCTTGAATTGATTCTGTCGAAATAAGTTGTTGATATGTCGCAAGCAAAAATAATACAATTTCGAATGCGCGGAATAAGATAAATCGATGATGGTTCTGTCGGTGATAACCAAATAACTCCATTAAGTCCAAAAATAAAATTAAATTGAAAATTATCAATTAAAAAACTAGAAATATGAAATTGAACTCGTTTGATCAAACGTGATGGAACTTCAATAACAAAACCATTCTCAAGACGACGTGGATGTTGTTGGCGAGTATGAAGAAAAATGACTCCATCCGTTTGAATTTGTTGAACTTCTGCACAAACAATATCTCCAACATCAAAATATTGACGCATATTTCGTTCATCTGTAGTAGTACGTCGTCGAAATTGATCATCTGGAAGATAAATAGATGATAAACGAAGATTTGCTAAAACTGAACTTGATATTTGAACTTTCCATCGTTGTTTTAATACTTGTGAAATTCGCCCTACAACAATATCTCCTACATTGGCATAATAAATTGATGTAATTGGTGTTACTGAGATTAACTGACTAATTTGTGTAACATAACCACGAACTGTAGATATAATCTTCCCATCTCGAACTGATACACCTGAACCACACATATAATTTTCAGTCGTATCTGAAATAACTTCACCTGGTAAAACAATTTGTTGATTTTCTTCCATTTTTATTTGACTGATCGACTAGTTATGAATTCAATTATTTGAATGAAGGGAACGTTAAATCACAAAAAACATTTTATTTAACTTACGAGTTATTACAACTGATCAAATTAATAAACAGATGAAATCTTTCACAGATATTCTAAAGGAATCTCTTTATGAACCCAATGATCAATCTAATTGAAGTGAGTGAAATTACAACCAGAAAAAATTAACAAATTCACATAAATACCATCAAACAGCTGAGTACCACAAAATATTTCATTTAACTCAAAATTGGCATTTATTCACTTAGTTCATCGGGTATTTAGAGAAGTCATATGGACCACTGCTTACGTAGCAATTCAATTTAATCACCTTCCCTCTCATGTAAAGTGTTGATGCCGCCAATTTATATATATAGGCAGCTGGTGCCCAAAATATTGATAACAAATATCTCGATGTTGAAGATAGCACTCCTTCCAGCTTGGTATCGGACACAACTGTTGATTCTATGTAATTTGGGAGTGTAATAGAATCACTTACTTTCCAATTATAAAGATCATATTTGTATTTCATTGCAGACAAAAATTGACTTTTGAGTGACTGGATGTTATCCAACGCGGCTTTTGTCCATTGGATGTCTTTGTCTAGTTGAACATAAATAAGTTCATCATTAGTATTATTTATATTTGGAAATCTTGAGTTATCTGTTGACGAAGTTGCATCAAACGTGACGTATGGAGTACTGTACTGAATAACTCTTTTCTCATAATGTGTTCTACCTTCATCATCAGTATAATAATAATAATCGTCATATGATCCTGATACCCGGATTGACACTTGTGGAACTGAGCTTCGTATTTGGGTGGTTAATTCTTGATAAGAAGATGGACTCATGTTGTTTTGGGCAGCTTTATAAACACTTGTTTGACTTGCAACAACACTATTCACAACCCAGAAGATTAAAAATAGTAAGCCAGCTACCATAGCAAAAGTACGGTGAAGGGGCTTGTTGGTGAAAATGAGGAAAATACCAAAGATAACAGCTACGGCGCAAAGAATAAAATGACAAACTGGAACAGAAACAGGAACGCTAACAAGAGTTGTAGAACTTGAGCTTTTGGTTTCATTGTACTCTTGATAATAAATGGCAAACAAACTTATCATGTAAACCAGAAAGAATATAACAATGATTAAACCAGCGACACGATACCACTTTGAAAAGCGTTTGCATGCCCTTGATGAATCACTTGAATCATCATCATGATGATAATGATCATCATAGACTTGTTGTGACGCAACACTGTCTGCTGCATAGTCTGGTGTAATGTCGTTAAGAGGCATCGTCATTACGGGTTGTTTATACACATTTCCGTATGGATCCATTCCAAAGTTGTTTTGAATTTTTTTAATAATAATAAAATTTTATCTTGTTTTTGTAAACTTCTTAATATTGACAAAATGAACGTTCATTTGATTGAAAAGACGTAATTGAATTATATACATATTGATAATTCGGATTTATTTGTGTGTCATTTGACGATTTTTTATGGTTGTTTCGCCATTTGTGTGGTTTTTTATCGTTGGTTTTGAACGAGCCCTTTGCTTGCAACTTTTGTAACATTTTGCATGATTTTGCATTTTGTTATTCTTTGACTAGAACGTAACATCAATACCGTTTATTCCATTTCTGGGAAAACAACACATAAACATTTACTACTTATAATTACACGTTTACAATTTTGGAATCGGGATCGGGAACAGTATTTTCATTTACATTTGAATTCAAATACTGTTCTGCAATAGTTTGGAACATCACATCAATTCCATCATTAGTTTCTGCACTCGTTTCGAAATACTTGATGTTTTTATCAATCGTGTGAATATGATAATAGATAATTTTGCTCAATCATCAAATTTTATTTTCAGCAAATTTTGTAAAAAATATCCAATATCTTATGATATAATTATGAGTAGAATGATATATACATCTCTTCTGATTGATAATAATATTTTGGTATATATTTGAGATTATTACAGGAAATTGAAAAATATGAAGTAAATAATAAAATCGACTCAAAAATAATAAATTTATTTTCTCAATTTCTTCTTAAAAGAAAACACACAAGAATCATTTTATTTACTTAATTACATGATTAAGCATAATTTACTTGAATCAAAAATCATTCAAAATATACGTAAACCATTTTTTGTTCATATTAATCAAGATAAATAAAATATTAATTTATATATTAAATCTTTATTTGATCAGGAAAATATTGCTTATAAAGAACTTTCGAAGAATGATTGGGAACTTCATAAGCAATTAACTAAAGAAGGAGTTAATCCTAATGTTATTGCGAAAATAATTCGTAATGATGAAATAGAAAAACTTCAAGAAATATCATCACAAACAAATTTTGATTTTAATCAATTTATTGAACCATCACTTTATGAAAGATGTTCATTTATTAATAAAAAATATGTTACATTAATCGATTATGCAGCATTTTTTTCTGCAGTTAAATGTTTTAAATATTTACTTATGAATGGTGCTAATGTATATAACACAGGTAAACATGCAGTTACAGGAGGAAATGAAGAAATTATTCATTTATGTGAGCAAAATCATTCGTCATTTGAAAATGCATATAAAACAGTAATTAAGTTTCATCGAAATTACATTTTTCATTATCTATATGAAAATAAAATCCAAGATATTAATATTTTAAAAAAATTAGGGAAAAAATGTGTTTCATATTTTAATTATGAAATTTTTACATATTTGGAAAAAGAATAAATGAAAAAGAAGAAATGAAAAATAATGAACATATCATAAATAAAGCAGCAAAAATTGGAAATTTTTTTCTTGTAAAATATTTCCTAAAAAATAATCAACTTCCAGAAAATATTTTAGTTTTTGCTTTATTTTCAGGAAATATTGAACTTGTTACATACATTTTATAGCAAAAAGGAATTGATATTAATGCTAAAGATATTTATTTGTTCTATTTTTTGTTTGTTTTAATAATTTTTAATTTTTAAATTATATTTGGGAATTAATTAAATTTGATGTTTTTTAATAGTAAAGTAAGCGAAAAATTCCACAATGGGATTTATATATATTTTAAAAATATTAATAAACATAGGGGTTAAACCATATGTCACATGTCTTTAAATGAATTCATTCAAATATTTTTTGGATATTTTTGTTTTTTGATTTCAAATATTTGAATGAGCTTACAAAAAGTTAACATCACACACAAAAAGTCAACTTAAAAACCGCATCACAAAGAAACATGTTGCTAAAACCTTTTGTTCATTTTTGTTGATATAACATAATCATTTTATGTAAAAATTATTCAACACATGCTCCCAAATTGAAGTTGCTGATGTAATTACACTAAATACAATTTATTTTCTATTTTTATCAAAATTTACAATAATTGCATTTCTTATTTAAATTGCATTATTTTAATGAATAACTTTATTCAATTATTGAAATTCTTCTGATTTGTATGAAACAGAGTATACATTAATTTCATTATAATCTTTTTTTTCATGTTTTTGTGATATTTGAACATGTTTTTCAGTTCACATATCGCATTATTATATTGAAATTTGTTGTTCCTTAAATGTAAAATTTCTCTAAAATGAACGAAGGAATTTTGATAAAACCTTTATAAATACAAAATATTGATTGTATTCTATTTAATGGTACTACAAATTTTTAAATATCATTGTGGAATTTTTTGTAACGAATCGAAATAATGTCATATGAGAAAAAAATTTAACATGTTGTAAAATTTTATATGAAACAATTCCATTTTAACTTTACTATTAATTGATAATAATAAATTAACCAAAATATTTAATTATAATAAAAATATTTCAATATTTTGAGAATTTCAAAAAAAATCAGGAAATTTGCGATTTTTTTTTAAAAAAATTACAAAATTATATTTATTAAGGTACCTCTATCACATAGTAAAAATTTGGTTTGATTTTATTAAGGATAAGGTTCATTTTTTGGGAGTTTTTTTTGCTTACACTACTCTTTTTTTAATTTTGGGCAAAAATAGAACAAAATTGACAGGGTGCCTCTAACGATAGGGGTTGAATAAATGTCACTTTTATAACAGGATTACTTGTAAATGAAGTCATAATAAAATAACAATTATGATCAAAAAAAAAAAAATTGACTAAACATCTGTCAATTTGCATTCCGTTTACACATCCCTTCTCTACGCCCAAAAGCTCTTTCAACTTTGGAAAACATTAAAAAGATTTTGTATACATAACACACACAAAATATATATTTTTGTAATTGTTCTAAATTTTAATAAAAATATTTTTTTAAAAAAATTAATTCCTTAAAATATGATAACTATAAACAATTTATTATTATTATGTGTTACTTTTTGCTTTAAATGTTTTCATGATTAACAAACATAAATCTCGGACTTGATTTTGATTAAGAGTAATTTCGTTTTGTACTTTTGGTATTATTGTTATTTTTAATTTCGACCCCGAAACAATATCGATTGCGCGGCCCGATTTCGAAGACGACCTAATCATCACATCATTCCATGGTGATGTTCTGGAGACCGTTTTGGATTTGAATGAAATAACCGAAACCGTCGTTTCAATCAGCCAGTTAACGTTCTTTTGATCGATTCCTTTAAACTGGAAAACGCCGCGTCGTAAGTAGCTGTTTGCTTTAACTTTCAGGTTACTGTCAACAGCTATCGGACCGAATTCTTGGCTTGCTTTTTCATTTTCATTTGAAGCACTTACAACTCTGATAAGATGACCAATATCTTCAACGCAACATCTATAAGAAGTCTTATTTTTGATTGGAATCCATTCATTATTATCTAGTCTTTGCCATTGGTAAAGACAATTTTCTTCAATTGGCTGAACTTCAACAATTGATCCGCAAACAGGTAATCCCTTAATCGTCAACACTTCTTCATCCGAAACCATTGAGCTTGTCATTACCATTTCAGGGGGACCTTTTTTCCCATTTTCATCGACAAAACATACCTCACAACCTATGAAGTATCCAACATCATCTTCCGATACGACGTAAACCTTTGAATTCTTCCATTTGAGGGGAAAATAATCGTTCCCATCAAAACGTTTCCATTCAAAAAGACATTTCAAATCTTTTTTGATGTTTTGAATTTTGCACTTTAAATTTGTGCCAATCAATATCTTTTTTGGTTCTATCAAAATGCATTTTGGCTTTTGTATATTAAATCCTACGAAATAACTTTCTGACCAATAGAAATCATTGGTTTCCGCAAACTTGTAACCAGCGATTAGTTCTTCGCCTTCGAACATTTCTTTGTTTTCGAAGATTCGTGAGCTTAAACCATTAATAACTTCGAATCCTTTCGGTGTTAAATGCTTCCATTGGAATTTCATCGACTTAACTCTGTTCTCAATGAAATTTCCATCGATTTTCAAGTTCCCATTTTTCATCAAAACGATTTTTGGCTTTTGTGGCGCTTTGTAGTACGGCAAAATCGATGATATATCTGCATAAACTTCATCGGAGTTTTCATTAATTTGAATAATACGAATTACGGAATCTATGTCATCTTTGGTGAGCCTGTAACTTAGCTTGTTTGTGTTTAGCTTCTTCCAATTTTTATGTTGGAAGTCATAACGAAACCAAAGGATTTCATTTTCGAGATTAATTTTGTGGAATATTTGTTCAATGTTAATGATTTGATCTTGATAAACATTGTTTTGTTCAATGATATTAGTAAATTCATGATAAGTTTTACCTTTATATTCAATCTCTAAATGTATTCGATGATCAATATCAAAATATTTTAGCTCGAAACTGTTTGTTTCGTTTAGGACCTCGTTGATTTTATCATCTACGTGCATCCATTTGATTTTGGTTGGTTTAACGTTTTCATTAATAATCAAATAATTACCAACAATCAGTTTCCCATTAATTATTGAACTATTGAATAGCCCTCTTTTGATCATTGGAGTGACGTTACTATCTTTGATGTATTCTCCAATAATTATCCTTGCCTTAATCTTGCATCCGTAGTCTTGTGATGTTAAACAATATAAACGTCCTTCTTCTTGTATAATTTTGTCAGGTTTATTACGGCTGCAACGTATCCATTTTATATCGTAACTGTCATTGTTTTCTTTTGTGTAAAAAGTGACGTTTAATTGGACCAACGAACCTACAATTGGCTCATCTAAACATTTGAGTTTAATGGATTGGATTGGTGATAATGATTGATGGATTTTGCCAAAGATAATGTCAATAAAATCATTCGTAAATCGTAAAAATTTCCCGCGTTGTGTTTCATTAGGAATAAAAGTGTTTGCGTTTTCTTCAATGAGTTGAAACCCATTGCGTGAATCAATGTCTGATATTAACCAATTACCATTGTCTTGCATTATGATTGTATCATTTTCAATTGCTTCTTCATTATGTGGTACATCAATAATATTTTGATCTAACGTTATTGGCTGTGGTGTTATTATGTTATAACGTTGTTCTTTCCCGTTAAGATGTGTAAAGATTTCAACACCTAAATATAAATCAGCAGCATCATCCGTAGGTATACAAGTTTGTGTGTCATTGTGTAAGTATATTTTCGGCTCTTCGGACCCGAGCTGAGTAAACCATGAAAATGATGTGGGATATGTATTGCCATCTGAAAATTCTAGAAGGACAACATGTGGATGATTAGTTTGATAAGAACCAGCTATGATGGACTTGCTTATGGAAATTATGGGTTGAACTGGTGATGTGGTATATGAATAATAATATCGACCAGATACAAAGGCAGAAACCCTAAGTATACGATTTGAATCATCCTTGGTTGGAGTGTATTCAAGGCCATTGTTAAGTGTAGTAATAACCTTAAACTCATGGACAAATGAATCTGAACTTTCAATACGAATGGGAACAGTTCGTTGAACTGGAAAGGTTTCAAGGGTAATATCAAATGGTTCACCTTCAGTAACAACATTTGGTATGCTTAATTGGTTTATCTCAAGTTCAACTGAATCTGAAATTTTAAGATCAGTCGAAAATGATGAGAATAAAATATTTGGAAATGAAGGATGAATTGGCGTTACTTTAACAGATATAAGTTTCCCTTGAGCTTCATCAGGGATAATAAAAATTTTAGAATTTTCTTCTAAAACATTATTTCCTAAATTCCATGAAATGTGACATGAAAAATGAGGTGAAGACGATAACGATACGATAGAGCCGACGGTTTTGTCACCTACAAAGTTTAGAGATTCATGATAAGGAATTACAGCCAATGATTCATCTCTCATTAGTACGTCGTCTGTATAAAAAGAAATTATTCCAGAATCACTTTGAAGGTCGCATCGTATTAAATGTTGACTCATTGCTGGCGTAATTGGTAATGTGCGAGAACTACAATCAAGTTGAGTCCACTCGTCAGAACTAAGAGATGAAATGTACCAAGTAACTGAGTTACCTTCTTTAGGACAACGAAGCATAAAGAATCCTCCAAGATTCTGGATCTGGAGAGGTTGTTCATTTGTGAGATATGCAAGAGAAGAATGTTTCTCATCTGGTTGAGGTGTTGGGTCTCTGCCTTTTCGAAGTGCATAACCAACAATTGGTGAAAGATGAAAGGCTTGATTTATTTGATCAGATTTTACAGGTTCGCCATTAACACTAGTTATTTTGAGTGACGAAACTGCGGAAATTATGAGGATAGGATCAAAATTTATTAAATTTGATTGGAGATTTATTGAAATAAGGTTTGGGAAAATATGTAAATTGTCTAGATTTTTTAATTTGTTGCCTACAGCAGAAAAATTTATAAGATTCGGTAAAAATGGAATTCCTTGGAAAGATGTAAGCTCACAATAATCAAGACATAAGTTCCTAAGCCGTGAAGAATCACCTAAATTTAAAGATTTGAGCGGGTTTGCTGTTAAAAATAAATGAGAAAGATTGGGAAAGCTGGAATTAATGCTTGATATTGAGTTTGAAGTTAAATCAAGATAAAGTGAATCAGAAAGGCCATCTGGAAGTTCTGTAAAATTCTGATTTTTTAGGAGTATTATTTTTTGTTCTTTTCCAGATTTACCGCTTCCCCTCATCCAATCTCACCTTTTCAAATCACATGTCGCAAAACAATTTTCATCCAAAATATAAATTTTCTCTTATCACTTATATGTTGTAAATTTATTTCTATTAAATTTAAAACTGCTTCTTAATGAAATTACATTTTTAACTTTACAAACTAATAGTAAGAATCTATTTTTAGTTAAAGCAGGAAGGAAAAACTTTTAAACGAAGGTTTAGAAATCAAAAAATGTATTGAGCATAAAAGAAGAAATGCATAAAAAAACCAAGCATCAAAGAATATATAAAAATGTTTTTAAAAAAGATGAAGGAAAAAAATAATAACTTACTTATTTACATAAGTGGAGTTTTATTTATTACATTATTGACTGTAGCTGTGTTATCTGATTCAGGCTTCTTAAGATCTACTTGTATAATAATTGCAATACCATGTGGAATTTTTAATATTCAACTACTCATAAATGATAAATCAAAATATTCTAATGAAGGAAACATTGATGACAAAGAAAAAATATCAGTGAATGATGATGACGTTTCTCATGGTGCTCATCATAGACGGCGACACCATCACCATCGTCATAGATCTATGAGTGAATCTTTCGGAAAAAAGATTATAAGAGAAAAAAGGAAAACTCTTGAGAATCAACAAAACATAGAAGAAGAAAAACAAGAGAAAGAATTAGAAAATATATTTAATTCACAGCCAGATTTTATGGATCAGGTGAATAATGAATATGCGTCAATAGAGGAAAAACCAAATGTACCAATCCCAAAAAATGGAATCCAGTTAAGAAGGGTAGCTAGAATAAGGGGAACAAGGAAACCAACAGCAACTATATTTAATTAAAACGACTATGTTTTTTAATTTTTATCAAAATTCATTTTTATTCCAATCAAATTTTCTCATGAATAACTTAAATGAATAGTTAAAAATTAAAAACTAATAGGGAAAAAACGTATTAAATGGTACTTAATATTAAATTTTTTGAAATTCAGATTCAAATTACATACTCTTACTTCAATCAAAAGGAATTCTTTAAGTTTTATTGGGGTCCAATATAGATATAAATAAATTGATCTCAAAAAATGTACTAATTTTCTATTTTATTTAAACTTAGTAATCTTAAAATTTAATAATTATTATATTCCTTTTCATATATGAAAATTAAAATTTATATTATTATATTAAAAAATTACATTTTGTTTTGTTGCTTTTTTTTTTTTTTGATTTTAAATTTAACGTCCTCCATATGTCACTTTTAATAAAAAAATAATGAATTTGGGGATGGACCAATCCCAGAATCTCTCAGAGAAAAACAAGAGTCTTCAAACAGAAAACAGAAGGCTCCGAGAACGCTTGATGGAACTTTATGTACAAATTAACACTTTAAATGCAATTTCAGATGATCTTGGAATGAAAGCCTCTCTTTCATCAGAAACTTTAAAGTATCGAAGGCTCTCTTCTGCCGCAGCAAATCCATTTCGTTTTGCTCAAACCGAAAGTTTAATTATTCCAGGTGGTGCAATATATTCTGCTTCTATGAGTCCTAAAGACGAAAACATTGCTCTCGCATCACTCTCAGGATCAATCACAATCATGACATCAGATCTCAAAACATCATTTGTTTTACCAGGACATTCACTTGCATGCCGTGATGTCCATTGGAGTAATATTGGACTTGTATCTTGTGGGTTTGATAAATTGATCAAGATATGGGATGTCCATTCTGGCACTAGTCAAGATTTCGAAACTAATGGTCTTGCACATTCAGTATGTGGAAATGCAGATGATTTAAACACCATTTTTGCTGCATCTGGAGACAAGATATATTGGATTGACAAGCGCCGAGATACACCAGTCACAATACCATCTGATAGCCCAACTACAGCAGTAACTTTGTTCAAAGATTACATCATCTTCGGCGGTTACGACGGTTTTATCAATATTTTTGACAAAAGAAATCTTCAATCGGGAAGAATTGCACATATTGATCTTGCAGGTGGACCAATTAGTTCCCTTTCTCGGGTCCTTGACTCTGGAAGGTGTATTGCTTCAACAGTCACATCTCCACATAAAATGTTGATCATTGGAAATGAAGTCAACCAGGTAGATTTGAAGAATGACGCTCCTGGGAGATTTGGTTGCAGGGCTAGTATCAATGATAAGAGCCTTTTGTTTGAAGGTAATCATGCAACTGTATGTGGAGGTAAAACTGCAGTCTTCTGCGATGGCGCAGCTGGATGTGTGCCACAGATGCTAGAAGACGTCGGCGGATTCATATATGGAGCATTATTTATGAATGATATATCTCAGAAGATCTTGACTTACAGCGAAGATGGTGTTGTTTCTGTTTGGTCGCTTCACAGATTCTAAATAAATGATTTATTAATGTAATAAATTTAAGAATTTATAATCAATTCTAAATTTTTAGGAAAAAACCAAGTGTATCAGCATAACTTTTTTAATTAAAACCGATCAGAAAAGTGCTTTTCTGTTTCGGCGCCACCAAAAATCTTTTCATTCAAAAATTTGAAGTGAATTGAATCACTGTACGTTAAAATGCCGCCCAAATAAAATCAACGAATAAAACAAGAAGATGCTTAAGCCAGTATAAAATTGGAAATACTATTGGGAAAGGAGGGTTCGGTAAAGTTGTAAGAGCATTTGATCTGATTGAAAAAAGAGAAGTTGCTATTAAATGCATAAAACATGATTTTGATCAACGTAGATTATCAAGAATTGATCGTGAAGTTAAAATCCATCAAACCCTCAAACACCGAAATATTGTCCAATTTTATGCATATTTTGAAGAAGATGGAGTTTCATATATTGTCATGGAATATTGTCCCAATGGTAATATTTTAGATGTTATGGATAAATATGAAAACAAACAAATACCTATTGATCAAGTACGTCATTACATATATGATTTAGTTCAAGCTGTTAGATATTTGCATTCAAAGATTATAGTACATCGTGATATAAAACCAAGTAATATGCTTTTAGATAAAGACAATAATATAAAGTTATGCGATTTTGGCCTTGCTACCACAATTAACTCACTTAAACTTGAAGGCAATACTATTTGCGGAACACTTAACTACATTTCACCAGAAATTTACAACCAAAAAGGAGTTACACTTGTATCTGATTTATGGAGCATTGGTGGTGTCTTATTTACACTTGTCACAGGTCATCCACCATTTGCAAGTGCAAGCAGAGATGAAACTTTAAAACTTGCAAAAAATGGAAGCTTTGAACTTCCACCAGATGTAGATCCTAAAGCAGCTGATTTAATATGTCGTTTACTTAACAAAAAGATGAATGAACGTCCAACAATAGCAGATATATTATCACATCCATTCATAACAAATAGCACTATTATAGAACCAAAGAAATGTCCATTTAATGGTGGCGTTGTTGAAATTCAAGCAGATGGAACAATTGTTCTTGATTTGTTTGAACACCCAACATTATTCAAAATTCTTTCAAATGGAAAACAAATACAAATATCTACAAAAAAAGGTAATCTTACAAAAACATATGAGATTAATCAAATACCACAGAAATATAAAGAAAGATATGAATTTACATTAAAAATAGTTAATCAAGCAGAAAGACATAAGCCTTTGGTTATATGGAATGCCAACAGTGGGAAGTATGTTCTTTTTGGTAATAAATCTTTAGGTTTAATTAGAGGCAAAAAAGTAATGATAATTCCTGAAGGACATAAAACTGAAATTAGAACAGCTATGTTAACTATTGTTGAAGCTGTGATGGCGACTGGACAACCAAAATGGCCTGTTGTAGTTGGATTAAAAAACGACGGTTAATTAACCCGCCTGATAAATTTTCGGTTATTCCGGTGAATTAACTGTAGAATCGAATCTCATTTCCTGATCATATTATGAAGATCAAAATTAGTGTTTATTATTAATCCTTTATTAGTTTCTTGGTATAATAAAATGTTTGTAAAAGAATCATTTATTTTTGAAAAAAAACGTGTTTTTTTCCCGATAAATGGCGCCATTTAACCGAATTTGGCCAAAAAATCGCATTCAATTTTCGTTTTATTACTATCAAAAAGCCGGCTCAAATTAGAACGGCTTCTGAAAAATTGAGACGAATTGAAAAGCCGTTGATGAAACATTCATAAAATCAACTTAAAGAATGGATTCAAACACTCCATTTGCTGTCGAATCTGTTAAAAAATTCCTCCAACAATGCGTATTAATTCTTAATACTCTTCACGATTATGAAGGTAATCCAACTGTTAGACAAGAGATCCGTAATTTTTTAAGAACTTTTCATGTTGACTATTCCTCTGATATTATCAGTGTTATATTAACTTCTGCTGATCCTTTCCGTCCAAGGCATACACAAGCACTTGTTGATGTATTATTTGATTTTTTGGATCCAGATCGTCGTGAACTTTTTGCCTATACAGCAGTCAAAAACAATATTTATTTCTTCTTTACATGCTGTGATCTTGGTCTTTTTACAGCCGATACAGTTGTTGATGCTTTTAGGCTTCGTTTTGCAGACGATAATAGTCCTCAGGGTGACAGTATGCTTGTTTCCCCTGAACTTGAAATTATATATGGTCCTGAAGCATACAATAAAAAGCTTGGATTGACCCCACAAGAATATCAAAATCTTAGTCGAGATTGTTGGATGAACTTCCGTTCACATCGTTTGTATTTTGGTGCTGATGATTTTGACTTAGCACTTATCAATGATGACATCAATAATGCGCGTGCATTATTTAATCCACAAAAGAATTTCGTTACACAACATAAGGTATCGATTGCAGGCTTACCAGAAACACAACATCCCATTGTTTCAGCAGCTATTTTATATCGTGCATATCAAGTATTTGAATTTCTTATTGGCGAATATAAGCTTCCAATTAATGTACGCGATGCATATGGTTGGGGCGTCCTTCACTCAGCTGCGTATGTTGGTAACATCCAGCTTTTTGAGCGCCTTTATCAATTAGGCGAGACAAACATCAATGGTTGTTTATGTGCAGCAATTTGTGGGCGCAACATAGCAATGGTTGATTATCTTATCCAAAATTGTAAGTTATCAGTCTTTGAAGATCATTTCTACAATCTTCCAGCCATTTGGTATGCCTTTGAATTCCGTAATTATCATGTTATCCTTGATTTATATCCAATGGATCAGCTGAAGCCAGATCTTGACAATTTTGCTTTATTCAAACCAATATATGAAGAATGTAGTGCAGTTGCGGAACCATCAAATGTTGTTGGCTATGATGGCGTACGTAAACTTTATGTTGGTAATGATGGTCGATACAATAAATTAGTTGGGTTTACAGGTGTTGATGGGAAACAATATCAAAACTTACCATTTATAGGCGATTGTTTAGTTACAATGTGTGCTCGAAAAGGATATCGCGACTTAATACATTTATTATATATACTTAAAGGAACAATGTCCAAAGTCGATGGATATGGACGAGATGTTTTTTCATATGCAGCAGAACAAGGGTTTGAATTAATAGTTGCCGCATGTATGAAGTTAGGTCTAAAGTCAACGAACCCTGACAAGACGAATCGTGAGCCATTATATTATTCATCACGAAACAATTTCTTCCTTGTTAACTCAGTTTATTATAATGTATTTAAAGTAATACCAGATAAATATTTGGGAGTAGCAGTACAATATCAAGCAAAGAATGTGATGATATATACATTCCGTTTAATGGCTCAAGATCCAAATGTTAAAGTACGAGCGTTTGACGTGTATCTTAGATTAGCAGCTGAGGCTCACGCTGCAAAAGCATTGGAGTTGTTGTTCGACTTCGGTGCTGATATTAAAGGATATAAATGTAAAGATCCAGGAGACTTACATCCATTGGTTATAGCAGCGGGTAATGGCGACGTGGAATGCATGCGAATATTGTTGGAGAACCGCGCGTGGCCTGACGCATCGCATATGGTAAATCCATTCAAGAAGGTCACAGCAATGCAGGCAGCACAAGAAAGCGGTAACCCTGCGGCTGTGGAACTGCTCAACTTGTACAAGAACACAAAGGAATATAAGCATAAGAAGACGAAAAAGAACTTGAAGAAGACAGAAAAGGTGTGCAAGAAGGTACAAAAGGTTTGTAACTTCATCCAGAGATTGACTGAAAATTAATGAATTAATAAAAATTTACTAAAAATTGATAATAAAATTCATTTTTTCTTTATATAGAAAAATGCGAATGAAACATTTGCTGTGGCGTTTGCCTCTCGACATGATTAGCATTGATATTTGCCTTGCGACATAATTAGCATTGAGATTTACCTAGCGATATGTTTAGCATTGAGATTTACCTTGCGACATAATTAGTATTTGAGACAGCTTTTACTTCTCTGTATAATCAACGTTGGAGAGAGCATTCACTTCGCCGTCCAATTCATATATAGTTTAGGCTTTATTGTAATGAACTTCAAATTCTTTTTTAATATAAATTTTTGGTAATAAAAATGATTTGAACAATAGACAAATTAAATGATCAAGAAACTGTTTTCCACATAAAAAAACCATCGTCATGACGAATGAATTTCCTATTGTTTGTCTACGCTAACAGTCATAATTCAGATATCTTATGAAAATGATTAAAAAGAAATTTAATAATGTGTTTACAAAAATTAATTCGATTTATTCGAATTATTTCGCTTTCTTTTCATAACAAGAGCATATATAATAGCAGCTGCTAACACAACAACCACCAACACCGATATTACGATTCCCGCTATTTTGCCTGTTTGTTTATTTTTATTATCTTCGATTTTGATGACAACAGCTCTAAATGTTCTTAAGCTATCGATACCGTTCATCGAAACAGTTACTTCGTTACCACTTACATCACACTTTGTATTTTTCGATTTTAATACGCATGTAATATCATTTTCAGTGTCAACTTTGATTTTTGCAGTTCGCTTAAATTTACTTCCTACAGAATGTTGTGCATTATATCCAAGGAAAACTACGACATGACAATTATCTAATGAAGTTTCATTCGTATCTTTTGGACACCATGTAGCCAAATCATGAATTTCTACATTAACTTCATCCTCTTCATTATATTCGGGGTTTTGTGAATCTCTTGGGAATTCCATTTTAACTTTATTTCTATTATTTGGTTGGAAGACAGTGTTATTTAAAACAGCCTTCATAACAGGCGACCATTTTTTATAATCATCTTTAAGTTGATTAATGACATCACAATCTTCCCAAAAATATCGATGTGAATAATCATTCCAAAAACATGGAACCGAACCAATTGAAAGATGGATACTAAATATTTCATCGAAATATTCCTTGAGTATACTTGGATCAGTCATATCTATTAATGATATTGGACGAGAGCCCATATGATATCGAAGTTGCCAAGCTCTCATTCGTGTATAATCACTAATACTAACAGTACTACCTGATATAAAACTAATTTCATAACCTGCAACAGCTGTAAACTTCGCCCATTGTGGTAATATCCATGCAGTATTCAATGAATAACCTTTTGATGCATTATCTCTAAATAATTTAAAATGATAAAAATGATCGGCCATTAAAGGTATAGTAATTGTTAAATCATCACGTTCATCTTCAAGTAAATAATATGGAAGGACATTTGGTACTAACTCTTTACAATTAGGTACAAAAGAGACTGTGTTCCATGAATAATAATCAAAATGTAATCCATTTGCGGGGGGTCGATGTCCATTATTCAGAAGTCTTGTAAGATTTTTAAGAAAGGATTTATGCGCTAATCCATTAGCTTCAAATAAAAGTGTTGCGGTAGATCGTGTACCAGAATATGTTGGATAAAGATATTCTTTTAGATTTCGATCATACGCATAACTATCGCGAATTAATTCGCATGTGTCTGTGTGACAATTTGAAAAATTCTCTTCAAAATGTTCTTCATCATATGGAAAGCCAATGTGTATCATTGTGGGCTCTAAGAAATAAAATGTTGGTAAATATTCTTTAGTTGTATCTGGCCAAACTGTCCATTGGAAATTCGCTAAAAAGATATCACGATCTTCAGTATTAGGGAAACATTTCGTTAAATTATGAAATGGTACCGATGCTCCAAAACCTAATGGTTGAACTTGATATACTTCTTTAAATTCATTCTGGAAATATTCAAGTGCATCCTCATATGATGTTGAATTATGTTCGATTAAATAATATGAAATTTCAAAGCTTTTACGTGGCTTAATTGAAATTTTAAATGACGTTTCATATGTCATGTTATACCAACTCTTAAATAAACGCCACAAATGTAAGAAACTTTCATCAAGTATATCATATGTTATCATATGTGTGGCATTAGCTATAAGTGGGACTGCTGAATAACTACTATTCATGTCAAAGCTCATCGAAAACCAGTGTTTAATTTTGGCCGGAAAATCATATGGATTCGCGATTGCTAATGTTTGTAACGTAAATTTGTCAGTGGTAGTAATACTGGCTGTGATTTTTTGAACATTTGGATGATTAGGTACTGTAGATTTAGTATAATTAGAATACGTTTTAAACGGTTCGAGATATAAAGTAACTTCTGGTATCAAAAATGTGGCATCTGTAGAGCCCGTATTAATAAGCTGAAGACGAAATGATGGATCAGTGGTGGCACTAAGGTTTCTTGGGTTACTAAGTGTGTAAACTCGATAATCTCCATGAGGTGCATTAGCTCCATATTTCATATCAGCATGAGGATGAGTATTGGCCATATGAAGAAAACATTGAGCATCAGGATTTGGTGTCCCTGAAGCGCGACAATTCGTGCGAATGTGTGTATAATTGACATTTGGAATTGTAGAAATTCTATCCCAAAATTGAACAACACCACCACTGTTAGTGTTTCCAACTTTGATCCAGTCTGCTGTCTTTTCATAATTTCCTGTAGACCAAATTTCATTTGAAAAATTTGCTAACGGGATTGTGTATGAAGGAGTCGGATCAGTATATTCTCTATACGTGAAGAAGTGAGCAGCAGGATCATCGCCATAAACACCATCGCTCAATCCAAGGATAAACAAGAAAAAAAACATTTATTGTTCAAACCTGAATTCAGTTCAAAGTTTGAATGGAAGTGCGTTTAATCACTGAAATACTGATTTGAAAATTCAAAATTAATTAACTGTAACTAATTGTGTTGAATATAGGGGCCCTTTAACGATCGGTGGCCACCAATAAAGCATTGAATTCCCGAATTAATAACGATACAATTTTTGAAAGAAAAATCGACGAAACTTTTTTATACGATATTGAAAAATTTTCTTGTTGTATACCAATAGCTAAAAGATATTTGTCCAAATCAATTAGAGCACAACATACAACTGATTTCATTGAAATTTTGATACAATTCTAAATCTATATTTTAAAAATTGCCTTATATGCAAATAACTAATTTTTATAGACAAAGTAATAAGTCAGTAAAATTTTCGTTCTTGAGCATATTATTTCTATTACTTTTTCATTTTAGTATGTTTCATTGTTTGTACATTTCGTGGAGCGATTTTTCCAACATAATTAACATTTTTTAAGTCAGATATTTGTTGATATCAACAAGCGAAGACAAGCTATAACATTCAGAAACAAATATAGTTGAAGTTATTGAATCATATGAATATGTCAAGATGATGGCATTATTGACGTAATATTTTTTATGATGTTTCTGATGTAGATGTTAATTCATGTGTTTCTATGTTTTGTGATTTACTTTTAGGTTTAAATCCCTCACGTTCTCTTAATTATTTTGATGTGGTTTGTCAAATGCTCCACCAATATCAATGGCTTTAGTGCGTCTTCTGAATATTTTGTAAATATACGCCTTAATTGCAATTGTTTTTCGGGATGTAAATAATCTATGCAACGTGTCATAAAGTACATTTAATATTATTTCGTGAAATGTGAAGAATATTCTTCCAAATTATGCAAATTTAAAAAAAAATTCTCTTTGAATTAAGAAAAAACCGTTTATTTCCGATTTTTATTAACGTTTTTAGGGTGCCTTGCTTTAGTTGGTCAAACAAAGATCAGTTGGCAATGTCTTCCTCAGCAGATCGCTTCATCACAATCTTTTCACCAGAAGGACGCCTTTGGCAAGTCGAATATGCATATAAAGCAGTTAAACAAGCAGAAGTTACTGCAGTTGCAGCAAAAGGCAAAGAAAGTGTTATTGTTGCTGTACAAAAGAAAGTTCAAGACAAACTTATTGATCCAACAACAGTTACTCACATGTTCAAAATCACTGATCATGTTGGTGCATGCCTTGTTGGACTTACTTCTGATGTTTATTATATCTGCAGGAGACTTCGTTATGAAGCTGCCTTATTTGAACACAAGAACGGAATTGAGATACCAGTTTCTATATTAGCCAGCAGGTTATCTGAAATTCATCAAATTGAATCACAATATTCGTCTGCACGTCCAACAGCTGTATCATCCATTCTCTTTGGCTACGAACCATCCAAAAAGGATTTTGATCTGTACAAAGTTGATCCATCAGGTGTTTCATGTGGCTACAAAGCTGTCTCATGCGGTGTTAAAGAGACTGAAGCATTAAGTACACTTGAAAAGAAGATTCGTCCAATGGAGACCACAAAAGACACTGCCGAATTTGTTGTTTCTACACTTCAAACAGTTGTTGGTGCAGATTTCGATCCTAAAGAAATCGAAGTTGCTGTTATTACCAAAGATAACACAAATTATCGCCTCATGAATGAAGATGAGATCAACATAATTCTCACGGCAGTTGCTGAAAAAGATTAATCAGTAAAAGCTTTTTTTATAAAATTGAATTACAAACTATCAAAAAATGAGACGAAAAAACTCTACTTCAACTTTGAATTGGCAAGAAAATATTTTTCTGTTCCATTTGTAAAGTGGTATTCGATTTGTGGATTTGTTTTTATTTGCGTTTGAAGATATAAAATCCCATTTTGATGTTAGTGTTTATCTTGCTAAAACTCGGAATTGCCCAAACTAATATTAACATTTCAAATAAAGAAAATACTATAATTGGAGAAAAATTAAAGAATAAAGAAAATATAAAAGAGTTAGAAAATCTTAATGAAATGAATGAATCTTCATTTGCAAGGGAACCTATAAAAATTTTCGATTTAGATAAAACTGAAAAGAAAGTTTCTTCGTTTCAATCAATCAAAGATAATATGAATAATTTATCTACTATTGAAAATGAAGGAAAAAAGGACGATTTAACTTTCATAAATATTGAAAATCAAACAATAAATCTTGCTGACAATGTTGATAAGAATGATAAATCTTCTGTGTTAAGATATGATAATAATGAAGATTTAACTATTGATAAAAATAATGAAAAACAAAAGGATGAATTTAATTCAATAAATATAAGAAATCAAATAAACGATACTTATGAAAATGATATTGATGAAAATAATGGTAATTCTGATAAATCAATAGAAGCTAATATAGAAGATCCAAATGTAGTTGACAATGAGGAACAAAAAGATGGATTAAATTCAGATATAATGAACACTAATAAAAATAATGTAGAATTTCCTGAATCAAAAAATGATGATACTAAAGATTTAGCTTTTGATGATAACTATGCATTTAATATTGATAATAAATTAATAAAATTAAATGTAACTGACAATGATGAAAATGATGATGAATTAAAAATTGCTATGGACACTGAAGATTTAATTACTAATGAAGATGAAGAACAAAAAGATTTAAATATGTTAAAAATGGTAGAGCAAGAAAGTGATTCAAATTTAACTAATAGTAATTCTCACGAATCAATAGAAAATATTATGGATCCAAATGTAAATTACAGTGAAGAACAAAAAGATGATTTAGATATATCAAATATTGAAAATCAAACAATGGATTCAAATGTAAATGATTTTGATGGAAAAAATGAAGAACTATCTGATTCAAAACATGATAATAATGAAGAGCAAAAAGATGATTTAGATATATCAAATATTGAAAATCAAACAATGGATTCAAATGTAAATGATTTTGATGAAAAGATTGATGAATCTTCTGATTCAAAACATGATAATAATGAAGATTTAACTGATGATAATAATGAAGAGCAAAAGGATGAATTTAATTTATCAAATATTGAAAATCAAACAATGGATTCAAATGTAAATGATTTTGATGAAAAGATTGATGAACTATCTGATTCAAAACATGATAATAATGAAGAGCAAAAGGATGAATTTAATTTATCAAATATTGAAAATCAAACAATAGATTCAAACGTAAATGATTTTGATGAAAAGATTGATGAACTATCTGATTCAAAACATGATAATAATGAAGAGCAAAAGGATGAATTTAATTTATCAAATATTGAAAATCAAACAATGGATTCAAACGTAAATGATTTTGATGAAAAGATTGATGAACTATCTGATTCAAAACATGATAATAATGAAGAGCAAAAGGATGAATTTAATTTATCAAATATTGAAAATCAAACAATGGATTCAAACGTAAATGATTTTGATGAAAAGATTGATGAACTATCTGATTCAAAACATGACAATAATGAAGAGCAAAAGGATGAATTTAATTTATCAAATATTGAAAATCAAACAATGGATTCAAACGTAAATGATTTTGATGAAAAGATTGATGAACTATCTGATTCAAAACATGACAATAATGAAGAGCAAAAGGATGAATTTAATTTATCAAATATTGAAAATCAAACAATAGATTCAAACGTAAATGATTTTGATGAAAAGATTGATGAACTATCTGATTCAAAACATGACAATAATGAAGAGCAAAAGGATGAATTTAATTTATCAAATATTGAAAATCAAACAATAGATTCAAATGTAAATGATTTTGATGAAAAGATTGATGAACTATCTGATTCAAAACATGATAATAATGAAGAGCAAAAGGATGAATTTAATTTATCAAATATTGAAAATCAAACAATAGATTCAAATGTAAATGATTTTGATGAAAAGATTGATGAACTATCTGATTCAAAACATGATAATAATGAAGATTTAACTGATGATAATAAAGAAAAACAAAAAGATGATTTAGATATACCAAATATTGAAAATCAAGTAATAGATTCAAATGTAAATGGTTTTAATGAAGGGAATGATGAATCTTCTGATTCAAAAAATGATAATTTAAAAGATAATGATGATAACAAAGAAAAACAATACATATACATAACACATCCAGACAAACAATTAGAACATACACCAATTAAATCTAAAAAAGAAAAAGAATTCATATATTTAACACATCCAGATAAACAAATAGAATATACTCCAATTAAATTCAAGAAAAATAAAAATGTAGTAAATCCAAAAAAACAAAAAGAAATTATAACTAATAATAAGGAAACAAAAAAGATTTTATATGCTAAAGATATTCCAAAGAATGAAGATCTTAAAATTTTTGAATTGAAAAAGCAAAATGATATTATAACCATAAGGATTCCTAAAAAGGAAGAAGTAGATTTAAATGCAGCCACTATTGAAAAAAAGAATGCTTCTACAGTTTCAAATGAAAATAATAAAGAAAAAATAACTATTACAAAACAAGAAAAGCAAAAAGATGACATATCTTTAAAATATCTTAAAAAGCACGCTAGAGATTTAAACATAACTGATGTTAAACAAAAGGAAAATGTGAATAAAACAAATTCAGACAAAAAGCTACATAAAAATTCAAATATAGTTCGAAATGAAAAGCAAATAAACAAAACAAATGTTTCGGAAAAATCAAATCAATTAGGGCCGCAATTGGGACAAAATGCAAAATCTATTAAAAGTATTACAAAGGATAAAAAAACATCTGGTAAAAGTAATGCAACTCTTTTCATTGCCTTATTCATTATTTTATTCTTGATCATGTCAATACCAATTGTGTTCATTTATCTTTCCAAAATGCGAAAACAAAAAATATCAAAAGAACATGAAAATATTGAAAAATGTATATCTCAAGAAGAAATCTTCATATGATCTACATTTACTAAAAATATGTTTCAATTGGTAAAATGAAACAATTGTTTAGCATGGAAATAAGGAGCAACCATGCAGAGGTGTATTCCATAAAACCAAAGTAGCCTTGATTTTTCATTTGTTTTTTAAAAAAGCTTTAAATTTGGCTTTATTAAAACAACGTAATTTGAATTCTTGAAAACATTTCAAGATAGTAATAAATGTTAACACCTTTTGGAAACATGAAAATATTTATTTACTTTTTGATTTCAAATTATAAAGAATTCGCTATTTGATAATGAATTTGATTCGTATAGCAAAAAACTTTTTTATTATAATAACCGTCTGATGTTTGGTAATTTTTACCCTTATTGAAATACAGTGCTTTTAACGGTTTTGGTCAACCTTTTCCTATATGCCGAAGTCAGTCCAAACACCCAGAAAGTTCCTCGAGCTTGCTGCTCGCCCAGATGCTAAGTGGGTTAAGGTGAAGAAGGTGAAGAATGGTGATACAAAGTTCAAGCTTAGGACCACAAGATATCTCTATACCTTAACTGTCAAGCAAGCTAAATTTGTTCAACTTGTCACTGAATCAATTCCACAAGGACTTGAAGTCATCTATCTAGACAAACGTGAATAAAAATCATCATTAGATTGAAAATTTGTTACACGTATCTTTTATTATTTTTCGAGCATTGACACAAGCCAAGGAATATCTCTTTCCTTAGCAAAATCAAGAATTGTTTTTTTGTGGGAATCAAATTGATTTGTAACAATATTCTTTCTTATTAAATATTCCGCTGTTGCTTGCTGATTTGCAAGAGCTGCAAAATGAAGTGCCGTATAACCTTCTGCGTCCACTGCATTTATATCAGCTCCTTGTTTTAATATGAAATCAAGAAAACCTCGTTGCCCACGATATGATGCTATATGCACTGCTGTTTTCCCATCAGCAGTACGTGCTTCAATATCTGCGCCACGTTCTAAAAGTAAAGGAACAACTTCAGTTCTTCCAGTAAATGCAGCCCAATGTAATGCAGTAAAACCCTGGAAATTTTTTTGATCAGGAGGCGCTCCATTATCTAAAAGATATCTTGCGCAATCAACTGCACCATGTGCTGCAGCACCCATTAGTAAAGAATGGCAATGATTTTTTTCGCTCATTATCTTAGAGTTTGGAGGTATCTTAGATGGAGTGAATCGCTCTAATTCGGATAGCTGATTTTGTCGTGCAGCACTCCAAGCCAAAGTTGTTGTTTCTTCCATTTAATTTGACTTCGAAAGGGTAAAATTTACCCTAAAACCGTTATCGAAGATTAAAAAGAAAAAATATTTAAATGGATTGTTTATTGCTTTTCATAAATTTCAGATGATGAAACGTGGACGTCTGGTTCTGATCCACGGAAGCCACCTTGCAAAAGAGGTGGTGCTGATACTGGGAAGAAGATACCAAGGATTCCGTATATGACTGCACATGCCCAGTATATAATGGCGCAAGCAAGGCCGAATCCAGATGTTGCAAAGAGTAAAGCACCCATGAAAAGATACATTAAACCCTTTCCCCAAAGTTTGAGAAGGAAACCAAAATATCCGAAGAATTTGAACACGTATACTTCAATGCATCCCAGAGCAAGTGCAAAAATAATTGTATATACACCTCTTACGAATAGAATAAATCCCTGGTCTCCGCCAGTAAACATTGTTACAAAACCTGCAACGATACCGAAAACAGCAGCTACTAAAGCAATAACTTGGAATGCAAACTGAATTGTGCACTTGAAACCCATGACAGAATCAGAAATAAAATTTGTTACAAACCGTAATCGGTAGTTGAGCGGGACGATCTGAAATTTAGCAGAAAAGTTTCGCCGATAGACTGCGGGAGTCGCTTTTTCAAAAAGTAAAAGAACAAAAATTCATTCAAATAAACAATTCAAAAGCAGGTAAGGCAAGCGGTAAAAATGTTTTTGGTGTACATCCAACACTTAAATGTATTGTTTTCCGTTTTAATTTTTGGCGAAATAAATTTATTATAAGTTTATGTCATTTTCGTGACAGAATGAATTTTCTTTTGATAGGTTTTAAGATATTTTAGTTTTTTTATGAAGCCATTGGTAACATTGAAATTTCAATTTAGCTGTCGTGCTTCTTTCAAAAATTTGTGTCGCTTTTTGACAAAAAAGTCTGCTTTGACTTTATGCTTCCTTTATTCTTTTGTAGTCATTCATCATCAGGATTGTTCAACAATTTTTCATATTTAAATCATTTAACCATTTAAATTTCAATCTAATAAAATATTAAAAATTTTGGACATTATCTGAAAATTTTCCAGAAGTGTTTGAATAAAAATTCTAATTTTTTTAACAGCATGAAATAAAATAGAACATTGAAAGTATATTCATTTTATCCAAGCAAAAATCTTAAGATTTGAAATGAAAAATTTTAACAAAAATATTAAAATTTATGAACCACATGAAACATAAAGCAATTGCAGGTTAAGTAATTTAGTAACTTGATTTTACATGCACCAATGAAAATTTAAAAATTATCATGTATTAATTAGTTCTATGACATTTATGCCAAAAAATATATTAAGTCTCATTGTACGTGATTAAAAATGTAATAATTTTTGTTTATGTTCAAATAATTTATTTAGATAACAATTGAAACAAATAAAAAAAGCTCCTTTCGTAAAAATACTGACTTCAACAATGAGAGTTTTAGTAACTCGATAAAAAGAAATGAAGGTGGTTGATATATCAATTTTATCTGTTTTCCTTCATTAGCGAACGTTAATAAAACAAAATAATGGACATTCTGGGAGAAACTTTTGATAACACATCTTTACTTTCTCCTTTTGAGCTCAAGGCTTTAGCTTTTGCTAATCTCATAGAGAATGTGAGCAGTGGACAAAAATCTACTAGACCTGAAAATATTCCAAATGATAATCAAGAAATTCCTTTATACACTACTATTCGTTGCATATGTGGTAGCAACGAAAACTCAGGCAAGCTTGTTGTCTGTAGCTGCTGTCACTGCAGATTACATGCAAATTGTCTTGATAGCGTTGCTTTAAGGAATCCTAACAATTTTAAATGCCCGTTTTGTCTGTTACAAAATGATGGTGTAGATCCTTTTAGGGAACTTACATTATGGATTGACGAAATAGATAGTGAGCTTAGAGACATTCATGGGCTAGTCCAAGATGCTTCTGGAATTGAAGATCAAATTAACGAACTTACAAAGCATTTTGCCATACAGCATGATTACCAATATCAAATTATGAGATCACAAAACAATTATCGCCAGCTTTCAAACGCACTCTCACACAAAATGCAAGAAATTCTCCAGCACATTACAAAACTCACATATTCATAAACTGTTAAAATATATTTATATTAGACTGTGTCAAGAGATTTTAGATACCTAGGTAGAGTGGTTCCGACTCTTTGAGATGTACCTTCAGAAAATTTGAAATTACTTTTCCGAGCATATTCACTCAAAATATAAATAAAATTTTATAGTAAAAATTATTCGGCTAGATTCGGATTATTTGAGTATATGACTTTTATTTATATAAATTGAATATTTCGAAATTCCATCAAAAAATTATTTCAAATTATTAAAACATATTTTAAATTATTAAAATATATTACAAATTATTAAAACATATTCCAAATTATTCAAATGAATAGTTTTTGCATTAACATCAATTCCTTTATCTAAAAGTAATTTTACTATTTCTATATTTCCTGATTTAACTGAATATGGTAAAATTGTTTTTGGAATTCGTTGACTTTCTATATCACTTTCTATTATGAATGTATTTCCTTTTGATGCTATTTCTTCTATAATTTCTTTTTTCATTTTCATTCCTTCTTTTTCTAAAAACATGAAGATTTCATAATTATTAAATTCAATACATTTTTTCCCAAGATATATTAAATTTTCTTCACTTAAATTACAATTATCTTGATTTTCGATATCAGAATTCGATTTTGTAAAAGAAGAGTTTGAAGATGAAAATTTTTCCAATTTTATTTTCATAAAGATAATGAAAAATTTCATTTCGATGAAATTCTATTGCTGTTTCATGTGCTTCTTTAAACGATGAATTGTTTTGTTCACATAAATGAATAATTTCTAAGTTTCCACCTGCAATTGCATATTTAGATGTATTTTTAATATTCGAATTATTTAATAATAAATATTTAAAACATTTAATCGAACCAAAAATGCACAATAATCAATTAATGTAACATTTTCAGTATTAATAAATGAGCATCTTTCATAAAGTGATGGCTTAATTATTTGATTAAAGTCAAATTCATTATTTGATGATATTTCTTGAAGCTTTTCTAAATCATCATTTCGAAGTACTTTCGCAATTTCTAATGGATTAACTCCTTCTTTTACATATTGCATATGAAATTTCCAATCATCTTTTGATAATTCATCAAGTGCTGAAATAAATTCTTCAAGGAATTGTGGTCTTGGATATTTGTTCTTTAATTCATTTATTTCTTCTTTTGTTTTATATTGAGAAAAAATAAAATGTGTTTATGTTCTTTACTGAAGATGGTTCAATTATTTCTTCTTCGATCATCTTTTCAAGAAGGAAATATGATTCTTGTTTTTCTGTTCTCAGTAAATATTTACAAAAGATTTGAACAAGATTGGCTTCAGTTCCACTTATGTTTTTAACTTTTTCATCTTCTTTTTCTTTTAAAGTTAATAAATATTTAATATATATATATTTTCATTATTTGATTGAGAAACAAAAGCTGAATAGATAAGTCTAGAAACAAGATAGTTAAATGTATATGGCAGCCTATCTACAAATAAATTAATTGTTGCTTGAACTGATTGATCGAAATTTTTTTCGTTGAGATTATAGACAATTGATTCTAATGATTTCGAAAGTTCCATCAATTAAATAATGTACAACCCTGTTTAAATATTTGTGAGAAAATACAATTGTCAGTACCGAAAAAAATGCCATACGATAGGCATTGATTCGAATCTCAAAATTTTTGGAAAAAGTTTGAATTGATAAACCATTCAAAATTTGTCGAAAAGTGACGAACGTTGGGACGGTTATGGCCTTTCTTTCTTGACGAATGCCAGCTAACTTCGTACCAAAACACAACCGAGAACACGCAAAAGGCTCTTTTGAACGTGGATGCCGCTGTTGCCAACGCCGTCGTGGTGTTATCCGTAGCTATGGAATTAATATGTGCAGGAGATGCTTCCGCGAACGTGCATCACTCCTTGGATTTAAGAAATATGACTAAACAGAACATCCAATAAATTCTTTCACTTGCTTTTATATTATTTACAATTAATGAAATATCAGAATTAATGGATTTTGTTCAACAAAATTTCATAACTTATATTTTCTTCCTTCTCTTTTTAAAATTTGAGTTTATATCAGATATTGTGAGAAATTTTTTAATTATTTTTTTTTTTTTGCAAGGTATGTGACCGTTAATAAAATGTTTTCTGTTGTGAATGCAAAGAAAGTCCTTAATTATATTGATTTCTATAATGGATTTTTTGCTGCAGTCGCATTAGTTCTTTGGCAGCTATCAATGAAAGTAAAAACATATCCAATGATTATTCCATTTAATGATGCTTCTGTTTCGTACCCAAAAGCTGAAACCCAAGTTTTTCCACGAAACACCCTTGAAACATATTGCTATTTAATGGCAACATCAATTATTTCAATTGCATTTTCATTAACAAAAATATCCAAAATATTTCGTAGCTTTCAACTATTTACATGTTTTTGGATGTTTCTAATAGCTATTGGTACATCAGGTGCTATATGCTCTTTTTTCAAAGGTTTTGTTGGGTGGCCGCGCCCCGATACATATTCAGTATGTGGATATAATTCAACATATGAAACATGCACGTATAAGTCCAAAGATAAACAATTTGTTTCATGGCCATCTACTCATTCTACATTATCAATGTCGTTTTCTACGTTTTTTGCATTATTTATTCAAAAACTTTTGAAAAGAAAAAACATCGCAACTGACTTTTTTTGTCTTCTTTTTTTTGTTTTTGGAGTATACGTTGGGGCCACTAGAATCAAAGACTACAAGCATCACCCAGATGATGTAACTGCCGGATTTTTCATTGGGTTTTCGATAACTTTTTTCCTTTGGAAGACAGCAAAGAAGAGAATTTTCATAAAGGAAAAGAAAGAGCTTAGCATTGAACTAAAAAATAATGATACAGTTGATCAATATGACAAAAAAGAAGAAGATCTTGATTACATGCTTGAGGTATCATGATTTATCAAATTTTATTTGTTAGTAATAAATATTAATAAATTTAGATGTTCTATCTTAAAAACAAAGTGCAATCCTTATACAAAGAAAATCACACACATATTGTAGTTTGTAGTTAATCGTAAAAATGATGTTATTCTTCTTGGATGAAATACCACATAGAAAAACAAGAATGAGATTTTGTTTTTGAAACAACGAACATTGGTAATTCTGTTTGAGTATTATGCTTATGGGATAAAAAATGCACTATAATTTAAAAATTAAACAATTCATATGAAAAGCTTTTCTGAATACGATGAGTCGGAAAATTTTGGAGAACGTTTGGAGTGCCCCTAGAATTCAACTTAAATTTTCGTTGAAAGTGTATCACTTCAATGGGAATTCAAGGTCTGCTTCCGGCTGTTCGGGATGCCACAGAAATTACGAACATATCTAGATTTACAGGAAAAAAGGCCGGAATTGATGGATTTGTATGGCTTCACAGAGGGTGTTTATCATGTGGTAGAGAACTTGCAAAAGGACTTCACACAACAAAATATATATCATACTTTATGAAGAGAATTCAAATTTTGATTGATAATAGAGTCCGCCCTTTAGTTGTTTTTGATGGAAATGATTTGCCTGCCAAAAAATACACAAACGAAAAGCGAAGACAAAAGAGAGCAGAACACAATAAACTTGCAGAAGAATTTGAAAAAAGAGGTTTAAAAGCAGAAGCAGATTTTCATTATTCAAAATCAATTGAAATTACACCGGATGTTCTTCACCCACTCCTCACAACGCTAAAAAAGCATAATATTGAGTTCATAGTTGCACCATATGAAGCAGATGCACAACTTGCATTTCTTGCATATAACCATATTGTTGATATTGTAATAACTGAAGACTCAGACCTTCTTGTTTACAAATGCCCTCGGACTGTTTACAAACTCGAGCAGAATGGAAATTGCCATCTTATTGAGCTTACGAAAATATTTTCAATCAAAGAATTTTCAGGAATGACCCATGAAATGTTTGTAGAGTGTTGCGTTCTATCAGGTTGTGATTATCTTCCATCCATTCCAAAAATGGGAATTCGAACAGCTGCTAAAAAAATGCAAATGTATCATTCTGGTCTTGCCATCATATCAAGTCTTCGTCTTGAAGAGAAATGGGACGTTCCTCCTAACTACGAGTCAGACTTTACTAAAGCTTGTTTAGTTTTCCAACAACAAAAAATCTTTGATCCAAGTACACGTACCATTCATGGTATATATGACAATAAAACAACCGACATTACAGAGTCTAACATTACAAATGAACAAGCCATTGGCGTTGCTCATGGAATCCTTAATTCCAAAACATATGAACCGTTTGATCTCGACGGTTTTCAGACCCCCTCACAGGGCACCCCAAATAACCTCACACTGTATTCAATTCCTGTTTCTCATTCAGCAGCATCAGAATTTAAGCCACATTCCTCTTCCCAAATTACTCAAACTTTACCTCTTAAGAGGAGCTCTCTGTTTAATCCTCTCATTCCAACAAAAAGAACATCATCAAGTCAAAAATTCATTCCTCCTTCTTTAAGACTGAGAAAAATATAATTCAGAAATGAATGTAAATTATGTAACTAATTATATATTTTAGTTGAATTAGGATTAAAAATCCTTTTTCGAATGTTAATATTAATGTTTGAATTAATAAAATTTTATTGTTTATAAAATTTTTTATATCATCTTTAAAACACATGATCAAAGAGTTTTTCTTATGTTTTTTTACATAAATATGTATTCGCAAATATTTATCTTCTTTGGATTAAAACAATTTTTTCATGATTCATAAAGAGATTAATGTATTTTATAGTATTTTTAGACATAGAAATCAATGCCAGTGATATTCAATTGTGAATCATAAAACAAATACACGTTTTTCTCCATGAGAAAATATTTTGAATACTTTACTCATCGCAATATTCCCAGAAATTTTTTTGACTGTTATCACAAATTTCAATTAAATTAACCGAAACAACCAACCATTTTCGAATGACACAGCCTAAATACAACCGTGTCTACGTCGACGGATGCTATGATCTTGTCCACTTCGGTCACTTCAACTTCCTTCGTCAAGCATCACAGCTTGGAAAGGAACTTTATGTTGGAATTCATAATGACGAAGAAATCAAACTAAACAAAGGTCCTCCTGTTTTTACACTTCAAGAAAGATTAGAAATTGTTTCATCCTGCAAGTGGGTTACTAAAGTTATTCCCAATGCACCATACACTGCACAAGTTGATTATGTTAGAAATCTTGGTTGTGAAGCATGTGTTCACGGAGACGATATTGTTCTAAATGGCGACGGTCATGATTGTTATGAAGAAATTCGTAAGGCTAACATGTTTGCAACTGTTCCACGAACCAAAGCCATATCGACCACCAACATTATTGGTCGTATGCTTCGTCTTCCAGCATCCGAGCTTCCTGAAGACATCAACCTTCCAGCTATCCGAGAAATAGCCGGATCATCAGCATCCCTTCATACATATATTCCAACCACCCATCGAATTGCTCAATTTTCCAATCAAAATGAGCCCAAATATGGCGACAAAGTTATCTATGTTGATGGTACATTTGATCTTTTACATCCTGGACATGTCTCATTTCTTCGTAAAGCCAAAGAATTAGGCGATTACTTAGTTGTTGGCGTTCATGACGACAGAACAATGGAATCCCTCATGTGTCCATCGATGCCAATTCTTACACTTCAAGAACGAGTCCTTAACGTTCTTGCAATGAAATATGTCGACGATGTAATCATTGGCGCTCCATATGTGATCACCAAAGAGCTAATGGATCAAATTAATCCATCGCTTGTTGTTGAAGGTTCATCTCCATCAAGGTTAAATGGCGAAGATGCGTTTAGAGTACCAAAGCAACTTGGAATATTTAAGGAAATACAATCCGATTATCCAGAATTTACTGCGAAATCTGTGGTGCATAGGGTGTTAAAGAATTACCAACAATATGCAAATAGAAATAAGGTAAAGGAAACTTCTGCATATGAAGTGCATCCAACCGAATAAAAAAAATTCTTTCATTGCATTTAAAATATTATTTTTTAGATAATTTAAATGAAATTTCATTTGTTAAAAATTATCAATCAAATGAAAGATTTCTTTATTATAATATTCTTTTTGCAAAAATTTAGAATTTTAAGCTAACCTATAGTTACATCCTTTTTTTAATAATAATAATAATAATAATAATAATAATAATAATAATAATAATAATAATAATAATAATAATAATAATAATAATAATAATAATAATAATAATAATAATAATAATAATAATAATAATAATAATAATAATAATAATAATAATAATAATAATAATAATAATAATAATAATAATAATAATAATAATAATAATAATAATAATAATAATAATAATAATAATAATAATAATAATAATAATAATAATAATAATAATAATAATAATAATAATAATAATAATAATAATAATAATAATAATAATAATAATAATAATAATAATAATAATAATAATAATAATAATAATAATAATAATAATAATAATAATAATAATAATAATAATAATAATAATAATAATAATAATAATAATAATAATAATAATAATAATAATAATAATAATGTAAAAATGAGTGTATTGGATATCCAATACTTAAGTATTTCAAAAAAAAAAAATATTAAAATTATTATATTTATTCAATAATTTCTAATTTGTTATGCCTTTTTCATGAAATAATTGAATAACTTCTAATCGATGCTTCTTGATTGCTTTCTTAAGGGCTGTTTCCAATAGCATGTAAATATTCCATATATAATTTCGAAACATGAAATTATTTCTATAAATTTTAGGTTAAACAAAAAAACATCTTTAGCATAAACATCAATTCCTTCATGTTCAAGAAGTAATTTAACTATTTCTATGTGGCCATTTTTAGATGCAAACATAAGTGCTGTAGTAAATAACTTAAATAATTTCCAAATATTATTTTGAAATATAATATTACCAAAGTAAATATTAAACAAAACAAACAAAAAATTGCATAAGCATTGACATCAATATCTTTTTGCTCAAGAAGCATTTTAACTATTTGAGTGTAACCTCTTATAGATGCACGAATAAGTGCATTGAAAAATAATTCGAATAATTTCCAAATATTATATTAAAACAATAAATTAACAAATTAAATGTAAAAAATAACAAATAAAGATCTTGAATATTAACATCAATACCTTTTTGTTGAAGAAGCAATTGAACAATTTCTATACAACCTATATCAGATGCAAAACTAAGTGCTGTATCATATAATTTAAATAATTTCCAAATATTATTTTGAATTCCAAAATTATTAAAATAAATATTAATTAAAAAGGATAAATAGTTTTAGCATTAATATCAATTCCTTTATGTTCAAGAAGTAATTGAACAAAATAATAATAACCAAACTTTGAGGCGTAAGAAAGAGCTGTATAAAATAATTTAAATATTTTCCAAATATTATTTTGAAATATAAAATGAAAAAAATAAATTTTATACAAAACAAATAAATATATTTAGCATTAATATCAAAATTCTTATGCTCAAGTATTGCTTTAAATAAACCTTTACAGTGTTGATATGCACAAATTACTGGTGATTGGTAATTAAAAATCATATTAAAATAATAAATTCTTAAAATAAATTTCAAATACATAAAAACAACTATAGTATTAAGCTCAATTCTTTCTTGTGCAAGAAGTGCTTCACCGATTTTAATATTATTAGCACATAGTACATTATATAAGAATACTTCAAATAATTTGAAAAATCCCCAAAAAATATTGATAAGAAATTTTAATCAAAAAAAAATTCTATTTTTAGCATTGATATCAACTTTTTCATTTGAAATAAGTAATTTCACAACTTCATTACGCTTATTTAAAAATGCTTTCATAAGTGCTGTTTCAAATATTTTAAATAATTTCCAAATATTATTTTCAAATATAAAATTATTAAAATCAATATTAAATAAAACATAAAAATACCCTTAGCATTAACATCAATTCCTTCTTGTTCAAGAAGTAATTGAACTGTTTTTATGTGACCATTTTGAGATGCATACATAAATGCTGTATTAAATTATTTAAATAAATTTTAAATATTATTTTGAAATATAAAATTATTAAAATAAATTTTAAATAAAACAAATAAATATCTTTAGCATTAACATCAATTCCTTCTTGTTCAAGAAGTAATTTAACGATTTCTGTACGACCGTTATAAGATGCCAAAATAAGTGCTGTATTAAATTATTTAAATAATTTTTAAATATTATTTTGAAATATCAAATTATTAAAATAAATACTAAATAAAACAAATATATACTTTTAGCATTAATATCAATTCCTTCTTGTTCAAGAAGTAATTTAACCATTTCTGTACGACCGTTATAAGATGCCAAAATAAGTGCTGTCCAAAACAATTTGAATAATTTCCAAATATTATTTTGAAATATAAAATTATTAAAATAAATTTTGAATAAAACAAATAAATATCTTTATCATTAATATCAATTCCTTCTTGTTCAAGAAGCAATTTAACTATTTCAGTATGGCCATTGGTGGCAGTAAGCATCAAAGCTGTTTGAAATAATTTATATAATTTCCATAAAATTTATGTGAAAATGTTTTAATAAATTGAAATAACATATTTGGATTTGAAAATTGTTCCTTTTTGATCAAGAAGTAATTTTACCACACTTATTTGATTATTAGTACAAGCACATGCAAAAGCTTCTTTAAATAACTAAAATAAAATAGTTCTTTTTCACTAAATTCAATCAATTTTTGCTCAATTAATAATTTAACTATTTCCACATGTCCATATTTTGATGTAAGCATAAGTAATGTTTTAAATATTGTGAAGAAATTCTAAATGTTATTATTAAACATCAAATTTTATAAACAAATTTCAGAAGAAAAGGCAACTTTATCAAAATTATTAGCATTTCTTTTTTGCTCAATTAGAAAACTAAAAAGTTTTATATTCAGAAACACATTGTTTTTAAATAATGAATCAATAAGTTCATTAATTGTATATTTATTATTTTTATTCTCATAAATATACATAAATATATCATTTTGATAAAATTTAATTGCTATATCCAATTCAGATTCAATTGATAAATTATTTTGTTCACATAAATGAATAATTTCAAGATTTCCACCTGCAACAGCATATTTACAAACATTATTTATATTTGCACCATTCATAAGTAAGTATCTAAAACATTTAATAGATCCAAAAAATGCTGCATAATCAATTAATGTCACATCTTTTGTATTAATGAATGAATATTTCTCATAAAGTGATGGTTCGATTATTTGATTATAATTAAAGTTTTCTTGTGATGATATTTCTTGAAGTTTTTCTAGTTCATCATTTTGAATCATTTTAGCAATTTCATTTGGATTAACACCTTCTTTAACATATTGTTTATGAAGTTCCCAATCATTCTCTGAAAGCTTTAAATAATTATCAGTGAAATATTTAAAAAATGGAATGTAACCTTGCATTTTTAATTGATCTATTGTTTCATTTGTCATGTAATGTACAAAATAAAATGTTTTTTTATTTTGAATTAAATTTTTTGAGATTAAATTCATTTCAATTAATTTCGCTAATAGAAAATAAGATTCTTGTGAATTTATAATAAGAATATAATTCGCAAATACATTAATTAATTTATCTTGATTACTTTTGTTTAATTCTTTTTCTTTGGTTTCAATTTTGTTTAGGAAATTAACATAAATATTAAAATCCTTCTTTTGTGAAACAAATGATGAATAAATTAATTTGCTAAGAGTATAGTTAGGATATGGTGAAAAATCTAAATTAAACATATCCATAATTTTATCAACAGAATCAATCATATTATCTTCATTTAAATTAAATATAATTTCTTGAAATGATTCTAATACCTTTACTTCATCAACTAGGAAGTCATGAAGTGCTTTTACTTGTTCGAGCTTGGCTTGACTATTTCCCATTCGAGAATTTTTTGATTAATTAAATTAGGTGACAGAACGATAGATTCAGAATTTTAAAAAAGTGAAAAAAACATATATTCTCGAGAATAAAAGAAGTAACACATCGTAATTACTATATCATTAGAGTATAAAATATTCCATAATGACCGCATTCACGTTTCAATGTTGTTAGAAAAATATAAAATCAATTAATTATTTCCAAAAATAATTTATAATATAAAATTTTTCAATTCATCTAAGAAAAACGTGTTTTCTAAACTACTACAAAATATGTTTATTACAAATATTAAAATATTACAAAAACATTATGAACATATTTGAGGCACCCCAAAACCTTTCTGATTTGGGATGCCCCATAATTTGAATTGATAACCGCATGGTCGAACCTTTTCTCTTTATGTCTCATCGCAAGTACAGTGCTCCACGCCGTGGTTCTCTTGGTTTTCTTCCACGTGGTCGCGCCTCTCATGTTCGTGGTAGAATAAGGTCATGGCCAAAGGATGATCAATCCAAGCCACCACAACTTCAAGCATTCCTTGGTTACAAAGCTGGTATGACACATGTTGTTCGTGAAGTTGTTCGTGCTGGATCCCGTCTTAACAAGAAGGAAGCTGTTGAACCAGTTACACTCATCGAAACACCACCAATGGTTGTTGTTGGTCTCATCGGTTACAAGGAAACAGTCCATGGTCTTAAACCAGTTACTACTGCCTGGGCTAGCTTTGTTGGTGAAGAAATGAAGCGTTGCTATTACAAGAATTGGGCTCAATCCAAGCAAAAGAAGGCCTTCGGCAAACTCGACAAGAAGGCTGATGACATGAAGAAGCGTATCCAAGACATCAAGGAACAATCCTCAGTTGTTCGTGTTATCGCTCACACCCAACCAAAACTTGTCAAACTTGGTTCCCGTAAAGCCGAACTCATCGAAATCCAAATCAACGGTGGTGATGTTGCTGCTAAAGTTGACTATGCCGTCAAACTTCTCGAAAAGACAATCAATGTTGGAAACGTTTTCGCTGAAGGCGAACAAATCGATCTCATCTCCGTTGGTAAAGGCCGTGGTTGGGAAGGTGTTATCCATCGTTTTGGTGGCAAGCGTCTTCAAAAGAAGACCCATCGTGGTCGTAGGAAGGTCGCCTGTATTGGCCCATGGCATCCAATGAGAGTTCTTTGGACCATTGCACGTGCCGGTAACAATGGTTTCCACCACAGAACTGAAATGAACAAGAGAATCTACAAGCTCCAACTCGTCGAAGGTGGAAAACTTGATGAAAGTGGTTCAACTGAATACGATATCTCCAAGAAGTCAATCAACCCAATGGGTGGTTTCGCTCATTATGGTAATATCACAAACGATTTTCGTTATGATCAAAGGTTCCGTTTCTGGTGCAGTAAAGAGAACAATCACACTCAGAAAGACAATCAACGCTAACACAAAGAGAATCGCCACCGAAGATATCAACCTCAAGTGGATCGATACAGCATCCAAGTTCGGTCATGGAAGATTCCAAACCAAGGAAGAGCGCAACAAGTTCCTCGGAAAGCTCAAGCTCTCAAAGGTCGCTGCTGAACAAAAGAAGGAGTAAACGAACTCTAATTATTAATTTCTGTTTTGTGTTTAACTTAAAAAAAACACTTTGAACGAGAGAAAAGAATTACAAGAAAACTTTTCTTAACTGAGATTAGATAAATTGACATTTTGCATAATAAAGAATTTCATTTTTAATGTGCCGTTACACATCAATACGTCAATATAATTTTTATTGTTTCAGAAGAGGTTCATCTCATGTGTAAAAGAATATTAGAATATTAATAATTATTAATCTATGTTTTCAAAACTTTACAAATTTTTTGTGATTTCTTTAACGGTCGTTTTAACATCAAAAAAGAAAATTTCAATTTTCGAAAATGAAATTAAATCTTGTGATAATATGAAGTAGCGTTAATACATAGTATATTTATTCATTTTCAAGTGACTCAATCAATTTTTCCAATTTTTCATTACCATTAAATCGATCTTTAATTTGCATGCATATTTCCTTTGCTTCATTTCTGTTTTCCTTTCTAAACGTCAAATCTTTCTGCAGTAATTTATCATAAATTTTACTTGACTCTTTATACTGCAAAATTTTCTTGCACATTATAAACAATTCATCTTCGTAATGTGCCGCATCACACATTTTACATAAGTAAAACACAACTTTATCTCTTACGAATTCCAAATTACACTCACAACACAATTTCACAAATGCCTCATACAACAAAATCGTATATTTCTCAGACAATGGAAACATTTTCTGTATTGACTCCAGCAATCTCTGTGTGCCCACGTTAATTACGTCGACAGATTTCAAGTTCAATCCAACGAAAACAATGAAATCGCACCACTTCTTAAGTTGTTTTTCGGTAATATTTTCGCGCAATGAAATGATTGAATAACCCAACATTCTTCCGAACTGTGAAACGATTATTGCGTTTTGGTCATCAATTTTAGCGAACTTTTCATTTATTAATATGTAAAATGAGTTCAGAAGTTTATTTTCCAATTCTTCGTTTAAATTATTTGAAGAATAATAACAATAATAAAATTGTAATGCATTAACATTAGTTTCATGTGCATTACAATTTATGATTAATTTTTCTTGTGATTTTATTAACAAATCGAACAAATCATTTAAGTTGGAATCAAACACATCTAAGAAATTCAAAATAAAATGTGAAATTTCATATAAAACAGTTTGGAAAACATTTATATTTAAGTTATTATCATTAAATTTCTTAATTTCATTTGGAAATATTTCATATACAAAAGATTTAAATGAATTTAACAACTTAAAAATATCATTAAAAACAGAAGAAATTATCGTAAAGAATGTTTTGATTGAACATTGTGCAATATCTTGTCGTTCATCTTCCCAAACATTAATTAAAGTTTGTAATACAAATTCCCAATTTTCTTTTGTATAATTCATTTGTTTTACTAAACTCCATAAAACGTCGAATGAACTTAATGACACATTAATTGATTCTTTTTGTGATATATATTTAAAAGTAATTTCGATGAACATTTTAATAATGTTTTGATTAACAATATTATATATACATTCATCACATATTCGATTAAATAATGAAAATGCAATTGTAATATTTTCTTCATCATTTATATAATATATTGGATTTAATATGATTAATATTTCATTAAATCCTTTATTTAAACATTGTGAAGATTGTGCAAATACATGTTTTAATTGATTTAATAATTTCTTCTTCTTTTGTTTCGAAAGATTTTTTATGATTTCGGAGCCAAGTTTTAAGATACCTAATTCAGTAATATCGATAAAAGCTTTATTAATGAAATCGATAAATAATTCGAATAATTCATTTTCAAGATTTTTGTTTTGGAATAAATCCATAATAATTGGCCAAAGGATATCAAATCGTGTTATATTTGAGATTATAAAGTCGGTGATGAATTGTGTTGGAAAAGGTCGTGTAATAATTAATGATTTTAATATGTTTATAATGATTTCATTCGAGAAATGTGACGCAAATGATGGCGATAAATTATTTTCATAATTGTTACCAAAGATTGACGCAAATAAATAATCCCATTGATCATTACAGATCTCTGGTGATAATTGTATAAGTTGGATTAAGAAATTGTTCCAATCTTTGTTCTTTTGATTGATTTCATATAAATTTCGTTCATCTTCAGTCATTTCTTTAGTGTTACAAAACAAATCGAAATTTATTATTGTTTCAAATGTTTCATTTTCGATTTTGTTCTTATAGTTAATATAAAACAATTCATAAAAAGAATTTGTTACTGATTGAAATGATTGGAAATTCGAATATTTTAATGAATAATTTATTATGTCTTTGAAATAAGAATAACAATTTACATAAAGTTCTTTTACATTAACATTTTCTTCTTCTTTGTCATTATTATCATTAAAAAATGAATGTAATATTCCAAACGTTATCTCAATTGGTGAAATAAGAATAAAATTGTTTTCATCTTTTAATATGTTTTGATATTTTTTAGATGTTAAATTTATTGTTAATGAGTTTAATGGTTTCCCATTCATTTGAATTAAGTTATTACAACATTTAATTAATAAAATGAAAAAATTTATTTCTTTTGTTTTGATGAAAAACTTTTTAATGTTTTCATTAGTTCGAAATACAAATGAATGAAATAAATATAAAGAATATATTAAATTAGTTGCTCCATATTTAAAATATGAAATATATTCATTAAAAATTGACATGCATAAAGACGGATGTGTTAATGAACAGACTTGTATGAAGCTTATGATGAACGGAAGTGACTTTGGATCATTTAATGAGGAAATAACTGTTCCTTCAAAGACATTTCCAAGTTTTGGACATGCTTCAAAGACCTTAGAATGTGTGGTTAATATGGTCTCTAAGATGTCAAATATCAAATCAATGGGCGCTGTGCTTATAAGAAGAAATTTGAGCGGATCATTGATGGCAATACATGATAAATCATTAAATAATAGAAATAAGATAAAATGAAGTGAGCCACCAAAACAATCGGACAATGGGCCAAACTTGTTGTGACAAAATTCTGTAAATGTGGTTGATGAATTTGTATTATCAATTTCTTGTACAACTGTATCTAAAAGTTGGAGAAAATTGACATATGACGTCCCCGAAATAGATGAGTCGGTATGACACATAAGAGATATAGAAATAGAAAAACATGATTGAATTTGATAATAGTCAGGAAAATTTTTGTTAATTGATGATGAGGTAAAATAATTTAAATTTCGTGATTGTTCCCAATCTATACGTTCTATATCCATACAAAGACATTTTGTAATTATGGATAAAGATTCTCCTGAAAAACAATATTGAAGAATGCCATCAATTAAAATCGGTGTAAAATTGATTCTGATTTTTGAATACTTCGGATTTTCATATATAAGAAGAATTGTATTTATTATTGGATGATTGATTTGAAGAATTGGAAAAGTACAATTAGTTAATGAAACAATTGCTTCTTTCGCCTGATTTCGAAGCTCTTTTGGAGTTAGAACACCGCTAATTTTCTCGAGTTCTGTCCCTAGTTTGCTACTGAAAAGAGGCATTACTAAATAACGATCATTTACATTCAAAAAAGCATTCAATTACAGAAGGTTTTCAAAAGAATAACAAACCGTTTTCCAATATTCTGAACGAAGAAATTGGTTTGCATATAAAATAATAAAGAAGTAATATTATTAAAGATATCTCAAAATATTTTTCATTATTTGATTTTCGAAAAATTATTTTTATGCATATTTGCAAACAAAAAACATATTTGATATCCGATGTATCTTTTTTGTGTTCAAGGTTCAGTACGATCCCAAGTAATAATGTTAACACCAATTGTTTCTTTTTTCAAAAAGTAATTTATTTTCTATATTACCAAAGTGGTTGTCAAGACGCACACAACATTATTATGAAATATGAAATTATTAATATAAATTTTTTCCTAAAACAAGCAAACACCTTTAGCATTAACATCAATTCCTTTTTGTTCAATAAGTAATTTAACTATTTTTGTATAACCATTTTAAGATACTAACATAATTGCTATAAAAAATAATTTAATTAAATTCCAAATATCATATTGAAATATAAAATTATTCAAACAAATAAATATCTTTAGTATTAACAACAATACCTTCTTGTTCAATGCTATAGAATATTATATGTCTCCGAAAGATATTTAATTGAGTTAAAATCACAAAAATCATAATATTTACTTATAAAAATGATTGAACATTAATTCATTCAACAAGATTTTATAGGAGATAAGAAATAATTATATTTTGCGCATTATTATACAAGAAAAGAAATTCTTCAATTAAAACTCCTTGGAACAGCAGTTACAAGTAGATTTTTTTTTAATATTCTAAAGAACTATCAAAGAATGACTGGGAACTTCATAAGAAAGACATAAACCAAATGAAATAACAAATATAATTCGAAATGAATAAAATAGAATAATTTCAATTAAATCTTTTATTGATTTATCTAATAACAATATTTCAAATGCTTTCTAATATAGCCATATTTTGATTTATATATATATTCATTATTTCATCCTCAAATTTGAGATTTTCATATATGTTTTTAATTCATGAAAAAACTCATATATAGATTACCTCATGAGAATTATTTTTACATCACTGCTCATATCCACTGGTCAGTTTCCTGCTGGAGGCATGTTGCTACATTTGCTTTGTGTACTACGTCTTCATCTATTTCACTCTTTGATTCCATAGAATTTCCCGCTATCTTCTCATCTTCTTTTCTCTTGTGGCGGAAGAGAAACACCACTGCGCCAGCAATGATCAAAACTGCAGCTACGCATCCGCAAACGAGGCCAACGAGCGCGTCCTTACCGAGCGAATTCGATTTCAGATCATTTTGAGCGAAAAACACATTGACCAACGAGTAGTAACTGAAATAAGTGGAATAATGAAGTATCGAGTACTCGTAGAAAACAGTGCTCACGTAAGCAATAGTGTGTGATAGGTCGATGAAAGAGGCCATTTGTGATAGCGAAAGGTACGAGCAAATGACCACAACAGTTTGCGTGAAAGAGAGCAAATGAACAAGCGAAAAAGTTGGTGAAAGAGTCGAGTTGAGGGAAGACGCTTCTGTGAATGAGTTTGTGAATGTATTCGAGTTAGTGGATGCATTGGAGCTGGTGAAAGCACTTGTTGGATCTGGGATCCATGTGCTTGATGCGACTTTGGTGTGTGATAATGTGAGAGTATGTGAAAAGGTGAGCGTAAGCGAAACAGTATGCAAATGTAACTGAGTTAAAGTTGGTGATAATTTTCGTGACTGCGTTTGCGAGAGTGTTGTTGAGGGCTTCATTGTTTGTGATAGAGTTAATGAATTTGTAGATGTTAGAGATGAGATAAAGTGGAAAATACAAATTGAGACAGTGTTTGTGATAGCGAAATTGTTTGGGATGAAACTATTGTATCATATGGAACGAGTGTGTTCGAGTCCGTAAGCGAACTTGTCCAAGTTGATGTAAGGGACAGTGCGTTGGCGTTTGACAGCGTCTGCTTTCGAGATGGGGACAACGTGCTTGACGTGACATAAGTTGTGGAAGAAAGCTAACTGAGGGCGTAAGAAATTGTCTTTGTGACAGAGAATGTAATTGTTTGAGATGATGTTACACTTCCTGTTAAGAATCTTGTGCATGTCTCAGAGATTGTCATTGATGAATTTTGAAGTTGGAGGAAATCACTACCGCCAGGCACTACGGTAGTGATTAAGGAATGACCTGATGTGTACGTGCTTGTTATTGAGGAGACATAGGTTACTTTGTTGATGCCCAAGCTCGCCAATGTGGTTACTTGTGTGGTATTCTTCGTTATTGAAGGAGAGAGTGTGTTTGAGTTAACTACTATGTTATTAATTCAAAACATATGTTGTTGTGTACAATGAAACTTTGGTGGCTGACATTACTGCTGTTGGTGATGCAACACACGTTTGTGTTTGTGTGAGAGATGTTTGGTAGTATGTGGTTTTCGATTGTGTTATGGATATGGTGTTGATTTTGGAGATTGTTTTTGTTTTAACGTTTGAATTCACATTTATGTATGATGAAACACGAATATGAGAATTGGTAAGCGAATCACTCATAGTTTGAGCGCTTGTTTTAGTTAAAGTAAGCGAACTTGTTTGTGTGAAAGATGGCGTGGGTGTAAGAGATTGAATATTTGTTATTGTTTCAGTTGATATAAGTAAATATGTTAGTGAATTTTGGATCGTATTAGAAAAGTATAACATGTGAATTCTATTTAATGAAATAAAATGATTTAATAAAGGACAATTAGAAAAAGCATGTGAGCCAACGTTTTTAATAATACATTTTATTTCAATTGTAGCTAAATGAGAACATGTTGAAAATGCATAAGGTCCAATTGAGATCACATTTTCACCAATAGAAACAAGAAATAAATTTGCAACATGATGAAAAAGCAAAATCACCTATTGTTTTAACTGATGAACCAATACATACTTCTGTTAATTGATTCCATTTAGAATATTCGTCATCTTTAATGGTTTGAACTTTTTGATCAATAAAAAAATATTTTGTTATATCTTTGTAACTTGTCAAAAAACTATTTTCTTCATTAACTATAAGTTTTATTACTTTCCACAAATGATATTTGATATGAGGTCAAAAATAATATTTCGAATATTAAAAAATTTAGAAAGCACACCTTCGGATAAATAAACGGTCGTTTTTGTACGTTAAACTCAAAAAAAACGCAAGAACTCTCTCTTAATCAAAAGATATAAATATTTTTGTTGCAGATTTTGCTTTTCTTGCGTCTAGTGATCTTGGTGACACCATTTTGGGTCTTAAACATTGGGAAATAGCTCGATTGAAGAAAATTCAAAAAATTCAAAACCTCGTTTTTTCCATGTAAAATTGATTTCGAAAAAAGCTACTAATGCCAAAATTACCAGCGTAGGATGGAGAATATTATATGTGAAAATTAGAGGAAATCACAAGATTATATTTGAAAAACCTCAATATTTTTTTGTTTTTAGAGATATAAAGCCTAAATAAAAAATCTTTCTTGTGAGATTATAGATAATCTTCTAAAACTTTCATAGAAGAAAACAAATCATAAAAATATAAATCAGCCATTTTTTGAATCAGTTTATAAATATTGAAAGCATCATCCTGATTCATTTTTATTCGATTCTATAAGAAAAACATTCGAAGGTGTCCTTTTAGCATTTACAATCTGGATGTTTAAAAATTATTATTACATCATTTTAATTCTTGGATCACTTCTAAACGAGTACATATCTTTTTTCATCGAAATAGAGAATATTTCAAAAACAATATTACATTAACAAATTTAATTTTGCAAATGAATATTATTGTAAAAATTTATAAATGTGGCTGGGATGCATGTTTAAGTAATAAGAAAAAATGGTACAATACGATTTTTTGGAAAAGATTCTTGAGCCACCCCATAAGAAAGACGTTAAATAATGAGGAGCAAAACTCTCATTAACCAAATTAAAGAAGAAAATGATATAGATAATCTAAAAAATTTATTTTTGGAAGTAATAAACAAACATGAGTCAGAAATGGTCGAAATTCATGAAGCAAATACAATTCAAAATAAATTTTTCCAACAAGAAATAAGAGAAAAAACATCAGAACTTCATGCTATAAAGCTAGAACATAAAACATTCACAGAGAGTGTCCAAAAAGAAATACAGCAATATAAAATCAATGAAATTAAATTAAAAGAATTACTTAATACTGCTTACAATGAAAATTCTATCTTGAAAAACAAACTCGAAGAACTTCAGAATTCACAACAGAGATTAACAGCGACCACCATAAATTTTCGAAAACATATATCAAATATAAAACACAAACTTACCGAACTCAACCAAAATAACCTTACCATAAAAAGCACTGTATTTCGGTTTTCCAAATCTATCCATCATTTTTTTAATCTTTCACGCCAAGTTTTTCAACATTCTTATTCATATATATTTAAATATAAATCTTCAATTGAAACTCTAAAGTCCGGCCTTCTTTCATTAAAACAACAAATTCATGCAATCCGTACTCCTCGTTTTCCAAGGTCTACATTTCATACATTAAAATTTACTATTCATGAACAAATTTCTTCGTATATTTCCAAAAGAATAAACAAAGAAAAAAATATTTTTAATGACCAAAAGCAAAAATTTAAGAAACAAATATTTTTATCAACCGAAGATCTTCTGAAAATTCTTGCTTCTATTCAAATAATAAATGCATCAACGAGTTCCCAATTTGCAATGATTGTTATATACTTTCAAAATCAATTAAAGCAAATTAGAAACATTAATAAGCACATTTTAAATATGTATCAAAAACAAAAAATAAAACATTCTAAAAAAATAAAATCATATAAGCAAGAAATTTTCACATTAAAAAATGATATCAGTTTACTTCAAAAGACTAATCAAATTACTAAAGAAAAAAGTAAAATATCAGAAACAAATAAAAAAAAGAAATTAACGATCAAAAAGCGGTCAAAAAGTCCGATCCGCTCAGAAAAAGTTCCTGTTCAATGTGTCGATGTTGCAACACAATCATCAATTATGAATATGCATCAAATAAGGGACAGACTAATAAGAAGATCAAAGGAAACAGAACTAACAATTACGCTATCTGAACTTAAACGTGTTAGAAATGAAAATAAAAAGCTTATTAATCAAATTGGAGGATTACAAAAATCAATAACAAGAAATAATGATAATACATCAATAAAGAATAATGAAAATATGAAAACCATTAAAAATTTAGAAGAACAACTACATGATGAAAAACTTTTAAATCAAAAAAAGAAGTTTATAAATATAAAAATGAAAAAGGAATTTCAAGAAATGAAATTTGTTGCATCAAAAGTTGATCCACTCAAAAATGCAATTTTAGAAATATTTAATAATTGCAAAAACAAACTCGAAACATTAATTGTAGATGATAAAATAACAGATGAATTAGTTGAACTTGACGAGTTATCATTAGAATTTTTGGATATTCCAATTCATTATTTATGCAATCCAATTGTTTCAATGAATTTTATAAAGAAACAAGAAACAATTTTAATGAATGCAATGAATAACAATGTTAAAGTGGAAGAAATTACACAAGTATTTAATGTTATGATTGAGGAAATACTAAAGAGATCTAAAACTAAGGCAATTGAATGAAATTGTTGTTTGTAAAATAAAATCTTAAATTTATAAAATTTTTTTTAATCAATGAATTATAATTAAAAAAAAAAAACATTTAAGAAAAGAAAAATTAGAAATAATAACAAATTTTATTGACAATTTTTTTGTATATTCGCAAATTCTAATGTAATTTCATTTGATATTTTTATGCTTTGGAAAGAAAAATTAATCGGAATTCTCATTTCATAAGCGAATTCCTTTGAAACTAACATATCTTCTTTCAAGAACATCAACATTAGTTTTAATTCTTCATAAATTTTCCCGTATAACAAAGGATGAATTTCAGGTTTATCATCAAATATCGATAACGGTCCCCCGAAGTGGACGACACTTTTTTGGGGTATGTCATGTAAAGTATTGAATATTTCTGTGTTTTCTTTATTTGATATAAAAATTTCGAAGTTATTAATTTGTTCCATAAAAGTTGCGTCTGGGATATTAACCAAATTTTTCTGTCTAGTTTCTACGGCGAAAATCACGCACTTGTCGATAGACATTTTATTTCTATGAACAATTTCTTTATAAGGGAATATTTTCCTTAATCGCGAATTGGTCAAATAATGAAATTGATCATTTTTAATAGTCAAAACATTTCCATTTTGACTGAATGTCATCGCTATTTCATTAAAAGGTCCTAATGAAACGCATTTAGTTTCATTATTAGGTTTTCTTTTAAAGAAATCGGAAATTAAACTTTTATTATCAGAAGATTTCTCTTGTATATAATTCGACAAATTCCAAAGAGTTTTAGGCTCGGAATTTAATATTGAAACAACATTTCCATCAATTTTATAAATTTCCTCATTTTCATTCAGGTATAAAACACAAAAGAACTCAGGGTCTTCAATATTTCTAAAGATAGTCTTATTAAAACTAATTATATCTTTTTTATCGACACTTTTACCATGTAAAAGTTGCGATAAAATTGGATTACTTTCAGCCGCAGGAATTGGGATAAATCTCAACAAAACTTGAACAGATCTATACATCTCAATAGCTTTCATATACTCAATAATGAAAAAGACGAAAAAGACAACGAAAATAAAAAATATTATATTAGATACAAGTGAATTTGATATTGATCCATATATATTTGATATTGGCGTATAATTTGTTACGTCGATTTCAGTAAATTGATGAAAAGAAATTACTTGATTTGTTAAATTAATTAATTGATATTCGGAATATCCTAAAATCGAATAAATTGTTTCGATTGTATTTGTAATATTTAATTCCAATGGTAATTGTTGTAATTCTTTTGATTTATATGTTGATAAATAATAGAATATAATGAACGGATATATAATACTTGAAATTGACATCATTACAAAACATAAAATTAAATTACGTCGTCGAAATGTTGGATAATTATCTTTATTATATTTATTAAAGTCAAGTAATTTATAAAACTTTTCGGCAATTTCTCGAATGACTATTTTTTGTACTGTTTGTAATATCAAAAATAATGTGTTTTCTATTGAACTTGTTAATATGTAATAAAAAAATATCGAAAATATTAATGTGATAACTACAAATGAAATGATTAAAGTGAAAAATGTAATTAAATCATTTCGTGTGATGTCTTCCCATTCGAATTGTTTATCTAAAAAACTTTCATATGCTGACACAGCGAAATCTGTTAATTCATCTACAATTGTATCTAATGTATTATCACTAACTATATCAATTATTTGTGTTAAATCTTTTGTTGTTATATAATATGTTATATATTGATGAAATTGTCCAAACAAATAATAAAATGTATTATTTGTAATGTATTTATTCGTCGCAACTTTATATTCATAATCAACTAATTCTAAACAAATTTCGTTCAGTTTTTCAACAACAAATAAATAAAATGGATTGGTAACACTTTGATATGGATCCATAATAATATTTACAAGTAATCTAATGTCTAATGATGCAACACTTAACTTGGATCGAAATTCGATGGTATCTTTAATTAATTGGATCCGTATTTGATAATTTTCATCATCTGTTTCAATTTTAGAGTTTTCGGCAAAGGTTAATAGACCATACGTAAAATATGTGATTAATAAAAAGATAAATCCGATTTTAAAGATTAAAACTTTTGATGATGCAAATGGTAAAATTTTTTGTTTGGCGGTTTTCATTGGCATTGAATATGTTTGACAAAGCGTTTCAAAGTATGGGTCATTTAAAGGTATTTTAGGCTGAGATCTTAACGCTACGTCATGATTTGACCTCACTGATAAGAATTGGATTTCATCGATCTTTTCATTTTGTTGGATATCGTCATTTAATTCCGAGAAATATGATAAAAATCCCAAAAAGATCTCTTTTGAGACATATCCATTATTAGTGGAACCTAACGCAACAGATTTCAAATAATTTTCTCCGCTTTTAACATAATTTTGATATATGTCGGCATAATGTAATGATGCATGAAGTTTAACAGAAGGACAAAAAGGAAACTTTACAAGCATTTGATGGATTAAATCCTTTTGACATTTCATTGCTATGTAAAGTCTTCTTAAAGCTTTATAAAATTCTTTTTCATCTTCACGATAAGCCGAGAACCAAAAGTTTTGATGTTCTTCAGCGAAGTGATGCAACGAGATTCGATATTTATTGATATCTTCCAATATAATATTACTTAACTCATCTGAAGTTTGCATCATAATATAAACGCATTGAAACAATTGGAACGAAGTAAAAAATGGCAAATTCTTCAAACTTAACAAGTTTAATAATATTGGATATACTTCTGAATAATCTTTTTCCCATACAACGCATAATAAAAATGAGATTAAAGATATGAACCAATTTGAATTTGGGAATTGTTGTAAGCAAAGTTTTATAAATATTTGATTTGTAATTGATTTATTACCTGTTAAAAGTCCTTCTTTAATAACGCTTTGTATTACGTTTTGTTTCTTTATTATTGATGATAATGAGATTAATAACTCATTTGTATTAAACTGTTTAAAAGAATCATCAATTTGACTTAAGAAATGATGAATCGATTTTCGATTATTTTCGGATATAGCCGATATCATTAAATAAATAAATGTGAATGTTAATGGTAAAAAGACATATAAAAGATTTTTATATGAGTTGGAAATCGATTTCTTAAACATGAATATAATAAAAAAGAAACTTAATGTAAAGAACTCAGTCGCTAAAAAGTTGTTAATGGAATGCATAACATATGGCATTTGAATTATCATAAATAAGCCATAGATTAATGAGATAATTGTCGCAAAGATAAATAAGATAAAGTTCGATCGTTCGGAAATACGATTTGATATTAGAAATACTAATGAGATAAACGCTAAATAAAATGGATAAATGAAACTACTCCCATAAAACCATTCTTGAAATAATGAGTCTGGATTTACAATCGTATTCGTATATGAAAAATATAAAAATCCAATAATGATCAAATAGATTGGAAATAAAATGATATTGAATATTGAAAAAAAACATATCCATACAAATCCATTAATATTAACACATAAATAACTAAAGGTCGAGATAAAAAATGGTATTAAGATAATATGAAGAAGAGGATGAAGAAAATATTTGAATTTATATGTCATTGAAGGATTAAAATAACATGTAAAAAATAAACAAATAAAGATAAATACTAGTATGATGGAGGTAACTATCCATGTGTCTGTAGAAATTATCCTCGGCGAGAGATATGATAAAATAAGAGATGAATAAAAAATGGGATTTTCGGATTTATCTTCATTTGTAGGTTCAATCATGGGCGAAACAAAGGTGAACACAATGGTAAGAAGATTAATAATTATGGAAAGAACTGATAATATGATGTTGGTGCAATGGCAATTTTGGAGAACAGATGCAAAAAAAAATAAATTCCAACGAAAACCATAGTTGTTGGGCTTAGAGCTCTTTATTGTGCCCTTTGTTTCTTGGAATAAATCCATAATTTCGTTTCACAATTTTTTGTGCTGTTAATTCTGACAAACTTTTCAAATACAAATTCAAAAATCTTTGTGCACATTGGGAAAAGATCCAAATTCTTATCATAAGCATTATCTTATATAAAATGCTGAAATTTTTTAATGACTTTATTTTGTTTAAACTTTTTAGTATAATTTAGTTTTTGAAAATTGGTTATTAAATGCAATAGTTAATGAGAATTTGTTTTGAAACATTAGGGATTCTATTGTATACACTACTTGAATTTCATTATTTTCTTCAAAATGATATTGAGTGAGCAATCAAAAAAAAAAAAAAAATGAAAAAAAATTTGATGACATTTTGAGTCCATAAAAATTTTTTCTTCATTCTTTACGCTTCATGTTGGAAAACGAAAAAGTAACCCAAAAGAATTTAAATGAATGGGAAATACTACAATGGATTAAACATATAATATTTGGCTTAAACCACAAAAATATTTCCCAATCTATAATTTCAATAATAGATATTTTTGATTATAGTTACCCCCATTCTTTTAATTTAATGATTTGCAAAATGATATATTCATTGTTTGAAATTAGGGTTAATGATCCTAAAGTATTTTTATTATTTTTGAAAAATCTAGAAATATTTGAAGAAAATAATCAAATCAAACCTCATATAATTGATGTTTTCACCAAAATTTTACTTCATGAAAAATCCCAAGAATCATTTTATCTTGTTGCTCGAATGATTGAAGAAAATTATATTGAAAAATTTAACTATCAAAAAGATCCATATTTTATTCATTATATGTCGGATGAAGAAATTCAAAAAATTACCTTTTTCGAATCTATGAACCAAATTCAAAGAAACATTAAAGAACTATCAAAGAATGATTGGGAACTTCATAAGAAATTAATTGAAGAAGGAAATAATCCAAATGATATTGCAAAAATAATTCGAAATGATGAAATCGAAAAACTTCAAGAAATATCATCACAAGCAAATTTTGACTTTGATCAAAAAATTGAGTCATCACTTTATGAAAGATGTTCTTTTATTAACGATTATATTACATTAATTGATTATGCAGCATTTTTTTCTTCAGTTAAATGTTTTAAATATTTACTTATGAATGGTGCAAATGTAGAAAATACAAGTAAATATGCAATTGCAGGTGGAAATGAAGAAATATATCATTTATGTGAACAAAACCATTCATCATTTGAAAATACTCTTGAAACAGCAATTCAATTTCATCGAAATGATATCTTTAAATATATTTTTGAAAATAAAATCGAAAATTTTGATGATTTAGATGAATTTGGAGAAATATGTGTTTTAAGTCATAACTATGAACTTTTATCATATTTACAAGAAAATGGAATGATAATCACAGAAAATATAATTGATTTAACAGCAAGGGATGGAAATTTATATCTCGTCAAACATTTGCTTAAAGAGAATCCAATGCCGCATGAAATTTTAATTTTTTCAGCAGAATCTGGGAATATAGAAATTGTTAAAATGTGTCTTGAACAAGAAGGAATTGATATTAATGCTAAAATTATTGATTTGTTATATTTTATATTTATTTTAATAATTTAATATTTCAAAATAATAATTGGAAAATTTTAAAAATATTTGATACAGCACTTATGAAAGCATCTTTTTTTGGTTACATAGATATAGTTAATTTGCTTCTTGAACAAAAAGGAATTGATATCAATGTTATTGATATTTATTTGTTTACTTTAATATTTGTCTTTTTGTTTTAGAATTTTAAAGTAATATTTGGAAAAGATTTAAAATATTTAGAACAGCACTTTGTAATGCATCTTGGATGGGACACACAGAACTTGTTAAAATACTTCTTGATCAAAAGGGAATTGATTTCCATACTGAAAATACTTACTTGATTTTTTTTCTATTTCAAAATAATATTTGGGAATTGTTTTATTGATTTGGAATAGCACTTGTTTTGGCATCTTTAAGAGGTTATACAGAAATCGTTAAATTACTTCTTGAAAAAGAAGGAATTGATATTAATGTTAAAGATATTTATTTGTTTTATTTAAAATTTATTTTAATAATTAGATATTTCAAAATAATATTTGGAAATTATGTAAAATATTTAAAACAGCACTTATGTATGCATCTCAATATGGGTATACAGAAATTGTTAAATTACTTCTTGAAAAAGAAGGAATTGATATTAATATTAAAGATCACAAGTTACTCAACATGTAAAAAACTTAATCCTAAAATAGCTAAATTACATAATAAAGTATTTATAAAAATTTTTATAAAACCCAAAAATGTATTTGAATTTTTTGTGATTTTAAACAAACATTGTTAATTATTTCATGCGACCGTTTATTTTCGGTTTTGGTCCGTCCTTGCAATGTCTGATATCCAAACAGAACGAGCTTTCCAAAAGCAAAAACAAATTTGCCTTGCCTCAAAGAAGTATCGTGGCGCTGATAAAAAGCCAAGGTATACAAAGAACATCGGTCTTGGAATCACTACACCAAAATCTGCTATTGAAGGAACTTATATTGATCATAAATGCCCGTTCACAAGTGATGTTTCAATCCGTGGCCGTGTAATGCGTGGCGTTGTTGTTTCTACAAAAATGAAAAGAACAGTTATCGTTCGTCGTGATTATCTTCAATACATACGCAAATACAAGCGTTTCGAAAAGCGTCACACTAAGATCCCAGCTCATTGCAGCCCATGCTTTATTGTCAAGGAAGGTGATATAGTTCAAATTGGTGAATGTCGTCCTCTCTCAAAGACAGTTCATTTCAACGTCATCTCTGTTAAGCCATGCGCTGTTGGTGCTGACAAGAAGCAATTCAGAGTCTTCTAAACAATTTCAATAATAATAATTTTTGCATTGTTGGTTTTATCGAGTTATCTTATTGCAAAGATGTTTTACACAATTTCTTAAATAAGTTTTAAAATTAAAAAATGGATATTAAAAAATATAATATGGCATGTTTTAGATATCTTTAGAGTTAAATGTTATCCTCATAATATATTGTAGAGTTTCATAAAGTGCTTATATGTTTTTCATTTGTTATTGAGATAAAGCTTTCCAAAATCGATAAAGGGGTTAATTTTTCCCGCAAAAAATTTGAATACAGAGAGAAGTTTTTGAACACATAGAAAAACTTGAAGGCCAAATCTTAGCAATTGAAATCGACACAAAAAATCTGTTCAAACCGGAAAGAATTGAATACTTTATTTATCACACACCGCTAACAAATTTGATCTGAATTACGAATAAAGATATCTCAAAATTAAAAAAATAAATATGAAATAAGATATGTTATTCATTTACGTTTAGACATGGGGAAATAAATTTTTATTAAAAAGATGTTTAAAAATAATATCTAATTAATCAAATCGAACTTATAACATAAATAAAAAAACTCGCTGACCGGGAATCGAACCCGGATCACAGGAACGACAATCCTACATGATAACCATTACACTATCAGCGACTTACATTTTTTAATGTGAACATACAAATAATTTTATTAAAACAACAAAAACGAATAATTACAGTCTACAGTTCATCACCAAACTGTTTACAACCGTCAATTTGAACAAATGGCATCAGTTATTGCCTTTCTTCGAACTGGCTATCCTGCCAAGTTCAAACATCAAAATCTAGTTTTAGGGAAGACTGTCTCATACATTGCCAAGGCCCTCCCTCTACAAAGCGGAGAAATGCTCGCGATCAAAACGCCATCTTTCATACAGCCTTTAGACGACGACTTTATCCCAACCGACTCATATCCGCAGCTCATGCAGCAGCTGAAGACCCCCGACCCCGATTCATTATCAAAAGAATATGCGTTCCAGATATTGCCCAAGTCCGACAAGGACAACTTGTTCCTCATCTTCAACGTCGTCAACGAGAACAACATCAAAATGCCCCTTTTCACAGTGGAATTTAACTATCCAGAATTCGCAAATAAAACAGGTAAAGACGTCTTCAATCATGTCGTCGACCAGTTCGGGCTCGAAATATCAAACCCACAAGTGCTCATAGGTAACCAGCCATTAAACCAATCTTTAAAGGCTTATGACATATTCAATAAGGCTAAAGTATCCACTCTCCAATTCACATGCAAACTCGAAGAAAGCGCTGTCAAGATCATTAGTACAAGAGAACGAATCCTAAAAGAGCTATACGATACTGAAACAACATATTGTATCGCACTTAATGCACTATATAACCATTTCCGTCAAAAGATGGCCGACCTAAAACTCATCGACGAAACTAAGATGAATCTGATCTTCGGCCAACTTCCTAAGATGATTAATTGCCATGCGAATTTTCTGTCAAATCTTCAAAGAAACGGAATCACTTATTCGTCCATCCTCACCGAGACGTTTATGTCTTTTTCGTTCAACTTTATGGCGTCACAGCAATACATTGTTGACTATGATAAAATCACTGAAATTGCGGGAACATTACGTGAAGACAAACGAATGTTAGAGATAGTTAAATCCAATCCCTACAACTCTGTTGCCAGCTTAACGAATCTTGACTTCAATGGATATCTGATTATGCCTATTCAAAGGATGCCACGTTACATATTATTAATTCGCGAACTTATTAAATATACACCGCAAAGTCATCCGGATAGTGCCACTTTACCTATAGCGCAACAAACCATTGAGAAGATTACGCATGAAATGGAAACAGCAGGAGAAACATTTGATCAACGTCAACAAGTTGTCGATGTAGTATCACGACTTACTAAGCAAATTAATTTAGTTACTGAAGATCGTCGATTAGTAAGTCAATCAGTTGTTAATATTATTCATCCACATCGTAGTCGTGGTAATTTATATTTATTTAATGACTCGATCTTATTAACTAAAGGTGTTGAACCAGAATCACCAAAATTATTTTCATTGTTAACTATATTAAGTTTCTTACCTTCACGTACCGAGAAAATCATTGATTTCCAATATCATGAGAAATGGTATTCAGTCGAATTCCAAAATGAAGAGATTAAGAATACATGGCTTGATACATTTCAAGAGAAACGGAAAGCAATGTTTTTAGTTAATGAGAATAAGAAGAATATAATCCATTGTATTGAAGTCCGTAATCAAGGAGTATTACCTTCTATATCAGATATGTCATCAGTCATTATTGGTGATGTAATATATTTTGCAGGTGGTAATATCAGTGGTAAAGTACCAACTCCTTTATTAACTTATAATATGTCAAGTAAAATAGGGCAAATAGATAAAACAATATCAGTTAAATGTTATTCTGCTGAAATGGCATTATTAAATAATAGGATTTATATGTATGGAGGTCAATCATCAAATGTATTAACACTTGAAGGGAATAAATGGAAGAAAATATTACGAATACCAAAAAATGAATTATTTGCTCGTGAATTTCATTCAATGGTTTCTAATAATGAAGGTTTATATATATTTGGTGGATTAATTAAGAAGAAAGATGAGGTTACAAATACAATATTATTTTATGATCAAATTAATAACTCTTTAACTAAAATCCAACAAAATGAAAATGCTATTAAACCTCCTCCTCGGAAATGTCATTCGGCTATATTTTATAAGAATTATATGATAATATTTGGTGGTGATGATGGTAAAAATATATTCGATGATTGTTGGGCTTATTCTATAAAGAATAATAATTGGACTCAAATTAATTTAACTGGTAAAATTGTACCAAGGACAATGCATAGAGCAGTTTTGGTAAATAGATTTATGTTATTAATTGGAGGTACAAATAAAAATAAAGAAAATATTCCAATAATTTCAGTCGATTTGGAAACTTGGCATTGTAGAAGAATTAGATTAGAAGGGAACTTAATTAAAGGAATTTCAAGATTTACTTGCCAATATATGCAAAACGATGAAATTGTTTTGTTCGGTGGGTACGATTGTAAACTTGAAAATCAATTAAACTCATTCTTTATAATGAAAATCCCACAAAGAATTGTTGATCCTTCTGAAGCACCTCCTCCAGGTGAATTAAAATTAGCTGCAAAGCCTCAACAACAACAGCAAAATGTTAATGATAATAATAATGCTTTCGCAACTGTAAGAAAAAATAATTTAAAGAGAAATAATATTCAAATTAATATGACTGAAAAAGCTAAAAATGAAGAAAAAAGAAATTCTTTGAATCTGAAAAATAATAACAAACTAATAAGTGATGATAATCCTTTGGCTGGACTTAACAGTGTACATTTAAAGCCTGTAAATAATATTCAAAAATCTAATCAACAACAAAGCAACAATAGTAATAACAATAATAACTTGAAATCTGAAATTGAAAGCGTACAACTAAAGAAAGTCCCAACAAATCAATCTAAAACGCCTTCGTTTGGTGGGCAACAACAAAAACCAGCTACAAATACTTCACCATTCGGTCAGCAACAAAAGACGACTACAAACACATCACCATTCGGCCAACAAAAACCAGCTACAAACACATCTCCTTTCGGGCAACAGCAAAAGCCAGCTGCATCAGCAACTAATTCTCAGTTTGGCCAACAGAAATCTGTTACCACATCAAACTCCACTTTTGGGCAAAAAACCGCAGTGAACCCACCCCAAAGACAACAAACCGCTGTCCAGTCAAAGCAACCGCAGAATTCTGGTAAACCGTTTGTTCAATTGAAGCCGGTACCGTCACAGCCCCCGCCAAAGCCTGCCTCTGTTTTCGAACAAAACAGAATGGTTTTCGCTGGAGCAGATGACCCACTGAAAAAGAAGCCTGTTAACACAAACAAAACATTCAAGGATAAGATAATGATGTTCGAGAATAAGTGATAATAATAAAAATATGTAAAAATTATTTAGTGGAAAATATCATATTAAAATTTGTGCGTATGCATTTTCTTCTTGTTGAACATCTGTTTAATCACTTATGAGTAACAATTGTTATCTGTCACTATATTTTACATTAAATAACTTATAAATAATATATATTGTTAAACACATATTTGCTTTAAATTTACAATTATAGAATCCTGAAAAATTTATCAGATACATGAGAAAGCAGTTCATTAATTAAGATATAATAATATATATATATTCTTGAAGATTAAAGAACTCATTCACTCCATTTTGTTCATTTACGGTTAAAGTTTTTCAGAATTTTTTTTGGTAAATAACAAATGATATATTATATCAAGTAAATATCATAAATTATCACCATCAGTCCGTTTTCATATAATAAGTTCTGTGATTTCCTAAATAAGTTCTTTTGTACTGTTATATATGAGTTACTTCAAAACAATTTTGATCAAATGTTAGCTATAAAAGTTATTTATTGATCTGGGATTGTGTCATATTCTACTTTGGCTTCCTTAAGTTTCCTTAATGCTCTAAGGCATATTATCACACCGACAACGAGTATTGCGGCAACAACAATTCCAACCACCACACGAACTGCTATGATTCCGCCCTTCGAGATGATACCTGTGCACTTCTGATCTTCTGTGAATGACCAAGAATCGCAGCTTCCGAAGAGTGGACCGAAAGCATCGCCTTGAACACACTCTTTTGTGGAGCCACACCAACCACAGCTCTTTGAAGTGTTTGATGAGACGCATTTGAGGCACCAAGAGTTTGATAAAGCTACGCAATAATCAGTATCACTTTCCAAGCGTGGCCATGGTAATGGTGTAGGTGGAATAGGAGCTCCGCATTTGGCATTGTTCTCGAAATAGAAATCAGATACATTGCATTCGCCTGTAATAATAACTGACGAACTCATACATTTATTGGAGGTTCTACACCATCCACATGATCGATCTTCCTGATGAACAGTGCATTCATCGCATGTTGTGTATTTATCACAGCCATCCATAATTGGTATTGGTTTGGGTGTAGGTGGAAGAGTTGGAACTGGTGTTGGTAATGGTTCTCTAGAACAATCTTGATCTGGACCATAATATAAATCACCTGTAGGACATGTTTCATTTCCCGCTAGTGTGATGCATTTCTTTGAAGAACGGCACCATCCACATTGACGATCAGCATAATGTGAAACGCAAAGTTGGCATCCGTCTGCTGTATAAAGAAGATCGCAATCAGAGGCAAAAGCAATTGCCACAAGTTGGAACAACATTTGGAATGTGGGTTCAATGATGTCGGTTAGCCTTCAGAAATTTTCTATTGTTTATCTAAACGGTCGATAAAACAACAAGCAAAAGATCTTGAAAAAATCTTTTCAAATGAAAAATATAATGAATAATCAAATAACTACAAAAATATTCAAAATAGGAAAATCTGAAAATGTCATCTAGAGTAATAATATAAGCCTGTACTTTGTAGAAATTCCATAAAAATTGATTTTAGGTTGCAACGATGAATTAAGTAAAGTATTCAATGATAAAAATTGACATAGAGATAGTCGTGAAGGAATCAAATTTCATTGATATTATATTTTTTTTGAATGAAATATGTTACAGAAAATACAAATGATCTACCTGTTCACTTCAACAAATGATAAACAAAAACGAAGAATCAAATCAAAATAAATGAGAAATATTAGGGAACATTCGTATATAATTTTTATAAATGAACAACTTTTGATTCATAAAAAAACTGATTAAAGCAACAGATTCTTCAATATTCCATTTCTTTTTTACAGATTGATGAAAAAAAATCTTTAACGTTTTTTGATTTTACATACTTTACAAAATAAACTATTCAATAAAGTTTACATACAAAATGTTTAATGTTTGATATACCTACCCAGAAATTCTTAAACTAATGCTTAACATATGACAACAATATAATGTTACATGATCTATTTAAATTCAGGGATAAATCTTTGGTTTGGGTTCTCAATTGAATTCGATATTTGTTCTTTCACTTGTTCACGCAATGCTTGGATCGTTTGACGTGATTGCCTTATAAAATAGTCAATATGAGGTTCCGTTGCCTTGAGCATAGGATGAATAAAATCGTGAAATATCTTTTGTGCAAATTTTGCTTCTTGTAATTGAACAGTAATTAAAATAATGCATTTAATTAAATACCAATATCGGATATAATCAGAGACAATAGTTTCTAATATTTGGAAAATTGAAAAAAACATCCAATATTTAATCCATTTTATTTGAAGATCATCATCACCAAAAATCACCGCCTTATAAGAATGGTATGCCGGAATTATAAATGCTATTACAAAAGATAGGAATTTAAGAAGTGGTAAACCAGAAGAATTCTTCTTTTTTTCCATCAATTTTTTAAACGTACAAATATTTTTTTTCCTAAAAATTCATTATAAATCATTAATTATAGGATCTTATATTTTTTTGTTTCCTTTTTAAAATAAATTTTTGATTAATACGGAAATGTTTCATTAATTGAATTATTAATAATTTAATTTTTTTTATTAAATATAATTAGTATTTTTCATTATATTTAATAAAAGAATTAGTTAGGTTTTTTGTTGGTTGTTATTAAAACAAGTTATTATGTTTAGAAAGTAAAAAAGGTTCGAAGATTTTGCAGATAAAAGCGTTTTTAATATAAAGAAACTGACAAAAAGTGCGCTTTGAAACCCGGCCATAAATGTCAGCAACAATTCCACAGGAATTTTTACGGCCCGCAGAGGAATTGCCTCTTCGTAAAAGGCGGGCAGAACTATACCGGAAATTAAGAGAAGAGAACCAAGCAGTTTTTGAAAAAAGATCTAATAAACATAAAACTGAGCTTGATGATTTATTCGGTGATTTTGAGGACGAACCAGTTCACGAACAAGCCCAACCAATGAAAGGTGGAAAACAAGCATTTCTTAAAAATATAAAAACATGTTATCAAAAACTTGCAACAACTAGTTGTGAGACTGAAAATGCCATAATTGCGCAGTTAGGCCAAATACAACTCACGCGTTTTATGCAAGAAGCTGTTACCAATCTTATTTCAGCTCCTATCAAGTTTGTTGATATTCCATCGTATGTTCATATTTGTTCAATTCTCTATCAAAAGTACAAAGACTTTTTAGACAATTTCCAGCCAAAACTTATCGAAGAAATCAGTGACAAATCAACTCCACCAAATCGACGCCGAATATTATTATGTGCCTATGCAGATCTTTTAATTGTCCATGTTCTTCAAAACGTCACCTTCTTTAACCGTATTTTTCTTAGTCTTGTTAACACCGACATCAATAGTCATGAATATGCCAATTATCCATACATCTGGAAGATCATAACCTATGCCGGTGGTGATCTTTTTGGCATCAACAGAGGTGAAAACACTCTTTTTGATGCTATTTTTAAGCCGTCCGAATGTATTTCTCCAAGTTTACGAAAAGTGGTTTCATCACTTTATATTGATATAGTTGATCAACTTGAGAAATGTGCTAAAGAAGGCATGGAAGCACGAGACGAAGCTTATAAATTATTAATTTTACATGGCCGAACTAACACACGACCAAACTCATTAGCAAATGAATGTAAAGAGAAATATGATAAGTTATATCGAATGGCCACAGGCTTTTCTATTTTAATGAAACGAACAGTCGAAAACTATTGGAAAGAAGAAACTGATACTATCGAATTCACGACGCCTGATGGCATTGTAGCAATTCCAGCACGATATAGCGAAATGATACAAAAGCATACGAGTACAGTTCCAACGAACAATGAAACAGATACATTCTATACACAATTAGCGAATATGGATGAGCGCTTAAATGAACAATTAATGTATACATTACCACAAATCAAACTTGAGCTTGATCGATGTTTCTCCGTTGAAAGTGTTGATGCCATTTCGAAACATTATTTAACAATTGATTCCAAAGAGAATAGAGAAGAAATCATTAATTTGTTTTCTACAATTTCACGTAACAAAGTTAATCAAGCACCATATTATGCACGATTCATTGCTAATATATCACAAAAGATACCCGAAATTGGACAATTAATATCCTCTAATTTAGAATCAAGTTTCATCAGTTATGTCCATGCACAAAACAATTCCAAGAAAATGATTTCATTCATACCGAAACTTCATATTGCACGATATATCTCTGAGTTAGCCAAATTTAAAGTTGGCATTGATTCATATTTCAAATGTTTAACATTTGCATTAAATCATTTCAGAGGTAAAACAGTTGATATGGCATGTACATTAATCTTTAATGCCGGGAAATTCCTTAATAACTTAAGTGATCGAACACATATCCAAATATTATCAATTATTGAGAAACTTAAATCACTTAAATCATTTATCTTTCAACCACATGTATTATTATTAGTTGATCAAGCAATTGAAATGTTTGAACCCAAAGGAAATGAAGAAGTTAATCCAAATATTAATGAGCCAATCTATAACAAATATCAAGCATATGCTATACATGTCTTCCAACAAATATATACAAAAGGATATATTAGTAAAGCAATTAAAACAGTCGAAAAAATGTGGTTATCAAGTAACGTAACACATGTTGATCAAGCATTTGTTATCCAATTAGTTTTAGATTTACCGAATTATTCAATCGAACAATTAAGTTCACTTGCAACTTTCGTAAGTCGTTTTTCATATGATTATCCAGAGTTTGGATTAGCGATTAGTGACATCTTACTCGAACGAATTCATCGTGGTATTGAACGAGATAATATCTCATTTAGACAACGTCAATTATATGAAATCCGATTTTTAGCCGAGTTAATCATACAACAAGTTATCCCATTAGAAGTAGCGTTTACTACAATTACATTAATACTTAGTTTGAATCAACCAGATCCTTTAACATATTTAATATCGATTAATAACAAATATAAATGTGTTCAACCGAATACTAATGACTTCTTTAAAGTCAAATTAGTATGTGAATTACTTTCATCATTAATTGGTGTTATATGTAAATCATTAAAAGATTATAACATCCAAATGATGGTACAACAAGTGTTTTATCATTTACAAATCTTTTGTTTAATACGAACTCCAATTCCATCCGAAACGGCTTTTAATGTTAGTGATGTAATTGAATTATATGAACGGAAATATAATAATAATAATCAATTAAATACATCTTATAAAGTAAAACAAATCGAAAGTATTAATGAAACTGTTCGAAGTGAATTAAATAATGCAAATGTTAAATTCATTACTTATTCGCCTTATACAATTAAACCATCGATGGTTAAAACACAAGTGAGTCATCAAGTCAATTTTAATTTGTCCGATGATGATAGTGATAATGAAAGTGAATCAGAAAACGAATTCGATGAAGTCGGTGAAAAGAACTTCTTAAGAGAATTAAATGAGTTCAAAGAAGAATTCCAAAAGAATAAGAAACAGCCAAAGGATATAACAATTCCAATCGAATTATTGTCGAATTCAAACGTGCAATTAGGGCCTGAAGATAAAATGACGATTTATGGGCCGCCGGCAAACTTTAACGTGTGCGTCCCGCATAAAGGAAATAGTTCGCATATAATTTCGTTCAAATAATAAATAAAACACTCAGTTTCTTCACTTTTGTCATTTTTAGTTTATGTCAAACGATTTAATTAATAAATGATAATAACAAAGTGTTATATGACGATCTGATGCTTACATAGGTTATTTAAAGAAAGCTAATTCACAAGAATCTTGTTATAACAATAAATGATTGGGAACTTCTTAAGAAGTATATTAAAGAAGGAGTTAATCCAAATGAATGAAATTTTTTTAGGTATTTAATATATAAATCAAAAAAATTTGAAAATGAAAAAAAATTCTCAAAATGAATTTTTTCGAAAAATTTTGAGTAAAAAAAATTTTCAATTTTTTTAATATTTTTCAAAAATTCCAAAAAATCAAAATTTTTGAAAATTTCAAAATTTGCAAATTTCTCAATTTTGACAAATTTTTGATTTGATGCAAGAATATTAAACTACAAGTTTTAAAGAAGATTTAATTTACTTAAAATTTTTTGATTTTTAGTCAATTTTTTGATAAAGGAAATAATCCAAATGATATTGCAAAAATAATTCGAAATGATGAAATCGAAAAACTTCAAGAAATATCATCACAAGCAAATTTTGACTTTGATCAAAAAATTGAGTCATCACTTTATGAAAGATGTTCTTTTATTAACGATTATATTACATTAATTGATTATGCAGCATTTTTTTCTTCAGTTAAATGTTTTAAATATTTACTTATGAATGGTGCAAATGTAGAAAATACAAGTAAATATGCAATTGCAGGTGGAAATGAAGAAATATATCATTTATGTGAACAAAATCATTCATCATTTGAAAATACTCTTGAAACAGCAATTCAATTTCATCGAAATGATATCTTTAAATATATTTTTGAAAATAAAATTATTGAAATTGATAATTTAGAAAAATTAGTGAAAAAATATATTTTATTTCATAATTATGAAATTTTATCATTATTAGAAGATGAAGGAATGAAAATTGATGAGCAAATCATTAACAAATCAGTTAAAGTTGCTAACTTATATTTCGTCAACAATCAATTTGGTGTTAATTTATAATATGTAAAACAGCTCTTACTCTAGCAAAAGTAAAACGTTTCACCAAAATAGTAACTACTTCAGTCCGTGGACGGAATAAATTAAGTACTTTAAAAGATAAAATTTTTGATATTATTATATATGTTTTCCATATAAATAAACGATTATGCAAATAAAGATTTAAAAATTTATTATCTTTATATTAATATTTACAAAATAAAAACATTAAATTGCTTCTGGAAGTGAGACATCCAACTTTGCAAAATTGAGCTCATTAAATCCGCAGTTTTCTTTCATATCTGGAATCTTCATTTCGACAAATTTCCTAAACATGTCGAAAGGAACACTCTTTACGCCACTGAACCTTGGCATTTTCATAAGTTTCCCATTATATCTAAACTGTAAGAAATAATCCTTATTATTTCTAGATTTCCTAAGCTCAACTATTATATAAGATCCATAAGGTGGCCATTGCGTTATTTCACATCCAAGATACCCTAAGAAAGCAAGGATATTCCCATCATGTGCTGACCAATGAAAAAACTTGATTAACGACTCACCATTCACTCGTGAAATCATTTCATTTAACATTTCAGCAGCTGAAAAACTGAAAAATAACGGATAAACCGATTCGTGCCGATAAACATAAAGCATTTGCTGTGTTCTAAGGTGAACAGCAGCATCAATTAGCTTATGTGTAATGTTAGGAGGGAGCTTAAAGCCTTGGCATCTAGCTGAAGTGGCTGCATCATTAATATGTTCCCATTTGGTTCCATATGCATCAGTCATGATCTTAGTAAGTGTCTCGTTGTAAAGACCAATGGAACTAAGATAACTTGGTTTCTTTAATTCTTCCATCCGTTCTTGAAGATTAGGACATATTGCTGATGCTCGACGCCATGGATCATAGTTTTTATCGGCTGTGTTTATAACAAGAGGACCATGGTTGGGATAAAGTCCATTGGCAAAATTCATTTGTGAATGTAATGTTCTTAGTGTGTATGTTGATCGAAATTTAATAACAGAGGGATTATAATTGGTAGGAAGAAATTTTAGTTGATTTATGTATATTTTTCTGATATGTTCCCCAAGCCGTTGGAGTGCATCAGCACCTTTTCCGATTAATTGACCAAATTGACAATTTCCAAGAAAAAGAGATTTGCCATACGAATTGGAAATGTGAACAGAATTATTTAACTGGAAAGATTTGAATTCTGCATTGACACATTTCCATAAATTTGATATTTTTTTTGGTATATGTAATGGTGTTCGAGCTCCATGTCTTGAAACTAAGTGTACTTGAATTAGGTCAGAGTTATCCCTATCTTTGTATGAAGGATACGGAGGCTCACAAAATGTCTGATCAAAAGAGAGTAAGGTAAAAATCAGCAGCATTTAGCAATTCACAGCATATGCAAATTTTTTCACTTAATTTACAACGCAGCTGCGTTCAACTGAGCACCTGACCGTTTATTTATAAATGTTCAAATGTTTTCTTATATTCTTTGTTATTATAGTTTTTCAATAAAATAAATTCGTTTAATCAATACCTTTTTCATTTATCTTCCATAGATTTTGAAAAAAAAAAAAATAAATCATTGCATTTAATTTTTCTTAACATACTACTATAACAACAACTTTTTTCCTTAAAAACATACAATGTATAAGGGAGAACATTCATAATGTATAATAATAAATATATTTTCTTAAATTATAACACGTTTTTAAATCAATTTATTTCAAGTTTATAATTTTTCACATAACATTTCAGAAACAATGTCTGTAATAAAGATTTATGATTTAAATGTGATATTTCCTTTTCCAAATTTTTACCCAGAACAAGAGGAATACATGGGACAAATAAAACTTTCGTATGATGCATCAGGTCCTTGTTTACTTGAATTACCACCAGGTCTAGGACAAACAATCTCTATATTTTCTTTAACACTTGCTTATATGGCAGAACATCCGAATGCAGGTCCTTTTGTTTATTGTGTAAATTCTGTTAATGCAGCAGATCAAGCATTAAAAAATCTTAAAATTGTACACAACGCCAGACTTCAAATGGCACCTACCGAATTTGACACAGAGTTCAAAGCTTCAGCATTTTTACCAAAGACAACAGCATGTATTAATCCAAAAATTACAAATAATATTCCACTTGAGTGTACCAAAATGACTTTTCCATGGTCAGAAGAAATATGTCCATTCTATGAAAATACACCACCCACTCTTCCTAATCAAGTTCTTGATGTTCAAGAAACCATTCAATTTTGCAAAGAAAATGGTTGTTGTCCATATTTTACAATGCGACGTTTATGTCAACAATGTAAAGTTATTATATGTTCTGTTGAAGATCTTATTCATCCCCGTGAAGGTGCTTTTTTACGAGATCTTTTACCAATCACATCTATAATCGCATTTGATGACATCAATACGATTGATGATATTTGTTGTTCATCAATGAGCTATTATCTTAACAAAGATATCCTTAATCGCGCTGCCAAAGCATTTAAATCCATCAAAGACATATTTAAACGGTCGCAAGAGAGGGAAGCCGAAAAACTTAACGAAGCATATTTAAAACTTAAAGAAGGACTTCATATTAATGATGTTGAACAGATGTCACCTAAGAACACAAACGTTTTTATCCATCCTGTTTTAAGAGAACATCAATCACATCGTTATATTCCAGGTTCATTACGAAAACCCGAAATCTTTTTTTCTAAGATCCATAATTTGTTACATTATTTTAATGATATTTTCAAGAAAACAGATAATGAGAAATATACATCTACACAAATGTTATCTGAAATTACCGAAAAAATTTTTATTGAACCCGAAATGTTACATTTTATGACTACGCGACTTTCATATTTATTTATTAATGAATGTTTAACAGATTTGACAAATTATATATATCTTTTTTCATTTTTAGATTTTTTAGCTGTACTTTCAACATATGAAGATAATATCTCAATAATTTATGATGTTGTTAATCCGAATTATACTGATGATGTCACAAAATGTAAAAGCGAAGATTATAAAACATTACAATTAAAATGTTTAGATGCATCATTAGCGTTTTCACAAATATTACAATTTAAACGCATTGTGTTAGCAGGCGAATGTATTTCACCATTAACAATATATTCACAAATATTAAACTTTGAACCGATATCAATGGTAAATTATTCCATTACTAACTATCGAAGTATTCATTTACCATTAATAATTTCGCGTGGTACAGATCAAATAAAACTTACGTCTACAATTTCTCTGAATAAAAACCTTAACGGAGTAAATAATTATGGAAAACTTATAGTCGAACTTTGTAAGGTTGTACCTGATGGAATCATTGGTTACTTTCCTTCAATGCCATTCTTACAAGAAATTATTGGGTTTTGGAATAAGTTTGGTATTCTTCAAACTATTTTGGATTATAAACTATTGTTCATCGAAACTTTAGATCGTAAAAAGTCATCTTTAATCGTAGACGACTTTAAACATGCAATAGATAATGGTTACGGCGCAGTATTATTCGCTGTAGCTGATGGAAATATCACGAAAAGTACGCAGTTCCCAGGAGCTTATGGAAGAGCTTGCGTTTTGTTCGGATTTCCTGAGCCTCAAAACATCGATTTGTCAGTAAATAGAAGAGCGGAATTTCTGGATCAAAAGTTCCAAATTCCAAAAGAAGAATTTCATTTGTTTAATTCAATGAGAATTGCTTCGCATTGTACTTCTGGATTGTTATGTTCCAAAGAGGACTATACAATGATAGTATTCGCTGATATGAAATATAAAGAAGTCGCCGACGACGCAAGATCTGTAATGCCAACTTGGATATCGAATAATATGAAACAAATTAACCAAAGCGTAGATGACTCAATCGATCAAGCAAAGAATTTCTTCTTGGCAATGTCTCAAAAAAGACAAGAAGTTCATAATAAAAATATAGAATAAGTTATAACTTTTCATAATATATATAAAAATTTCTATGTGTGAAAACACTTTGAGCGTTTTAACACGGTGCAATTTGACAGCATAAAAAACATAAAATTTTTGCTTTAGAAACCGAAAAATTTGAAGGAAAGAGGGAGTTTTCCATTCAAAAAGTCGAAGGCTGATGACTCAAAAGTCAGGGGTGCCCCGTATATGTAAACTATCTCACTTCACTTTTGAAAATGAAATATCTCATCATCATAGCTCATTGTGACCCAAATAAGAATGCAACAGCATACAGAATAGCTAACTGTGCTAAGGAGTCATTATTGACAGCTAATCATGAGGTTAAAATAACTGATCTTATTTCAGAAGGATTTGATCGAGTTGCAACAATGAATGACTTTAAAACAATACCTGATCGAAATAAATTTAATTACATAAGATGTCAGTTGCCTGTTGAGAATTTATGTGATGAAATTAGAAGGCAACAAGAACTTATTAAATGGTGTGATCATGTTATTGTTTTTGGTGCTATGTTTTTTTACCGCTTTCCTGCATGCCTTTATGCTTGGATAGATCGCTGTTTTACATTAGAATTTGGATTCGCTAATTCTAATACAATGGATAATGGGCTATTAAAAGGTAAAAAAGCGTCGTTCATTATAACTACTGCGGGTTCCGAATCACATTTTCTTTCAAGTGGTTATTCACCACTTGAATCATTGCTATACTCAACAACCTATGGATTGCGCTACTGTGGGATTGAATGTACAAGATCGATGGGATATTTCACTGCAAATAAACCTGGCACTGTTGATAAAGAAGTTGAATGGATTGAAAAATTTAAAAAAGCAATACTAAAAATTGATTCTTGGCCACTCCTCCCTGTGCTTCGTGGGAAACCTAAAGATGGTGAAAAGAATGAAGCTGAAATTTTTGCGCAACTTGATCCATTACGTTTTGAGGAAATTCTTTATGAATAAACAACATTTCCCCTCAACTCAACTACATGGTTTTGCATATAAAATATATTTATAGTGTTTGCACTAAGCGTTAATTTGGGTTAAGCTTTCTTGTGTTTTTTTAGCCAAACCAAAATTATCGGTTTTAAATAGGGAACCGTTTAAGAATTCGTTTATTAAATTTGGCGCCATTTTATAAAATTGATTGAGTTACATCTCAAACAGAAATGGAATATGTAAAAAGGTTTATCCCAATCGTTTATATAAAAGGGATGATATACTCAATTCAATCACACCCTTTATTCGAACTTTACACAAAAACTTGTATATTCATTGAACCATTAATTCTTGCAATATCATCTTATCTCATTATTGAATTTTTCCCTCGAGTTGCTTGCGAGTATAGAACAATACATCCAACTGCTAGACAGAGAGTTAATAAGTATACTTTGTTAATTACCATTCTTCCATTTAATGCATGCATTTTAACAATGGGATTAATTAAACATCACAAGATAACATCAGTAATATTTACCTTCTCGTTCATATCTATTGGAATATTTTCTGTTTTCCCTGTGTTTGTATCAAAGAAAAATCTTTCATATGGATCTCTCTTTGGTATCATGGTTTATCTTACAGCTATGTATTACTACAATTATAAGTTCATTATATGTTTTGTCATAGCAATTCCAATTGGTATTGTTTGTTTTCGTCATGAATCAAAACTTGAAATTGCAATTAGAAGAATTTTGAGTTTAATTTTACTCTTTGGTTATATTGGTATTTCATTTTCCAATTCTCATAATTCACAACTTGCAAGTGCCATTGCTTCATATATTGGTTGTTTCTTGGCCTTTTTGTTTAGCAAACAGCAACCATCCAAGAACAATTTAAAAAAACAATAAAAAATTGTTATATGTATTTGTTCTACTTCACTTCTAAATATTTCAATCTCCAAAATAGTTTTCGTTTGTTTGGCTTTGCTTCCTGCTGATTTGAGATTAATTAATGATAGTAATAATATGTAAAAAAAATGTAATAAATCAGAGTTTTTCGTAAATACCTTGTGATATGGCTAAAGTTATGGTCTTTATTTTTTTTTAAAGAAATTGAAATTACACAATTTGGTTTCGTTTATCAAAAATTGTTTGTTTGAAATAAGGAAATCCCCTCTGCTTTATAGTTCAAGCTTTTGTAAAATGTTATAAAACTCATCGAAGTTTTTATTGAAAAAAAAAATGAAAAAACATTTAATTTGCGAAAGTTATTATTTGCGTGATTAAATATTCAAAAAGAGAAATATAATTTAATTATCTTTATTAAAACTATTCTTTATGAAATTTAATGATTAAAATGGTATATTAAATCCATTTGTCATTTTCTTCTTGTGCAAGTTCATAAAATTCTTTATAAACATTTTCGACAATTTCATCTTCATCTGAAAAAGAATTTTCTTTAAATAAATTTGAATGTTGTTTGATTTCTTTTATTTGCTTGTGATGAAATACAAAAACAATTATTCCGATAATTATGAAAATTGCAGCAACTGATCCGCAGATAATTCCGATTAAAATGTTTGATGATATACTATTGTTATTGTTATTATTTATTTCATTTTGATCAATATGTTTATAAAAAAATGAATACGCATAATAACTATATAAAGATGAATAATAAATTACCGTGAAATTATATGTTACATATTTCGTAGCAATATATGTTGAAAAAGGATTAAGCAGAGTTAATACATAAGATTCTATTATATAAAACGATATAGTTAGTGATTGGGAAACTGAAAAAGAATATATTAATGTTAAAGAGTGAGTTAATGTTAAATCATTTGATGTCGAATTTGTAAATATATTTAAATTTGTAAATGTATTTGATTTTAGTGAATGTATTTGATTTAGTAAATGTATTTGATTTAGTAAATGTATTTGATTTAGTAAATGTATTTGACTTAGTAAATGTATTTGACTTAGTAAATGTATTTGATTTAGTAAATGTATTTGATTTAGTAAATGTATTTGATTTAGTGAATGTATTTGATTTAGTAAATGTATTTGATTTAGTAAATGTATTTGAATTCGTAAATATATTTGATTTAGTAAATGTATTTGATTTAGTAAATGTATTTGATTTAGTAAATGTATTTGACTTAGTAAATGTATTTGACTTAGTAAATGTATTTGATTTAGTAAATGAATTTGATTTAGTAAATGGATTTGATTTTGTAAATGGATTTGATTTAGTAAATGTATTTGATTTTGTTGGTTTTTTCAAAGTAATTTTATAAGAATATTCTACATTAGATATAAGTTCATTCGAACCAAATGATACATGGGAGGTTTTCTCATTTATTTTAACAGTAACTGTTAATTGTTCAAATTTTTGTGGAATAACATATAACGTATAAACTCTTGTGCCTTGTGAAACATCATTTGTATATTTCCCATTTGTTATTTCATAATTGTCAGCTGATGCAATAACTGTACATCAGCTGATGCAATAACTGTACATGTTCTAATATTAAATGTACCTTGATGCTTTAACCCACTAATATAAAATTTCCAATTCGTTGATGAAATTTCATCCGGATTGTATCCATCACCAAGTTTAATTGTAATTTGGAGAATAGACATTTTATGGCTGAGTCCAATATGAGGATTTCCTGATCTATAATAAGTTTGTGCTGTACCTGCAATGATGTCTAATTGTTTTTGTTCTAATGCTGTTTGAACAACATTAGTAGCAATGGTTTTATATCCTTGATCATTCACGTATGAAAAATACGGATAATATACAGCAACTGTTATTGTTTCTGTTTCGTCTTCAAAAAGAATATTTGTTTGTATTTTATTATTGCTCCAAGTGCACTCAACATTTTGATACTTGTTTTCCATGTTACTATTCGGTGATTTTACAACTGTGACACCTAATTTATAGTTGTTTTGTAATATTCCAGAGTCATTAAGTGTGAACCAGATGTTTTCGTTTAATGCAAGAATCCTGTTGTTTTTTTTATTTTTCTGTACTTTTGAATCACTAATTTGGTTACTTTTATTGGACGTTAAATGGAATTTAGGAGAATTTTCATATGTATTAATTGTATGCATGTAAGAAGATGCAAGTGTCTTATGCTCATCATGAATTTTTATGTTTGTTTTATTGTTAAGAATGTTATAGGTTTTATTGAATTTGAAGAGTCGAAAAAAATCATCTGAAATTTCAAAATTCGGTGAATGAAAATCGGAATCATGCGAAACGCAAGAAGCACCTACCCCAAATACAAATAATATAATGATTTCTATGAAATTCATATCATTCTATGGTAAAACAGAAGGGAATGTCCACGCAACTTCAGTTCTTTTCAATTACCACTGGTAAATTCAAAAAGTTCATCGTTTCTATTTTTGAGAAAATTCTGAATGAAAATTGATAAGAGAAGTAGCGTTATCGACCCGGTTAGGTAAAGCAAAAGTGCAAAAACGGTTTACAACGTTCAAAATGAGGGTGCTCCAATTCGACCGTTTATTTTTATCTGACCATTTATTTGATGGAGATCCCAATAAATAAACAAGAAACAGACATAACACCAACACCACTCGAACGTATTGGCGCACATTCACATATCCGTGGATTAGGTCTTTCAGATATATTAGCACCACGTCAAGATTCGGAAGGTCTTGTTGGGCAAAACAATGCAAGAAAAGCTTTAGGTGTTGTTTTAAGAATGATCAAAAGTGGTAAAATTGCAGGAAGAGTAATTCTTCTTGCTGGACCACCAGGTACAGGTAAAACAGCATTGGCGCACGCATTATCCAAGTCACTTGGTCCTGATACTCCATTTACATCAATCACTGGTAGCGAAGTTTTTTCACTTGAAATGAACAAAACTGAAGCCCTTACACAAGCATTACGTCAATCAATTGGTGTCAAAATACATGAAGTCACTGAAGTATGTGAAGGTGAAGTTGTAGAGATTGAAATTCAGCCACCATCAGGTGAAAGAGCCCAACGTACTGGCAGTATCACATTAAAGACCACTGATATGGAATCAGTATTTGATTTAGGTCCACGTATGATTGATCAAATCACGCGTCTTAAGATAGAGATAGGTGATGTTATATCCATTGACACATCCACTGGTAATATGACACGACTTGGCCGTTCATTTGCACATGCGCAAGATTTTGATGCAACAGGTCCTCGAATGCAATTTGTGCACACCCCGGATGGAGAACTTAAAACCAAGAAAGAGACAGTCCACACCCTTACGCTCCACGAGATTGATGTTGTCAATTCCCGAAACCAAGGCTTCCTGGCACTTTTTTCGGGTGACACTGGTGAAATCAAACCGGAAATTCGTGATCATGTTGATAAGCAAGTCGAGCAATGGCAAGATGAGAAACGTGCCGAACTTATTCCAGGCGTTCTATTCATCGATGAAGTCCATATGCTCGACATCGAATGTTTCTCATTTCTTAACAGAGCTATGGAAAGTCCATCAGCGCCAATTATCATCATGGCGAGTAACAGAGGTAATACTAAAGTCCGCGGAACAAATGAAATCGGGCCGCATGGAATTCCTTATGATATGTTACAAAGGACTTTGATTATACCAACGAATACATACACAGAAAAAGAGTTAAAGAAGATTCTCATCAAAAGATGTGAAGAAGAAGACGTGACAATGTCGAAAGAAGCATTAAAGACATTAACAGTTTATGCGAAGTTAAGATCTTTAAGATACGCAATGCAATTAATTACAACTTCGTCGTTGATTGCCGCGAGACATAAAAATAAGGAAGTGATGACAGACGACGTAAATAAGGCAGCTGCTTTGTTCATAGATAAGAGTCAGTCGTCGGAGTTCTTGGCGCAAAGCTCAACATATATAACTGCTGATTAATTAAACGTGATTTTTGTCATTTATAAATACATTTTTTGTGCATTTAGAGATATCTCTGATGAAAAAATATCATTTGTTAACAATGGAACGGGTTTTACTGGTGACAATTAATGTTAAATTTATGCCTGCGATTTGTTTTTCGAAAAATAATTTAAATAAATTTATATAGACTGCAGCGAAAAACCTGTAGACCGACACTTTAATATAACCCACGATTACACTGTAGCATTATTAGTGGAGAACATATTGAGTAATATATATTTAATGAATCTTTTTTTCGATTGAATTTTGTTATTTTCCCAATATTTCTATTTTCACTCATTTTACTCAGGAGAACGTTAACACGAAAAATTCTTTTTTCTCGATTTTTTAAACATTTTTTAATTAATTCATATTTTTGGGACTAAATATATGTAAAAATTTCTATTTTCTAACAAACCATATAAAAATTTATGGTCTATCTAAAATTTTGTTGTCAGTCTATGTGATTTCTCAATATTTTAAAGAAAAATTTTAAAAATTCACATTCTGCTTTAATGTTGATATTAAAAAAAATGTGAAAACTTTATATGTTTTTTATTTGATATTTTGAATCTCAATACGTTCTATATGACATTTGTAACTAATCATAGATACATTACTTTTACTTTACTTTATTCTTTTTGAAATATCTTAACTTAAAAGAAAAAAGTCATATTGAAAGCATTATCTTATCAAAAAATTCTGGTGCTTTTTGATGTGATATGACAATATTTTTATCTGTTTGTGTTTGTATGTTAATCTTATTGTTGTTTTCAAACTGATCCTTCTCTTTCGAGTTTTCAATTTTTTGTTGAAATGTAAAATTTGGCTTATTTTCCATATGACCGAATAAACGGAATGTGCGATTATTTGTAGGTAAAAATACGAAATCAGCATTTCCACCTTCTGCACCTTTCTCATTAAGTGTTTGTATTAATTCTAAGTTGTTTTTTGATTGTGCATATTTTAATGCTGTGCTAAATCATTTGAATGATTTCCTAATATTATTTTGTAATATCAAATTATTAAAATAAGCTTTTTATTTAAAAAATAAATATCTTTTGCATTGATATCAATTCTATCTTGTTCAAGAAGCAATTTAACTATTTCTGTATGACCATTTAAAGATGCTTCAATAAGTGCTGTTCGAAATAATTTAAATAATTTCCAAATATTTTTTTTGAAATTTTAATTGATTAAAATGAATATTAAATACAACAAATAAATATTTTTAGCATTAATATCAATTCCTTCTTGTTCAAAAAGTAATTTAACTATTTCTGTATAACCTCTTGAAGATGCTTTAATTAGTGCTGTTTCAAATAATTTTTATATATTCCAAAATTTATTATAAAATTTCAAATTATAGAAATAAATTTCAAATAAAACAAAGAAATATCTTTCACATTGATATCAATTCCTTCTTGTTCAAGAAGTAATTTTACAATTTCTGCATGACCATTTTCAGATGCCCATATAAGTGCTGTATTAAATAATTCTAATAATTTTCATATATTCTTTTATAATTTCAAATTATTAATATAAATTTTAAATAAAATAAATAAATATCCTTGGCATTAATATCAATTCCTTCCTTTTCAAGAAGTAATTTTACAATTTCTGCATGACCTTTAAAAGATGCATACATAAGTGCTGTTAAATATGATTTAATTAATTTCCAAGTATTCTTTTGAATTTTCAAATTATTAAAATAAATATCAAATAAAACGAATGAATATTTTTGGTATTAATATCAATTCCTTTTTGTTCAAGAAGTAATTTAACTATTCCATGAAAACCTTTTTGAGATGCCACAATCAGTGCTGTTTTAAATAACTAAAACAATTTCCACATATTATTTTGAAATTTTAATATGTTAAAATGGGTATTAAACAAAACAAATAAATATTTTTAGCATTAATATCAATTCTATCTTGTTCAAGAAGCAATTTAACTATTTCTGTATGACCATTTTCAGATGCCCATATAAGTGCTGTATTAAATAATTCTAATAATTTTCATATATTCTTTTATAATTTCAAATTATTAATATAAATTTTAAATAAAACAAATAAATATCTTTGGTATCAATATCAATTCCTTCTTGTTCAAGAAGTAATTTGACTACTTCTATATGATTTTTATATATTGCTTTTATAAGTGCTGTTTCAAATTTATATAATAAATTCCAAAAGTTGTTTAAAAATCGAAAATAATTAAAATAAACGTTAAATATACTGAATAAATATCTTTGGCATTAATATCATTTCTCTCTTTCTCAAGAAGCATTTTAACTAGATCAATATTGCCTAGTCCAGATACAACCATAAATGTTGTCCAATATGATTTATATAATTTCCAAATTTCATTTTGAAACATCAAATTATTATATGAAATATGTAATGTTACAAATCTATATCTTTAGAAATATAATCAATTCCTTTTTGGTTAAGAAGTAATTTTATTATTTCTGTGTTGCTTTTATATGTAGCTTTCATAAGTGCTGTATCAAATTGTTTTATTAAATCCCAAAAATTATTTTAATACTAAAAATAATTCATATATAATTTCAATAAAATTAATGAACATCTTTAATATTGATGTCAATTCCATCTTGTTTAAGTAGTAATTTAACTATTTCAAATTGATTATTTTGAGCTGCATAAATTAATGCTGTACAAAATAAGTTGAGTCAATTCCAAATACTATTTCGAAATATTAAAATAATGAAACATATTTTAAATAAAGTATCTAAAGTTTATCTTTAGCATTAATATCAATTCCTTTTTGTTTAAGAAGTAATGTAACTATTTCTATATAACCTTTATAAGATGAAAATATCAGTGATGTTTCAAATATTTTATTTATATTTCAAATGTTTTGCAGAAATATTAAATTATTAAAATAAATTTTGAATAAAACAAATAAATATCTTTAGCATTAATATCAATTCCTTCTTGTTCAAGAAGTAATGTAACTATTTCTATATAACCTTTTATAGATGCCAATAGAAGTGCTGTATAAAATAATTTAAATAATTTCCAAATATTATTTTGAAATATAATATTATTATAATAAATTTTAAATAGAATAAATAAAAACCTTTAGCATTAATATCAATTTCTTTATGTTTAAGAAGTAATTTAACTGTTTCCGTAAAACCACTTCCAGTTGCTAAAATAAGCGCTGTATCAAATGTTTTTAATAATTTCCATATATTATTTTGAAATTTTAAATTGTCTAGATAAGTATTAAATAAAACAAAAAAATATTTTTTGCATTAACTTCAATTCCATCTTGCTCAAGTAGAAATTTAATAATTTCTGTTTTACCACATTTAGATGCATACATAAGTGCTGTATTAAGCAAATCAAATAACTTCCAAATAAAATTTTGATACTATAAATTAATAAAATAAATTAAAAGAAGAACAAATAAATATTTTTTTCATTAATATCAAACAATTTATGTTCTAAAAGTGTTTTGACAGTTTCTATTTTACCACTTAAAGATGCTAATATAAATAATGAATTAAATAATTTAAATTATTTCCAAATATTATTTTTAAACATTAAATTAATCAAATCAATACTAAATAAATCCATTAAATATCTTTAATATTAATATCAATTCCTTTTTGTTGAATCAGTAAATTAACTATTTCAAAATATTGATTTTCAGATGCAATCATAAGTGCTGTTTTAAATAATTTTCATAATTTCCGAATATTATTTTGAAGCATAAAGTTGAAATAAACATTTGATGTTTTAGCATTACCATCAATTCCTTCATGTTCAAGAAGTAATTTAACAACTTCTGTATGACCATTCAGATGCTTCAATTAGAGGAGTTTTAAGTTATTTGTATAATTCCTAAATCTCATGATATAATCCAAAATTATTTCAATAATCATTAAATTGAACAAACAAATATCTTTTATATTAATATCAATATCCTTTTGCTCAAGAAGTATTTTTACTGTTTCTGTATGACCTTCACTAGATGCTATAGAAAGCTCTGTCTTAAATAAATCAAATAATTTCCAAATATAATTAAGAAATTTCAATTATATTAGATATACTTTAAACAAAATATTTAAGCACCTTTAGCATTAATTTGAATATCTTTTTGTTTAACAAGTAATTTAACAATTTCACTTGAACCATTTTTTGCAGCTTGAATTAGTGGTGTTTCAAATAAAGTGATTAATTTCCAAATGTAAAAACAAAATATAAAATTATTGATATAAATAATATTTCAAATATAATAACATTACCAGCATTAACATCAATTTCTTTATGTTGCAATAGTAATTTTACTATTTCTACATAATTAAATAGAGATGCACGAGCAAGTGCTGTATAAAACATTACATATAATTCCCAAATATTATTTTGGAATTAAAAAACATTAAAACAAATCTCAAACAAAGTAAATAAACACCTTTATCATTAATATCAATTCCTTCTTGTTCAAGAAGTAATTTCACTATTTCTGTGTAACCTTTATCAGAAGCAATGATAAGTGCCGTATTAAATAATTTGATTAATTTCTAAATATTATTTTAAAATTCCTAAACAAATATATAAACAATAAATAAAACAAAAAAATATCTTTAGCATTTATATCAATTTTTTTCAGTTCGATAACATATTTTACAAGTTCCAAATTTTCCGATATTAAAGAATTAAATAAAACTTCTTTTGGAAATGGGTTATTTGCGAAATATTTAATAAGATATAAGTTACCATGTAGTGCTGATATATTAATAACAGATTCACATAAATTATTTTGTGAATTATTAATTACAAATCTTTCTTCTTCCAAAAATGAGAAAATTTCATAATTCCCACTATGAATGCAAAACTGTTCAAAATTATTAATAGTATCTTGATCAACTTTTATATTTAATTGTTGAGAACTTTTTGGTTGATTATAAGGTGGTTGGGTTCTAGAGCTAAAAATTGATGGATCAGATTTTTCACAATATTTCTCATAAAAATATTTGAAAATATCATTTCTATGGAATCTAATTGCTGTTTTATATGCATTATTAAATGAAGAATGATTTTGTTCACATAAATGAATTATTTCAATGTTTCCACCTGCAACTACATATTTACCTGTGTTATTTACTTTTGCACCATTCATAAGTAAATATTTAAAACATTTAACTGAAGAAAAAAATGCTGCATAATCAATTAATGTAACCTTTTTTTTTTATTAATAAATGAACATCTTTCATAAAGTGATGGCTCAATAAATTGATTAAAATCAAAATTTGTTTGTGATGTTATTTCTTGAAGTTTTTCGATTTCATCGTTTCGAATTATTTTTGATATTTCATTTGGATTATGTCCTTCTTTAATATATTGTTTATGAAGTTCCCAATCATTATTTGATAGTTTAGAATAATTATGTAAGAAGTAATATAAAAATTCATCTTTAGAAAAAAATGACGTACTTTCTTCTTCAGTTTGATAATGAGCAAAATATTCAGTCTTAAAATATGAAGAAATGCTTTTATCAACAATATTTTGTTCTATCATTTTTTCAATTAAATAATATGTTTCCGGTGATGCGCGCTTGTATATGTAATCAATAAAAATATCAATGATCTTTGGATTATTTTCTTTTGTTTGAAGTTCTTCTAAATATTTTATACATATATCACTTTCATTATTTTGTGATAAAAATGAATAGTATATCAAATTGATTATGATTAAATTAAAAGAATATGTAAAGTTTGAATCACATAATTCTTTAGTTTTTTCCAATGATAAATTTATGTTTTCATTAGTTAAATTAAATATAATTTGTTTCAGCTCTATGAGTATTTTTAAATAAGGAGATTGTGAAATAGAATTGCCCTTTTTATCTTCCGAAGTTATAACACTGATATTGTTGTTATCTTGGGAATTATTAAACATTATTTCTGAGTTCCACTGTGTGATATAAAATGTATCAATACAAATGGCACTTTTTTCATAAAATGCGATACAGATATTTTGGAGGAACCACTTGGGTTTTAAACGGTCAAAAAAACGTTAAGGGAAGAGTTTTTTGCGTACAGCTTTATCCTTGATATATAAAAACTTATCCTATTCAGCAAAGCTCTTGCTTTTTCTAATCTATATTTCTATATTATTTGTATGTTATAATTGTGCTTTATTAACTTTTTTTTTTGATTCCGCCAATTGTTTATTTCATTCACATTAAAATACCTTGTTTTAGCAAAGGAATACTTTTACAAACATACTGTATACTATTATTATTTAAATAATAATTTTTTTTGAGTACGATCTGAGACTTTTCAAGAAATTTCTAAATTATTTTAACCATTTCTTCGATATTTTTGGTTGCAAAATGAAGTGATTTTATCCGAAACATAAAAATCATTAAAACAAATCACAAACATCAAAATATATATAAAATGAGTAAAATAAGTTTCAAACTATTTAGATTATTTTAAAATTATTGGTTATCTTATAGAAGCATTGGTGAATAAAAAAGTTATACTTTACCTTCTCAACTTTTTGAGTTAACTCATACAATAAATTCTATTGATCAATATAGAAAATATTATACAACCTTTCGAATAGTATTTACAACAGGGGTTCCCGTAATGTTAGCCGATATCACTTTTTGAATGTCAACAAAAAGTGATATCGGTATATATTGATATGTGATGTAGGTGTCTGGGGAATGTGCATATAACCTTATTATTCTATTACTCTAATTGATATATTTTGTAAACCCTGAACTAAAGTCGAAAAATAACCAAAATGAATGAAATCATTTTTGTATTAAAATCAACTATTCTATAACCTGATCAGAAAAGTTGTTTTACCTTCCCCATTCAAACGTCTCAAATATTGAATGCAGGGTGAAACATCTTTTTTTAACACTATTTTGTGATGTTTACTAATCAAGTGGTCTACCATATCGTTTTAGAACTTTACTCAGTAACCATTAGGCCCTCCTTGGTGATTTATAACTTCCTGAAGCCTATTTGGCATCGAATCCACCAAGTTCTTAATGGTGTTATCATCAATTTCATTCCATAAAGAAAATGCAATTTCGATTAATTGATCTACAGATTTAGGTGAAAGTGCTTCTACCTTGTACTTCAAGATAGACCACATATTCTCGATAACGTTAAAGTCAGGTGAGTTCGCTGGCCAGTTTTCGATGACTTTGCACTTATTCTTTAAAAACTCAGTTGTCTTTTTGCTGGTATGCGAAGTGGCTCCATCTTAAAAAAGAAACAATTCATAGTCTCCATATAGCTTGTTCATACCTTCAATCATATTTGTATTGATTATGCAATCATTAATGTATACATCAGAGTTGACATTACTCTGGACAGCAATTAATAATGTTTCGTACTCATAGTTGATTCCACCAAACATTAAAACTTTGAGGGTGAACTTTCTATGATGATTAAAAATATCATCACAAACTTCCCCTCGCCTTCTCCAAAGCCACCTATGGCTATCGTTCAAATAAAAATAAGATTCATCAACAAACAATACTTTTTTCCAATCAGTTCCATTTTGGATATGAAATTGAGCAAAATTTATTCGATCTTGCTTTTGATAATCAGTTAGAAATAAGGTATTGCGGGGTGGAAGATAGATGAATCCTTGGCTCTTCCGGATGTTGTAAACAGTCTAATAATTATTAATAGGACTTGTTTCTGAGAGGATATTGGAAATTGTTCTTGTTCCCATTCTTCTATTATTTAGTGTCATGCTGTTGACTCTATCGATAGTGGCATCATTTACAATAGATGGTCATCCAATTGGAGTAGTTTGAGTAAATACAGTTTTATATTTAAATCATTTCTAACTTTTCTCACAAATTTTCGACAATGCCCAGTTTCCCTGGAAATTTGGGTATTGTTCATCCTTGGGATATCAGCTGAATGATTTCCAAACGATTCTTTATCATAGATTCTGGCATCTTGTATTCCATGTTTGATAAAATAAACGGTACCCTATCAAATTGGTGGAACAATTTTTTTGATCAGGCTTTATTAGTATAAAAATTATATTCTGACGATTTACAATATGATATATTGGCAATTTGATTATATGTAAATTTTAATGCATTCATTAATATATTGTTTGCGGAATATGAGATATTTTTTATCGTTTGTCGAAAATCTCCAATAAGGATTAATCCTATTATACAACCATAATTTTTAAACGAGATAAACGTCTTAGTAACTTTTAGATTCATTTACCCAGCGATCTTTTATTTCATCCACATTCTCAACTTTTTGATAAGTTTATACCATCAACTTTTTGTATTCCGGCTTGCCAACGTTATATCAAAAAGTGAACAGGAGAGAAAATCAGCCCAACGTCCACTTTTTGATAAATCTCATATAAAATTTTCTATCACTCGTTGTAAAATTCACTTTTTGAATCATCTCATACAAACAATTTTATAAATGGAATTTTCAATCAATTGCAAAATTGAATTCGAAACGATAGAAAACATTTCACACCAGATTTTAAAACTTGTAACTTAAAAGAAATCAATGAAATCTGCAACCCGACGTGATTTTTATATAGTACGTGATGAAGGAGAAACTAAAGATTCTCGAAATAATGGAACAACACAATTGCAAACATCTCAAAAAATATCTCAGCCAATTTCTCAACGTCATTATTTGGTTGATTATCTAGTTGGATCTGAAAAATGGGAAGAACTTCTTCAAGCTATATTGGAATTAAATGGCTCTATTCCTAGTGAATCATTCTCTTTTACATGCGAACAATTATCAAAAATGCCGAAATCTGTATTAATTGCTGTTCTTGACATAACCCAAATACAATCAGACATATTAGTAAAACTTAGAAAGCATCCATCAGAGGAAGAAATTTCTGCAATTCATGAATGTTTTCTAAATGTTCAACAACACTCTTGGGTTTTAAGTCAATTTTCAAATGTTGTTCCATTATTACCTATTTCTATTTTAGAACCAATATTTCAAACATTGCTTGATTTTGATAAAACAACAGTTAAACTTCCAGTTGCTAAAATTCCACCATTTGCAACTGAATATGACATTAATTCATTTCCTTTTTCTGCTTTCAAAAAACGCGATGATGTTTTACCTGTTTTATTATCAGTTCTTGAAAAAAGTTTGAAAAAAGATTCGCATCCAACTAAGTTAAACATTATTAAAGATTTAAATCAAAAGAAAATCATTGAAATTCGTCAAATGTTAATTAAAGTACCATTTCATGAGCAACATCCTGATAATGTTTTATCAATAATAACATCGAATCCAAAAGGTGTTTTTTATACATTAAATCAATATCTAAAGAAAGAAGAATTAGTTAATTCTTATTTCTTACCTGCATGTGAACTTGAATTAAATGGCGATTCCAAACAACATGTTCTAAAGGATCTTTCCATCCAAATGATGACTGATAATAATTTATCATTTGAAGTCCATAAAATGCGTCAACTTGGAGGTCGTTATGAATCGTTTTGGCAATATTTACTTAAGAAATTAAACGAAAACGTAATACATTATTTCATTGATTTAGAACAAGCAACTTTATTCCAAAAAGTTATTGATACATTAAAACCTAATACAAGTCAAACATTTTCATTACTTTCATTTGATGAAGCAATTACAATTATAACTAATACAATTAATGCTGTTTTCGATGCACGCGAAAGTATTGTTCAAGTCGATGTTCGTAAATATAGTGATCTCCTTCTTCGTTTAATACCAAATTTATGGGCAACATATCAAACATTTCCTGTTAGTTCTTTACCAGCATTTGAAGGAACACGTGATGGTTATCGAAGTGTATTAAATTTCATTGATCAGGATTTAAGGGATAAATTAATTGCTGCATCAGTTAGAGATCCATTAAGTGACGATTTTGCTGATTGGGTTAAAGTTGCAGGTGTTACAGCATTATCCGCACCTATTCTTCAACTTTCATCACCAAGGAAAACGCAATTAATTATAAAAGATAATGATGTAAAAGTTGATGAACATTGTTTTGTTACTAATTCTAATGGAGAAAAAATACATTTATCTGAATATAAAATATTAACATGTAAGTTTTGGGAATCTAAAACAAGTTTACTTGATGATGGATATGAATTCTTATTAAGAAATACAATGGAATTATTAATTGATTCATTATTCTTAAATGATAAAGAATATATGAAAAAAGCAATTGATTCACATATTCGTATGTGTGAACTTTTATTAAAAGTTTATCATTCTGAAAATGAATCATTCCAAATGACATTACTCTCTGAAGTTGTTTGTACTCCAATATCGATGGAAGTTGGTTCACTTGTTTATGGCTCTAAAAAATATGCAACTTTATTATATAACAAAATCCTTCAAAGAATGAAATTTGTACAAATACATAAAGTAATTCTTTCTTTAATATGCACAAGTTATTGTGAAGAATTACCACATTTAGATGAAACTGCATCATATGTTTTGGAATTAGTTTTACCTTATGCACAATCAATTGCAACAATTACAGGAATACAAAAGAATGTTCCTCCATTATTTACTAGAGTTTATCCTCTTAATAGAACCGATTACAAAACATATGTTAAAACATTAGTTAACGCATTATCGAAAACAAAAGTTTCACATATTAAAATTGGTGAAACTTCTCAATATCAACAAATAGAAGTTATTGATCCAAAAATATTATTAAATTATGAAGAAATAATGAGAACACCCAAAGTTAAAATTGGTGGCTTATCATATGTAAAATGTTTAGAATTCTTTTATAAAAAAATTCAAACAGTACAAAAACCAGTAAATTCTGAGAAGCCATCAATTGCTTTTTTAATACAATTTCAAACATTTTTAAAGAAATCTTTAGCGGATGTTATTAATATTGAATTAAGGCAACCAACATTTGATGATTTAGATGTAAAAATTGAAGAATTGAGTTTGAATCCTAAAATTGAACTCTCTAAAACAAATTATGAATTCTTCAAATCTATTTCAACTGATTATAAATTATTTTCATCATCAAATTTATTTGAATTAATTAAAACTCTTCAATTATATGACTTTTATCATGGAAATAATACAACTATTTTATTTGATCCACCATTAATTACATTCAAATTAAATATTAAGACACCAATTGCATTTGAATTTAGAGATAAATCAAGAAAACTTCTTCGAAATGAAATAGAAACTGAAGCAAAATTAATCCAAAATAAAAATCAAAAAACTTTAGATTTACATAATGCCGAAAATAAATTACTTGATTTCCATTCAGAAAATGAATTAATAAAACCACAAAAAATACCAAAACCAAAATATATTGAAACTGTACTAAAACCTCAAAATGAACAATTAATATATAAACCATATCTTAAAGTTGCTAAAGCATTAGAATCAATTCCAACTGATCAAATATTTCTAAACGAAAATTTGACCAATTTTGTTACATTAATAACACCTGTTTTAAGTGATGAATTCCTTATTAAATTATTTGAAACATTTGTTATGCAAACAAAGTCACGTCAATCAATTTATACTAAATCAACCAAAATTTTCCAAGAATTATGTCATAAACGTCGTAATTCTATTTGGCCGAAGATTTCAGAACAATTTTCATTACTTTGTCCACTTACAGAATATGATATTCATTTTTCTGCTTCTACATTTGATGTATTCATTCGAAGAGCATTACTTAATAATGACATTAAGTTAATATCAAAGATATTATCAAGTCCACTTTTCTCTAATTTAATACAAAATATTGTTCCACAAGTTATATATTCTGTTAAAGACAGAATTTCGTTTATAAAGAATTTAATTGATATTGCACAATCATCAAATTGTAAAATTAATGAAAATGGTTTATCTTCATTATTTAAATTATGTCTTGATAATAATATCATTGGATTAGTTGAAGCGCCACAATATTGTATTGATTTCATTACATTTGCAGCAACAAATTCAAATTCTTTAATAGTTTCTCAATCAATTTTCTCATCAGTTGCACAATATTATATTAATTTATATAACATTGGTTCAACACCAACAAAATCATCAAAACAATTATGTGATGCATTAGAAATTTGTTATTCTAAATATCCAAATGAGTTAACTGTAATTTCGGGAATATTAATCAACAAACAAATTGCACGTAGAGCAATTGGAATGAATCAAATTATATCCGATATGAAAGTTGATATTAACATTGACGGATTTTCTAATATTAAAAATGGATCAAATGAATGGAAATCATTATATGAATATTTCATCACTAAATTCATTTGTCAAGCATTAAATTCAAGTGATAGTTTCATGGTGGAATATGCAATCGAAATATTACCATCAATTAATATCGAAGCTTCAACACTTCAAGAAACAATTATTCCATTTATAACTAATAAATTAAATGGTAATTCATTACTTGAACTTAGTGAACAACTGTTTAAGTTTTGTGTTACATTATGCGCAAGTTCAGTTAATTCATCTTTGATCGATTCATTTGTTTCTTCATTTAAATCTCTTCAAAATGAATTTAATGCAATTGCTAAAGAACAATTAGTATCAATTCTTGGTAATAATAATCCAATTACTAATGTATCATTAGAATGGAGTCGTCGTTCAACAAAACCATATAAAATCATTAGCAATGCATTAAATGAAGAAGTTGTACATAAGTTTAAAGAAAATAAATCAAATGACTTACAAAGGCTTTCTTCAATATGTAAGAAGATTAATGAAACAATTCAACCATTACTTGTGTTAACTGATAATTTTATTTGCTTTAGAGATACAATTAATGTTATAGGTAATGAACATTTTATGAATTTCGCTAAGGAATTAGATAATAAGTCAGAAGCATTAAAACATTTCTTAGTGTTGTTAGGAAATGAAACTAAAGTCGAATTCGGTAATGAAATTTATAACTCATTGAAGTCCAACTTTACTATAGAACATCTTTACAGTATATCCAAATGGAAGAACGTAAGAACCGAAGTGAAACAAATGGTAACAAACGAAGTGAAGAAGTGTCTCTCTGAGTCTTCAGCTGATTCTGTTCTCGAAATATTTACTCAAATTTCGCCAATTTTGTTTGGTAATGATAATCAGCAGCAAACAAGAGGAAGAGTTATTCAGGTTAAAACGACAACTGGAAGAATTATCGACGTCGAACTTGAGCCGGGAATGTCGAACGCACAGCTGGTTGCGAAAATTGCGCAAGTTCAGGGAATTCCCGAATCAGAAGTAAGAGTTCTGGATCAAGGAAAACAAGTAAACAATTAGTTAACTGAAATTATTTTGTATATTTCCTTTGAATATAAACAATGAATTGCTTTGGAGTGACGTAGGCAGAAATTTTGTTCAATATTTAAATAATGAAAATAATTTTTAAAAAAAATAAAAAAATTTTCTGAAAGGAAAATATCAATTAACTATAAATATTGTAACAATATTAATATGCTAATATATTCATTCGATTGAGTTTTATTGAAAAATTGAACAACAATATAACCATACACATCTGAAAATGATTAAACAATGTGATTTTGCAGGATATTTCCAAAGTAATTCGCATTTATAATTATATCTGCTTTGCGTAAATTATGAAAATTGTTAAATTTTATAAAAATTAATGTTATGATTAGATAGTGGAATTTACACAAATATTTGGAAATTCTTACAATAATTTATAACAGAACATATGATAACTTCTGAAAAAGGTCATACACTTATGGCTAAATTACTTCTTGCAAAAAGAATAATCGAATTCAATGCCAAAAGTATTATTTCATTTTACATCATATAAAGGATAATAAATAATTTCCATATGATGTTTTATAAAGCTATTTATAAAAAATTCAGTATAATTATGATCTTATAATATTATAATAGTTTATACAACTTATTTTATATTTTTCAATTTTAAATTTGTGAATTAAATGATATTGTTTTTTAGAATAATGAGAATTTACAAAATTTAACAAAATCCAAAATATAATGAAGAATAAATTTATCTCATGCTAATTATGATATTATTTTTAGATTTATATTAATCATAGTTGCATGTATGTATATTATATATTCATAATATCAAGATCGCTATACGTTCGTACAAAATCGCAAGTCGAGTTTAATATATAGTTTTTGTAGTATTAATAATATTAATAGATTCTATGCTTTGAGTTTCCTTAAAGTGTCACTTTTCAGAAAGAAATAATTTTAAATTTAATAAGAAATCCTATTAAATGATTGATATTTTCATTTAGGAATCTTAGTAATATTCACTAAATCCAGTGCGAACCGAATGTTTCTAATTTCAAGAAATTTTAATAATTCTAATATAGTTAGTGCAAACTTGTGTTTAAAGTTTAATAATATAACAAGAATCGCTGAAGTACAATAGTACTCACAGTTGTTTGTAATAATAGTAAAAATTTATCATGTTTTTAGAATATAATTTTATTAGATCAGTTACAGGCATTAATAACCGAATAATTCAAATATGAATCAGCGATATGATTTAAAAACTAAAAGTACTGCTGTATTAACTTCATATTTTAAAAAATTAATAATTCTTTGTTTCTCACATATGTTATGTTAATGTCATAAATTTAAATATTTTTTACTTATAATATGAATTTATTTTCTTCTCCATCCAAAAAGCGGCTGTTTGAAGAATTGCATAAACTGATAACAAGGACAAAACATTTGCATATATATTTCCTTTTCGGATACTTTATCATCGTGTATCAATTTATCAGTATCTTCAACAATTTCGGTTGCATCCCACATCATATTATCAATACTTTCGTCGGATGTGAAATCTATTTTAGCACGTCCCATCTGACGAAAATGCGCCACAAGGAGATACCGTACGTAGTTTCTATAGTCGTGTGAATGGAAGAAAAGATTGTCCCAAATGAGGAGAACGTTAAGTGGCGCGTGAAGTTCCACAAAAAGTGTCCGCTCCCAGACGAGGCTGAACTCGAGGATATTGATTTTAGCGTTGACCATGAGATCGTAAGTTTTGTGGTCAAATCGTTTAAATATTCTGATAAGTTCTGTTTTATGATCTTCGGATATTCCTCGATCATCAAGATTTTTATGGAATGATACAAGTGAAATAATGGATCGGGTAAGATGGTAGCCAACACCTTCTGCAAAGGAAATAGGAAGTGATCCTTTTTGAACATATGATAAAGGTATAAGATATGAAATGTAACCAATGTATTTGTAAATTGGTGAATATTTGAATTTAGGAACATCGTGACAAAGAGTGGCTAAGATACGCTTGACACGAAATGGTGCTTCGGAGATAAAGCGTTCATCAATGCCACAGCAAAGTGCAAATTTCTCAAACCATGGATAAACTTCTGTTATAGTTTGTTCTATGGGTTCACCTTGCTCTGGTTTAGTGGTAAAAAGCGGCTTTTTAAGTGTTTCTTCGTCAAAAAATCGTTCAAGGCATCGTTGATAATAATGCGTAAGTTGTTTGATTTCTGTTATCCAATGAACACGATCAGGCCTAATAAGATGAAGGGAAACAAGCCAAGCAATTAATCTGGTGGTATTGGGTTTGAAAATATCTGTAATATTTAAAAAATCCATTACATCAGCCATGTTATAGAGGTCACCAGAATAACATGCAAGAGCTGCTGCAATCTCTTCTTCTGTTGGAAATTTTTCGACCATTAAAATTTGCTGACTAACGGTCATACGCTATACGTTCAAAAAGTTTATTGTATACTTTATGCAAATCGTACTTATCAAACCGGTTTTCAAGTGTCATTATTAAAAGTTCAGAATTTTTTTGGCACAAAAAACTAGTCTGATGAGCGATCATGTTGAATTTGGAGTTCCAATTATTCTTCTACATGAGGCTGATGGTTTTACAGTAACAATAGAACTCAAGACGGGTGAGTTATATAGAGGAATTTTAGAAGGCTCAGAAGACAATATGAATTGTGAATTAAAAGATGTAACTTATACAAATTTAGATGGAGTTGATACACATCTTGACACTGTTTACATCCGTGGTTCAAGCATATTATTTGTTGTTGTTCCTGATATGCTTGCAAATTCACCAATTTTCTTGGATCAAAGAAAGGTGAGAGGAAATGCAGATGGGTATGCAGGAGTTCTTCGAGATAGGTCTTATGCAGCAACAATCAGAAATCGTTTTTATTAATTAAAAATATTTTGACAACACTGTTTATTTTTCTGTGTTTTCAAGCTCAAGTTTGAAATTTGGTCTCTTTCGGATGCACCATCCTTCACTAGTGCTATGGTCAAAATATTCATATTCAGCAATAACATAAGTATCTGTTTTTTCTGTTGGATTTGAAAGGCGGTGAAACCATGTTTGATATTTGAGATGGTATATCCAATGCCTATTTTTAAGTTCTTGTGCTGCAAAATATTGCTGAGTCGTTCCAGGATAATAGAAAAAAATGAAAAAAAGTGTTTGAATGTCATGCTTCTTAAAGAACTCTGGTTGTGTTAATTTGAGGTATGGATCACGAGGATAAGATTTTGGATTTGGATTTGATTTATCTTGATTTTTATCATAAGGTGGATCTGGAATTAGATTCATTGATGAAAGTAGTGCGTGGCAAAAGTCCTGTTGAGTAACACTTGATTTCATAAGGCTTTCTGCTGATTTGATTTCAAAATCAGGTGGGGGTGTTTTTTTAGGAGGCGGTGGTGATTTTTGTGGGCTTGCCTGTGGGCTAGAAGGCGCTTTCTTTTGGATGGAAGACAAAGAAGGGAATTCTTCATCTAACTTTCTTTCGCTCATTTTTTTACCAATTTTTGTATACTTTACTTTTACTATTTTGGTGCAAGAAGAAATTTCAAAGTTAGTTTCAACTGAAAAAATTATTTTCAATTTGAACATTGATAACACTAGTGAATCAATGCGATCAATATTTTCTTTATTCGATGAAAATTGATATATTCTCTTTTTTTTAATTTAATGTCAATTAATTTCTGCAAAAAGAAAAGATTTTAATATATACTTCAATTTTCTAAAAAATTAGAAAAGTAACATGAAAATAAAAATAATTATCAAATAATATCTTTAAATATCTTTGTGAAAAGTATAAAATTATTCCAACATTAAATAGTAACAGGTAATTCATTTCTCATAAAAAGTCATAAAGAATTTCAATTTTCATATGATCGCCTTATTTTTTCGACAAAATATGGAAATGTTGAACTTGTCGATTAAAAGCATAAAAACTTATTTCAGGTAACATTTCCGTTTAACGTCTTCAGTGAATTGTTCCTTCAAAAAAATGGAAGATTTTGATCCTGTTGGGATGCTGAACCTCTTAATAGGGTGTAAAAACAGAATCAAATACTTTCCGTTTGTTTACATTCCAGAATCTTACATCATAAAATTATGCAATAAAGCAATTGAAATTCTTCTCAGTGAAAAATCAATACTTACATTAGATCCACCATTAACCATATGTGGCGATACACATGGGGAGTTTACGGATACTTTAAGAATATTTGATGTTCTTGGAAATCCGTCTGACAAAAAATTTTTATTCCTCGGTGACTACGTTGACAGAGGTTCACAATCAATTGAAAACATAGTATTTCTTCTGACTCTCAAAATTTTATATCCAAATAATATATTTCTTCTTCGTGGAAACCATGAAACTGAAGATATTTCTTCTGCATATGGTCTCAGAGATGAATGCATTCGTAGGTATGGTTTTAATATATATCCAATTTTACTTAATGTATTTGATTCAATGCCATTCGGGGCAATTGTTGCAAATACTATTTTTTGTGTCCATGGTGGGATAAGCAGAAAAAATTGTGACATTAGGTCGCTTGCCGATGAGCCACGTCCACTCAACATTAACGATTCTCCAATCGTCACAGATTTTCTATGGTCTGATCCCAGTGAAGACATTAGTGGTTTTATCCCATCTCCTCGTGGGGTTTCGTTTTTGTTTGGAAAGAGAGAAGCAGAATCTTTTCTGAAAAAAAATAATTTGACATTGCTGATTAGGAGTCACGAGTTTTGTCCTGATGGATGCGCTTTTCCGTTTGGGAAGAATGGGTGCGTAATAACTGTGTTCTCTGCATCGAATTACTGTGGAACAATGAACTCAAGTGCTGTTCTCAGCATTGACGAAAACCTTCTGTTGCACTTTACAATATTTGAAAGCTATGAATCATTACAATGATTTAGATAAATATTAACAATTTCTTAATTATGAAAAATTTCTTTTTTCATGGATATTGATTGAGAAAATTTTTTTTAAAAGGATATGTGGGTACATGTTATGAGTTTAATTAACATTATACATGGTAAATAATCTCGAAAAAAAAAGTTCATCGTAACTCGAATAAAGATCATCTTTGTGGTTATTTTTTGCTGTTATGAACCCGGAGATTGAGTTATGCGCTGAAGAAAAGTCAAAAATTTGTGTTTTTAAAAATTTATTAAAAACGTTTATTTCCCAGGCCTTTTTATTCATGGATAGTTAAAAAATCCTGTTAACTATCAATAATTAGGTACAAAGATATTTTTATTCGAACCCACTAAACCCTATAGAGAAAAATTCATTTACATCAAAATAATCAGATTCAGGAGGAGGTGTTTCACAAGAAGATAACCAATCCATCTGAAACTTATTTTGATCGGAAGGAAAGTTGAAAGTGGAGAAGTTGTTTGCTGTTTCATTTGAGGTAGGAAAATTAATTGGCGAGGATGGACATGTTGAACAAACAGATAATTGAGCTGGCGTTACACTAGGGGATTTGATTAAAGAGTATTTTGCTCTTGAAATGTGTTGGAATAAATCTGCTCTTCGGGATAATTCTCTAGAAATTTTCCTTCTCGAAATTTTCTTGGAATTACCTTTAAGCGTGGATAAACACAACAACCAATTCAATTCCTCAATGGATGCAGATCTGCCAATGACATTAAATGCATGTATGAGAGATAAAACGACGCTATCAAAGCACCATTTTTGTGGAATTGGTTGTCCTGCAAACCACCACTGTTGAGTTGGTAAGTTAGTGAACTCATTTTTGTGTTGAAAAAGAAAATCAGAAATTATTTTTGGATTTGCTCCCGAAAAATCACCTTTTTCAACAATCTCTGAAGCGAGGAGTGGGCCGTTCTGTGAGAGTACCTGGGTAATACTTGATAGTAAAGCACCATCTGAAAGAAAAAATGGGTTTGAAGGTCTCAAACCCCACATGCATGACCTGGGTGGCCCGACACGAACAAACATGCCTGAGCTTGAGAGGATTGAGGATATCCTCCTCCTGGAAATGGAAGAACATGGTATTGCATCAGAAGCATTTCTAATAAAAAGGTTTGGAGATGATAGAGCCTGACAAATTCGGTCAAGCGAAAGAAGTGGTGTTCCTTCTTTTTTGAAAATCGAGCTAATTGCTTCTGTTAGCGTGGAATAATGTTCTTCCATCCAAGTGGATTTGAAAGATTTGAAAAGCAAATGACTCCATTCAAAATTTCAATTAGATATTTCAATCAAATTTTGGCTGTCAGCTTTGATTCAGTACCTGTTCATAAAAAAAATAATATTTAAATTTCTTCGTAATAAAAAATATCATGCATAATTTTTTTATGCTACATGGAAAATATGCTTTAGTAATTATAATATTTGATATAAATTTTAAAACGAATATAAAAATTAATGGATATTTTAAGTTTTTATCAGAAATTGTTCAGCGGTTAATTTGGACAAAATTGTCTAAAACGCCTTCGAAACGTCTGTTATACAGCCGATAGGAAGACGTTATATTGCGTTCAAAAAATAAAATAACCTCAAATTCAATACAAAACTTCGCGAAGTAAAGCTGTTAATTATTATATCGTATCAAAATTGTCCATAATCGGAAAATTGTCTTGAAGGACACATGATAAATAACAAATAATATGCTCAAATTGTAAGCTTTCCTTGCAATTACACTTGAATCCTTTTTTATGTGATGATTATTATTGAAAGATCCTTCATGAACGATTTATATCTACAGATTAAAAATAAATTTTAAAAAAGAATTCAACAGAAATGCAAAATGTTAAAGTGCGTTTAAATACAAAATTAGAAGAGAGAAAATCTTAACAATGTTATTAAGTTCGATTCCAATTTGATTTGCATATTTTCTTAATTGGATTTGGAGAAAGGTTAGAGCCGGTAGCTGTTGTGGCAATGATTTCGGTAAAAACATCATCTTCAACTATTTCAGTTTGGAATAATGGATTCTGATCATTTTTTTTCGCCAAAGAAGTACATATAGAAACCGCTAAGCAATGCTTGCACATTGGAAATCTGCCTTCTTTGATAACATCTCTTTGAAAAGAAGGACATGAACAATAATCGAAATCTAAATTATGAAAAACATAATAAACCTTTCTTTTGGTTGTTACTTTCCAAAAAGTTCTTTGACTATTTTGCGCGATGTAACAAACAATAACTGATTCTTTTGTTAATATCCGATGTGAACGATCAATAAATGGCTTTGGAAACAAAACGTTTAAAAATACTTGTGCTTCAGTATTAAGTCCACCCTTTTCGATCTCTTCAAGGACCGCATGAAAAGCAGCAACGCAGCAATCCATAATGATGAACTTCACTCGGCATGATTTCACATCACTTTTCAGTTTATACAAAAAGTGACACGCATCCTAATGAAGCAATAATATAAAATCGATATAAAAACAGAAGTTCAAACTAATTATTTTATGACTTATAACATCGTTTTCCAAAAACTAGAGCATGTAATCATATGATTAAATATTTAAACAAAATTTTATCTTAAAATTTCATGTCATGTTTCGTGGCAATATTTTCCCCTATAAATTTTTTTTAATATTTTTTTCATTCATATTGTAATAAAGACGAAATTTCAATTTTACATAGATTCATATATAGTAAAAATAGTACATGGTTATACTGGAGTAATCGAAAAATAAACATAGAATTTTCCAAAAAATTCGATTTAATGATGGTCCTAAAAAATGGATGAGAAACGTGCCGTAAAATTTCTGTTAAATTTAACTTAGCAATTGGGGAAGTATTATAGCCAACCACATAAACGGTCATTTCAAATCAGAAAACCAATTTTTTTTCATTCTACCCTGAAATAAATTTAAAGAAATATAAAAATAAATATGTGGCCATCATTATTAGGCCTAGTTTATATAATTTTTCTCTAGTTTTCATCCTGTTTTTAAGGAAGACGAGATTTTCAATATCTAGAAGAAAAAATAACTTTTTGAATTCATTTTGCGGTTACAAATCCATCAAGATTTGTTCGGAAATTTGTGAGCGAGATTCATAAAAAAATCACAAAATTAAACATTAAATAAAAATATTTTAAACATTTCTTTAACAATACTCGTATATACTGGGTTTAGATGTGGTTAATTGGAGTCCGGTTATCGCCATAGCTTAGATGATCGTTTATGCATTGTATCGTACATGAATTTAAATGGGAAATAAACGGTTTCGCACCAAATGCAAACTTCGATAGAACTTTTTGAAATGAATTTCATCGTTTTAGATTCACAAATGGTAACGATCAAATTTAAATCAATTTTCAAAGTGTGAAAAAATGCCAGAAAGGGGCGGCCCAACGGTTGTATTCAAATTTGAACAATTATCATTAATGGCTAGTCCAACACCATAATGGTGATTGTGCCATATGCAGAATGCCTTTGAATGGTCCTTGCAGCGTGCATTATTATAGTGGTCAAAGAGGTAACTGTGAAACACGTACAGGTCGTTGCGGATGCACTTTCCATGCTGATTGTATCCAGTTAATCACTACACGATCAGATTATTGTCCTCGCTGTGGGCAAAGATGGGTAACTGAAGATTAAGTAAAACATAAACAACAATGATATTAAATTTTGAAATTTGATTCTTTTTGAACCAAAAAACATCACCTGTGTTCAATAACTCATCTCCATCAAAAGATATAAAAAAAATTCCAAAAATTAAAAGCGCAAAGAATGATGGAAATACTTCACTGGAACAAATAATCTTTAATATTCATGAAGAAAATGTTGAGATATCAGTTCTACAAACAATGAGTTTATTCGATTCAGATTTTCAGTATGTTTTTATCGCCATTATATGTGATTTATTCTGCATTTTCTTCTCAAATAGGTTAATGTGATATTTTTTCATGTTATTTATTTGAAACCAATCTAAAGGAAAAAGAAATTAATAAAAGTAATTATGAAATCATTTGTGTTTTTGTCAATTTAATATATACCACGAAACATATTAACTTGTTAAAAATATAATTGATCAAAACTTTATTGATAAATATTCTGCAGAAATAATATGTTCAAAATTCTCCACAAACTTTGCATCAAATCAGACTAACGATTATATTTGGATCAAAGTAAAAATGTTGTTTATATCGAATTAATTAAAGAGGGAGCAAATCCAAATGAAATTGCCCACTATATTATTCCGTAATTATAATATCTTTTAATTACTATCAGAATTGATTTGGGATAAAATTTTGAATACTATCGTTCAGGACGATATAAGAATTTTGAATGTAGATTGTCACTTTTTTATCAGGATAAATATTTCTCAAGATATTATCGATAAATATCTCGAATTGGTACTTTTTAAGATATCTACTTTTTGATTATTTCATTGGAATAATTTTCGCTTCGCCCAAAAGCATAATACTAAAGCTCAGTTCAAAACCCTTTGAACTTTTTCAAGTTGAACCCAAAAGAATTCAAAAGTGTCCCAACCGCCTGAATGAAGCTGAAGCACAATTAATTGTGCGAATCTTATATGATTAAATCAAATGAAATTATCAGCCCCATATAAAATGAACTAAATTTATATGAATTTTGGAAGTCAAATAAAATTGCATTTAAATTTGATTTTCCAATTTATATATTTTTAATGCATTTTGAGTTCTACTTATAGTATTTTAATTCATGTTTATTCTGATATCAAAAGTTTAAACTAAGTTACAAAAAAAAAATATATCAATTATCATTGTCACTAAATTTTTATATTTGCATAATGATATCCTAAATATTATTAGGAAATTATTAATAACTAAAATAGTTTGGATATTCATAATTATTCATGAGATATTTTATTTGAATGCTATCGTCAATTACGATACAAGAAATTTGAATACAAGTCTGTCACTTTTTTATCAGCTGATAACGATAGTATATCGATAACGGTTTTGACATTTATCAGCGGTTTATCGATGTATCGAGCCCAATCTTAAGTAAAATGACTAAATTCAAAGGATTTTTTTTTTAAATTATTATATCTTCATGAAAATTTGTCTACTGTCCTTATATTCTAAAATCTGAAATGTATTAAATACATGTCAAATAATTTTAAAATTTAAAAGAAATCTATAAGAGAGAAAGTTTGTTGACAGTGTTTTGTTAATGGACGTAAAGAAAAAAGGAGTGATTCTGTAAACCATATAGAAAACAAGAATAACTTCAAGAAAAAAATTCACCATAGTATTAAAATGGGCGAAATCATCCATAATAAATCGATTGGAATTTTGGTCGTGTGAATTGACCAAGTTTGTTTGGTTGAGGAACCAAGAATTATGTGTGAAGAAATTGGTGTTCTTTCAATTGGAACATATGATGGTATCTTATATTGCTATAGAATATGGAATATTCCAGAAGGTTGCACAGAAATTCCTGAAGAAATTCCAGAAGGTCATGTTGGGTTATATGCCAAACTATTATTCAATTTTAAACCACATGAAGGATCTGTTCGTTCTCTTGCTTCATCAAAACGTTATGTGGCTTCAGGCGGATTCGATGGCTCAATTTCTATCTTCGACTTAAAAACAATGAAAAATGTTGGATCTTTAATCACACATGATGATTGTGTTGAAAGTCTTCAATTCTTCCAAAATTCTTATCTCATCAGTGGTTCAGCTGACAAAACTTTATGTATTTGGAGAACTACAGATTGGTCGATGATGAAACAACTGAAAGGACATGTTGGACCTGTACTTACACACGCTATTTCTAACACAGGTAAATTCATGCTTAGCGGTGGCAAGGATGGAGCGATTCGTATGTGGGATCTTATGCATGCGCATAATGCCAGGACAAGAAAACTCAATGTTATTCCTGTTTTCATTGGTTTTACTGATGACTCAAGGCAATTTTTCTTTGGCTTTGATAACAATGTTGTTGTAGTTGATGGAGTTTCAGAATCCACGATTTATCAATTTACACATGAGAAAAATGTCACCTGTTTTTCATTGAACAATAATGTCCTATGGATTGGTACTATTGAAGGACATATCTACGCATGGTCAATGGAAACAGGCGATTCACTCGGAGAATATATCATTTCGGATGATAGAATCAAAATGGTCAAAGCAACAAGAAACTTAATTGTTACGCTGACATCTTCTGGTGATTGCAAAATTGGAATAGTGGATAATGAGTTTAATATAGATACAGTGCTTTCATGGTCTTTGGACATGCGTATAACATGTGGATCATTTTCAGATTAAATAAATTTTATTTTGTACTCTTTAAAAACAAAATAGTTTGATCATCTTCTTGAGGTAATTTAAATTGTTTCTACATATTATATAAATCTCATAGTTGTAAACTTCATAAAAACCCAGAATAAAATATTATGTTATATAGCTTTTTCAATAATTAAAACGGCTTTAAATTTTGGAAGTTATGCTTCCAGCTTGTGACTTCGTCTCAAAAAGTTGCGGCGCATAATGTTAAAATGCAATCCTTCATATTCAACACAATGAAATGAATGTTATAATGATGAAAAAAGGACAAACCTGAATGCATTGGCCATCCTATGAACTAAATACATGACTCATTGAGAAACACGAATTGCATGATCAGATCATACAATGAGAAGTGAATTTCGATTTTTATATATATTTAAAATTTATGATATTATTTTGACATTTCTATTGAGTTATATCAAAAAATATTATGATATTTTCGAGATATTTTTATTGTATGTTCAAATATTTTGAATATATATCTGATCGGACTATTTAACACTACGAAGTGTAAATCCGTACTGAATTCATTTGAATCCACTTTTGAATGATATCATAGAATATGTTATATAAGATGATATAAAAACCTCGCATATGAAAAATCTCTTCGATATAACGACTTTTTGAATACTCTGGTTCCAGCAACTGTTGAATAACAAACATTTCAACAAAATTCTTACAAAAACCTCAGTAATTCTATTCAAACCTCAGAATTTGAAATCAATGTTTACAACAATTCAATCAATAGCGTACAAATTTATATCATTCTGATATTTGCTGTATTACTATGATTACGAAGATTCTAATGATAATATTCGCATCTATAATTTTACCAACACATGCTAATGCTGTTATAAATCTTAATTATACAACTGAATATTTATGGTCAACAGACATCTTAGGCAGCGAAAAAATAGAAGATCTTCTCATTCTAAACTATACAAATGATAGATATGATGAAGTTCTAGAACTGCTCATAAGAGCCACGGTTTCATGGAGATTTACCGTACCATTTACTCTCGTTATGACTCGTGAAGAACATCATAAAATAACAGGCCTTCCTGTGGATGTGGAATTAAATGGAATCGGAGATTTCTGGGAACAATATTTAGCAAAAGCATATTATGATGTAATAAAATATGCAAGGCAAATTGACATTCCATATGCTAGCTATTTAAATGCATCTATTAATGGGTTGACAACTTATGTTCAGTGGCTCAATGAAAATCATGATCTTAATCCATATAAAGGTTACATCACAGTTATCCTTAAATCTACATCACATTTCTTGACCAGTCAAGATGAAGAACGTCGTTCTCGGCAAGAAGTTGATAATATGTTTGCAACTGGTAATTTTACAGGATATGGTCCTGAGAATGATCTACACACAGATTACGAAAAATTAGTTGCTATTTGGTGGTGGATCAATGACAACGTTGTATATGGCCAGGTTCCTCAATACGGAAATTCGGTATATAGTGCCCTATTCCAACATAGAACTGTATGTCGAGGCTATTCTGCTCTATCAACTCTCTTCTTCAATCGCGCAGGTGTTGAGGGTTTTACTGTTCTAGGAGTTACGACAAGTGCACATGCATGGAATTGGGTTCATCTTGGCGAAGATTGGTATGCATACGACAGTACTACAAGTCTTGAAGCAGTGTTCTTAAGGGGAATCAATGCAGAGTATCATAGGACTCATTATACTTATGATGATGGTGAATTAGATTGGGGTTACCCAATTACTGATGTTGATTATAAGTATAAAATGTATACTTGGCATGAACCTAAAGATAAGCCACTATTATATCAAATGGAAGCAACAGACTCTGGTTTAATCGGATCAAATCTTAGGTGGACACTGAAAAATGGGCTTCTTACTATTAAAGGAAATGGACCAATGCGTGATTTTGAAAGCGAAGCACTTGTTCCTTGGAAGAATTTCTTTGATGATATTACTGATCTTAAGATTGAAGAAGGTGTTACGACAATTGGTGCTTATGCATTTTATAATGTAGAGAAACTTACATACGAAAAATGCAAAGATAAATTGGGATCAATTCAATTAATTGGCAAAAAGGCATTTTCTGATTTAGATAAATTCTTTCAAGATTTTAAAGTTGAAGCATCAAGCAAAATTAATAATTTAAAGTTTTTAGGTGAAGAAAATAAAGCAAAATATACTACACAAATTTCAAATGCAAAATCACACGAAGAATTAAATGAAATTGTTGTAAAAGCACAAACTGAATCAAATAAAAATGAAGAAACACAAAAAACATTAGCAAAGAATAAAATTGATGATTTTAAGTTTTTAGAAGAAGAAAATAAAGTAAATTATACTACACAAATTTCAAATGCAAACTCACAAGAAGAATTAAATGAAATTGTTTCAACTGCAGAATCTTCATCAAATAAAAATGAAGAAACACAAAAAACATTAGCAAAGAATAAAATTAATGATTTAAAGTTTTTAGAAGAAGAAAATAAAGTAAATTATGCTGAAAAAATTTCAAATGCAAACTCACTAGAAGAATTAAATGAAATTGTTGTAAAAGCACAAACTGAATCAAATAAAAATGAAGAAACACAAAAAACATTAGCAAAGAATAAAATTAATGATTTTAAGTTTTTAGAAGAAGAAAATAAAGTAAATTATACTACACAAATTTCAAATGCAAACTCACAAGAAGAATTAAATGAAATTGTTTCAACTGGAGAATCTGCATCAAATAAAAATGAAGAAACACAAAAAACATTAGCAAAGAATAAAATTAATGATTTTAAGTTTTTAGAAGAAGAAAATAAAGCAAATTATACTACACAAGTTTCAAATGCAAACTCACTAGAAGAATTAAATGAAATTGTTGCAAAAGCGCAATCACAAAATGAAGAAATAAAATCAAATAAAAAAGAATCAGTAAAACAAGATATTGGAAAGTTGGAAAATTTAGGCGAATTACAACAAGAATATATTGATAAATTAAACAATGCCCAAACAGAACAAGAATTTAATCAAATATTACAAGAAGCAATTGCGAAAAATGAAGAAATGAAATCAAATGGAAATGATTCCAAAGGTAACACCAATACAGCAGTGGCTGTAGCTGTTCCTGTTGCTATTGTCGTAGTTGTTGTTGTTGTTATTGTTATTGTTCTTGTTGTTCGAAGAAAGAAGAATAATGCCCATAACAAGATTATTGAGAGTAGTGAAAAATCATCTGAAGTTTAGATTTGCAGTTTTTAATAAACAAATAGCATATCTAAAACTAAATGTAAAAATAAAAAATGAAAATAAAATCTATGTATTTTTCAAATCATTTGAGAAGATCTTCTTCCACATTAGGGTTTCAGGGAAAAGTGTACTTCAAATCCGCTTTGTCAGATAGTTTGTCAATAGTCCTTCTCTTTGAAAGTGCCATAAATAATGTGTTATGCGAATAAGTCCACCATTATATGATTTGATCAACTGGTGATGAGTAGATGCCAAATAGTTTGCGTATTGGGAATATCACTGTTTCTTGACTATTCATATAAAAATCATGTGAAATTATATATTTAGCGATATGTTCGGTGGCTGTAGTAGTTGTGATTGAATATCCTGCAAAACATGTACCAAAGATAAGAACATAATCATAGATAAATTCGGGATTAGATTAGATGTTACCTTCGAAATCATTGATTGACATAATATCAACGAAAATAAGTGGTTCTTTTTTGTCTTGATCTATTCCAGCAGGTTCATATTCCTCTGTTTCATATTTTTTGATCATTTGATCACCTTTCATCATAACTTTTAATGCAACTGACTATGACGAATTTTTACTTGTGCCATCTTTGAATTTGAATCTGACCTCATTTGTATTGTATTTTTGTGCGTTTTTTGATGCGTATTATTAATATTCGTCATGTTATCCCATGTCAGGTGTGTACCACCTTTGCCTGACCCATAATCCAATCTAGCTTCTGCTATAAGATAAAATCCATCTTGGCTGCAAATAAGATTAACAAATAAAATGAACATCAAATTGTCGTGAAAATTCGGATGATTTTTGAGATATTTGAATATAAAAAATTTTTAATTGAATATTCGGAACGACAATTTTTGATGAGATTTTATTAGATTGTATACTTAGCGAATGTAACAGTGGAACGAATATATATTTAATTCTCACATTACGAGGTGTACAATAAGATATTTATATTTATATATGAAATAAGGCAGATAACTTTATATTTTGTGAAATTCACAATTTTAAATTAATTTTTTTGTGATTTAATTCTTGAAATATATGAAGGCGACTTTTCAATGGTTTTTAGTTCGACACTAAATCGTTGGAACTGCAGATGCATTCAAAAAATAAACCAATCGAATAATATCGTGGATCATATAATATATGTTTAAAAATGGATTTTCGACCTGTGATAAAAATTTCGGCACCTATGATTTTAGAGAATGTTCAATTCAATTTTTGAATAGTTTATAATTGGTGGTGATTTAAAGCTATATTCTTTATTCGTTTTTATTTTCGCGTTAAAGTTCATTTTCTGAGCAAAATTAAGTAAGGAACATCAAGTTATCTAGTTATCACAAAAATAAATCAAAATAAACAATAAACGATTTTTTATATATCAGAAAGATGTTCTGGTTGGCATTATTTCATATCACATGTCAGACGACGTTTACTAAAAGGTGATGACGTTATGAATTTTGGCTAAAGTTTCCCATAACCTCTCCTAGCCATAATTTATTTGTTACACTATAAAATGTACTTTAGCCTTAATGCTATACAAGGTACTAATGAAACTTTGGGATATGAAGAACTTATTTCAAATCATGATTCTAATTAAGAACAAAATTTTTTATGAGCTTGTTGGTCTTATTGATAGAGAAGCTTATGATCAAATAGATCCAATAACCAACCAAATGATATCCAAAAATTTTATTTTTTACATGCAAATCAAAGCAATCCAAACGAAATTCGACGATATTCAGCAAAAATAATTTCATATTTATTAAATCCCACAACTCCAGAGCGCCGAAATATTATTGTAAATAATATATGGTCTCTCAATGGGTTTATTCCCAACCTCAAAAGCTACCACTTAGCATTCCAGATGATTAAATTTCTGAAGTTCGCGAATCTGCAGTGGATGCTGCATATTCTACCATTCTTCATCTTTCAGACAAGATAATTGATGATAATGCTGAAGTAAAAATTCAATAATTCTTCAAAGCATTCAATCGTCACTTATCACACCAAAAAAAAACTCTTTGAAACACTTCATAACAATGCTTCTTCTCATTAAGAAATATTATCCTCTTTAGCCAAGTTTCATGGACATTATAAGCAATTGCGTATTAAAAGGAATGACCATAAGCAATCCTAAGTATCAATGCGTATCAATAACATTTTGGGAAGAACTTGCGCAGTTTGAATATGCATATCAAAATCGGCCAACATTTAAATGCGGTCTTTTACATTTATCACTAACAGTCATTGAAAGTTATTTCGAAATCTTCATTAACATTTTACAATCAATTGATCCTAATGATGTTGGAATTGAAGATGTCAATGATTCACTGCCACATATGCGTTGTAACTACTACATTACAATCCATTTATAAAGTAGAGCCTTCTGTAGTATTTGAGAAATGTTCGCAAACAATAATAAATTTAATTAAAGAACAACAAAGTTGGGTACATTGTCATACAGCTTTGTTGCTTATGTATTCGATATTAGAACGTCCAATTAATAGTGAAATATTTTTACCATTTTTATGTAATGTTTTTGATTATGTTATAGACTTTTGTACGCCGAAGTATTGCGCACACTTACGAGAGACAGCATTATTTGTACTTTCGATGATATTAAAGTTATATCCAACAATGATAATTAAAGCGAATGATTCTGCACAAAGATTTAAAATAATATTAGGAATTATACCATCATTAAATGAACTGCACGAAACAAATACCACTGATAATCATTGATCGATATTCCATAATATTATGTTGGCACAAAATTAATACCGAATTACTTTGAAAGAATTTATCTCATGTTACAAAATATGTTAAGTTATGTTATTGGAATTGAAGATGAAGAAAGTAATATCACTAATACTATTTCATTTGTCACTGAATCAATTTGTAATTTAATATCGCATATGGATAAAAGCAATAACGACCGATTACTTGAATTGTTTGTATAGACATGTGACACATTAAGTAAATCAAATGAATTTATAAGTTCCGAAATCATTAAATGTACATATCAAGCAGGGATTTGTTCAATACTTACAGTATTCATATTAAAACTTAAGACACAAGAATTATTTCATAGCGTTGTACAATTAATCTTTGATTTATTACAAACACAATACTATGTTATATATGAAGAAGGCTTAATGACATTAGCAGCGTTAGTCAAATGTTAAAATGAAGTTTTCGGTTCGTCGATTGTGAGCTTTACTCATACGATATACTTCTATGTAATTTGATCGGCATATGTAGATACGTGATAATGATTTTTTAATTAATATCAAAACATTACGTATAACTGCATTAATTACGAATATGTTAACAGATGACTAAAGGGGATGCAAAATGTCTTGACCCTACCCCCTTTTCTCGGCATCCTCTTGATCTGGAATAATAAATTATATTTAAATAAAAACGATAATGTATGGACTCAACGTGCGTTCTAATGTTTTTTAAAAATTTTATTTACTTGTTGAAATATAAGTTATTGAATTTTTTCACTCACTCAAATTAGAACCTTGGTTTCTCATTGATATTATATTTATTTTTTCTTCTTCGCTCTTTTTTCTTCATTTGATTGTTATAATAAAATTGAGAGTAGTCTGTTCGTTTCTAGCTCGAAAATTAAAAATGAAATATCTCCAAATTTGGTCTGTACAAATTATTTTAATTCTATAATTATTTTTATGAGTAATATTTATCGCAGACATTTTGCTTACCCCTTTAAAATGCTTTTTTCCACAAATTTTACAAAATGATTTCAGCATTGGATTTGTTCCATTTTCACCACTTGCATTCGGATTCCTTAGTGGAAAGTATACAACGGAATCCAAATTCACAGGCGATGATGTTAGACGCGTTATTACTCGTTTCTCCAAGAAAATATTGTGAAGAATCAACAATTGCTTGATTATATTAAAGAAGTTGCAGCTGCTAAAAACGCAACGCCAGCGCAAATCTCGCTCGCTTGGATTATGTGCAAAGGTGATTTTGTTGTTTCGATCCCTGGAATGAGAACTGACGAACGCATTAAAGAAAATTTGGGCTCTGTGTTCGTTACATTGACTAAAGAAGAGTACGAAAGCATCGAAGAAAGATTGAAGACAATACCAATTAGTGGAAATCGAACAGACGAAGATATTTATAAGTTGAAGGACGTCAAACTTGGAGACGCTTAGTGAGAGCTAAATTACTATTTTTTAAACGCCAAATTTTCTTTACATATTAACTTTCAAAAAATAGAATATTTCCTTGTGTAGTAATTCTGCTGTTACAACACATTGCAATTATTATACGGAGATATACCTTTGCAACTCAGATATTCAGTTTTGCGCACACCACTTTTCGGCAACTTAGTTTTGAGAGTGAGAAATTTGCTTTTGCACACTTAACTTTTTAAGATATTTAGTTTTGCTTGCTGTATCATTGCGATGAGCTGCAAAATGACAAAATTATGCGCACATGTTAATGTTACATCGCATCGATATAACGAAATTATTGACGTTTTGTTTAATTAACTAATTCCTCGTAATAAGAGTCTGATATGTTTGTGGTATTCCTTCTGCGCCTATTCACGGCGATTACTATTATCACCACTATTATTATGACAACTATTGGCACGCAAATCGCCAAAACGTATATAATTGTAACTATATTATCATCTTTTATAGGCGGACATTGGGGCAAATTTTGGTAAGTCACGCTGTAATTTGCGAATGTTTTGCCTTCGTAGATCTCGGTCACCATTACGTACTCTATTTTCGCGTTAAATGCATCTGCATCGATTTCTGGCTCAGTTTTACCGTAATAGTATATACATTTTAAATTGTTACAATCAGCGAAAACGGAATCTTTAATTTGTTTAACAGAAGAAGGCAATATAATACTTTTTAAATATGAACAAGAAGAAAATGAATTAACGCCAATTACTTCTAATTTATCATTAAAATTAATTGTTTCGATAAGTATTGCACTTGAAAATGCGAATTTATTAATAGTGGTAACACTTTCACCGAAGTTAATTGTCCTTAAGTATTTATTCATATAAAATGCATATTCATCAATTACATTAATAGAATTTGGTATATTATATGTCTCTGTTGTTGTTTGCATAGATGAAGGATAATGTATAATTTTGCTCATGTTTTTATCATAAAGAACTCCATCGTTTTTGTAATTAGTATAATATAAATTATCATTTGTTACTTCGATACTTTGAAGGAAATAAGTATTTGCAAATGTTTCGCCATTCATTAATTCATTATTATCATTCTTAATAGTGATTTTCTCAAGTGAACTATAATCAAATGCATGTTCTCCAATCTCTTTACATGTATTTGGTATTATAATTTCTTTAACATTACTTTCATAAAATCCATAACTTTCAATTGTTGTATAAAGTGCAAATCCAAAATTAATTGATTCCAAAGCTGCATAAGAAAATGCGTAACTTTTGATTGTTAATACTGAACTTGCAATGATATAAGTTGCTGTATAACCTGGAGACATCAATATTAAAGATGTTTGATCCTTATTATAAACTGCACCATCGGAATTATACTCAGAGAAGTATTTGTTCTCTGTCGCTACATGAATATATTTAAGTTTACTACAGCCTTTAAATGCATATTTCTCAATGGTTTCAACATTAACGCCAATTGTAATTGAATTTAAGTTTTTGCAATCAGAAAATGCTTGGTTTCTAATTGTTGTTAATGATGTTGGAATATTTATGGATTCTAAAGATGTACATGATAAAAATGAACCTATTCCAATGGTAGTAACAGAATTCCCAAGTGTTGCAGTGAGTAAATTTTCATCAAAAGAAAATAGAGCTCCTGAAATTATAGTAACAGAATTTGGAAGTTCAATGCTACGTAAACCTGTAAATGAAAAAGATGATTCGCCTATTGAAGTAATGCCCTCAGAGAGTTCGATGCTACTGAGTGACAAACAATAATAAAATGCAAATTTTCCAATACTATGAATGTTGGTTCCTAACTTAACTTCTTCTAAATTAGTACATTGTGAAAATGTATGGTCGTGAATGGATGTAACTAAGCTTGGAATTGTTATGTTTTGTAAGGAACATTCAGAAAATGCATACTCACCTATGGTGGATATATTTTTCCCCAAATCAATTGATTTTAAGGCAGTACGATAAAATGCACCTTCGCCTATGGTTGTAATGCTGTAGCCTAATTGAACTGATTTAATTTTTTGCAATAATGAAATGAATAATCGCCTATAGTTGTAACGCCATTTCCGATTTCGACTGATGTTAAGCTAGTACAATTATAAAATGCTCTTTCTCCTATTATAGTGACAGGATCTAAAACATGGACAGTTTTTTGAGAAGACCAATTTGCAAATGCTTTTGCAGGTATTTCACTTACTTTGCCACCAATGAAAACATCATAGATTTCATCCTTTGGCTGATTGGGAAATTCAGTGGGATCATTAATTATAAGTCTAGTTTCAGTAGCCTTAGGATTTGAGATTTTGTTTTGTCCGATGTTTAAGTGAGCATACGAACATGCAATTGCAACAAAGAAAGCTGATATCATTTATTTAGAAATCAACCCATCGGTTATTTGAAAAGTTTACAATACTAAGTATAAACCATTTAATTCTCAGGAAAAATTGAGAATTTCTCTAGAGAAACGTTCAATAAGCTTTTTAAAAAGTTCGCTTTGAACTAAGTGAAATAAGAACATTTGTTCTCACTGATTTCGTTGAGTTTTCAGCAAGATCAGAAGGATTTAAGTTTTGGATAAGTCCATTTGTAATTTATAAGAAATGAATTATAGAAGTCATAATTGAGTATTTAAATTTAATTGATAAAAAGCATACAATCATGATTGTACTAAGTAAAGTTTCTTTATCTGCTTAAAAAAAAATAAGAAAATTATATTTCTTTAAAATTTTAAATTTCTAATTCATGTCCATTTAATGGTCTTTGATTTTGTCCATTACCAACATCCCTAAACCCAACAAATATGAAAGGTAATTGAATTGCTGTTTGTGGCCTTGCAAATGCATTTTTCTGTTTCGTTCAATTATTGGGAAATTAATATTTTAGCTTTGTCAATTTGTGCTTGTTCTTTTTGTGCAACCCTATCAACAATGTCGCTTTGTTGTTCAGGGAAAATTGAGCTTAAATCAAAAGTAGGAGAGAGCGTTGCAACACCAACCTTTTGCCCATATTTTTGGATAATATTGTTATATTATAGTTAAAAAATAATTTGAAGATTTTTTTAATCGTATTCATTTTTTAAATGTCCAATTTTGGGTGGTTGCGTTTTTTGGTTTCATGAACATGAGAATTGATTCTAGGAATCTTTTCTTTGAGATGCAGTCTACCTTCAATATGGAGTGATGTATTATATAAGGCCGATACAATCCCACATGAATGGGATTATTATATCATTGTACCTTAGATAATTTTCTTGAGAATGAATTCCGATATCGTTCATCGGTTAGGATATTTGGTTTTCATCCACGGGAGCGGGGTTCGACTCCCCGTGTCGGAATATATTTTTGTTTTTTGTTGGGATACATAAAAATTTTATTCACGAGTTAAACTTGAGTTATTATCACTTACTATCCTGCTTTAGTGATTTTTTTCTCGAAAACAGTATAAATTTGAAAGATTAATGCGAAATTACATAATGATCATTAACGATATAACATTCCTGTTATTTTTTTTCACATACGATACATAATCATAGAAACCGTTTATTTGAGACAAACAAAATTTATTTGAATAGTTTACATATGACTGAATTTTTTCAATATAATTTGATCGTAATCATTTCATGATTTTGATTCTAATGAACAATCATAACACTTTCCAAAGATATATATTGTTTTATTATGAAATGCATAAGCCTCCTCTAAATTGATGATGAAATGCATTTATTTTGTTCATTTTATTTTTTCTTCTTGCTCCCGTGTACATTATCGGCAAAAGTGCGGGTAAACTAAGACCGAATTCGGATGTAGATACAAAAGACACATCTGAAGATTTTTTATAATCATTTTTCTTATTATGATATTGATGATTGAATTTGTTAACGGTTTCGGGGCGCCTTGAAGCAAAATGATTGGAAAAAAGGGAAATGTTCTCAAAATTAAATCTGCAGATGGTAAAGAAATAATTATGCCAAAAAGAATTTACAGACATTCGAAGCTTATATCTCATTGTGTTGACGATTTGGAAAAGGTTGGTGAAATTTCATTTGAAAATGTTGATTCTAAAATATTTCATTTAATCATAGAGTACATGAATAACTTACTCTCACCTCAGTCTGAAAATTGGAGTGAGCAATTTTTGGAAAATAATATTGACGACATTCCAGCCCTTTTGATCGCGTCACAGTATCTCGAATTTGATGAACTTTCTTTAAATATTTCTTCTTTTATTGCCAACAAAATTAAATTATGCCAAAATCCAAACCAAGTATTTTTATTTTCTAATTTCAGATTTCACAATCCATCAATCTTAAACAAGAAAATCTCGATGAGTCTTCGAGGGAGCTTTGTTCTACACTTGAATGGACGGCACTTTCGTAATTTTATTAATCAAAACTCATTAAATTTTAATTTACAATTTTTATTTTGTTTTGTATCAGGTTTTAAATATTTTTCATAGCTGAGTTATGAATTGATAAAGTTAGTCTCAGTTAAATGAAGATAAAAGTTTTTTAATGTCTAATTCTTATTGAAATCTTTAAAATATCATTCTAAAATTATATAAATTGTTTTATAGAACACAAATTTTACATATAAACAGTAATGACATCCAAATAAGAATTGATTCCAACAAGTGTTTAAACAAATGTTCGCAAAAAGTTATTTCTTACATCAAAAGTGACATAACATTTTGAATGCGCATTCAAAAAATTGATTCAATTCCATTTTCAATTAAAAACGATAATTATCTTTAGTTGTTTCTTTAGTCGAATGCGTGGCCAGCTGAGCCAAGAACTTCTCTGTTCTTACGTGCGTACATTTCTGTAAGCTTTGTACGTGCTTCACCGAGGTATTGACGTGGGTCGAACCATTCTGGGTGTTCATGGAATAAACGACGGATTGTACCAGTCATAACCATACGGCCATCAGAATCAATGTTGATCTTGCAAACAGCAGAGCGTGATGCTTCACGAAGTTGATCTTCTGGGATACCAACTGCATCTGGCATCTTACCACCATACTTGTTAACCATTTCAACATATTCTTGTGGGATGGAGGATGATCCGTGGAGAACGATTGGGAATCCTGGGAGCTTTTTCTCGACTTCGTGGAGGATATCAAGACGGATTTGTGGTTTTGTGCCTGGTGGGAATTTGTATGCACCATGGGATGTACCAATGGCAATGGCGAGTGAGTCAACGCCTGTCTTGGAAACAAAGTCTTGAACTTCTTCTGGGCGTGTGTATGTGTGATGTTCAGCTTTGACGTCATCTTCAACACCAGCAAGGATACCAAGTTCACCTTCGACGGTGACATAGTCCTTTTGTGAGTGTGCGAATTCGACAACCTTCTTTGTAAGGGCAACGTTTTCATCATATGGAAGATGTGAACCATCAATCATAACAGATGAAAAGCCCTTCTCAATGCAGCTCTTGCAAAGTTCGAATGAATCACCATGATCAAGGTGAAGAACAATTGGGATAAGTTTATGTTCTGGATGGATTTCACGTGCATATTCAACAGCACCTTGGGCCATGTAACGAAGCATTGTGGCGTTAGCATATTTACGTGCACCAGCAGAGATTTGAAGGATAACTGGGGATTCGGTTTGAACGCATGCTGTGATAACGGCTTGTAATTGTTCCATTTGGGAGAAGTTGTATCCTGGGATAGCATAGCCACCATGGACAGCCTTGGCGAAGATGTCCTTTGAGTTAACAAGACCGAGTTCTTTGTAAGAAACAGCCATTACAAAAAGTGAGATGACCACTCACCATTTTTGCTCTCAATTTTTGAATGATAATGATCACAACCCAATTCAAATTTTTATTTTCGTTTCAGAATTTTTCAACGTTGAACTTCGGTTCGAATTTTTCTTTGGGTTGTTTAATTTTGGAAGAAAACAAAATGATTTCATGTTGTTTAATTTTATTACTAAAAATAAAATAAATACAATTCTAGATCGATTACTCTTTTTTAAGAATTAGTTTTATACTTTTTTATGACCATTTTTGATACCTTCATCAATGAACTTTCAAATATTATTTCGAAAATTTAATAAATATTAGAGACGAATATAAATTTTAGCATCAACATCAATTACTTTAATAGTGTATCACTGCGCTCACGAAATTTTAGTTCTGAAGCCCATTCATCGCATCAAAGATCTGAAAACGGTACATAGTGATGAACAAATCCAGTGAAATTAGCCATAACTTTTTAATAATTTAAATGGCATTCATTCGAAGAACTGACTTTTTGAATAGCGTATTATGTAACCATAGGGTATTATTAATAATTGCAGAGTATTAATTGCTTTAACCATTGAATTATTAATTACTGTATCATCTAGTTTCTGTATAAGATGGTATAGATATTACAAGAGATCCATTCATTTCACAGAACTGCCTAAACACTGTTAACAACAACCTGATGTATAATGAACTCAAGATGAATTTCATTTTTTCTCATAACATTATTAAGTTAGATTATTGTGATAATTATTTTTCCGGGACCATCGGGAAAAAAATTCGAAATATAATCAGAAAATGGGAAAAGATACAAAAACTATTGAAAAAACACATCAAAAATATTGAATACAAAATGATTAAAAACAATTCAAATTTAAAAAATGAATAGAGAGGAATAATATTCGTTTTAATAATATAGAATATGTTTTAATAATTTAATATTTGTTTTAATAATTTGTAATATGTTTTAATAATTTGTAATATGTTTTAATAATTTCTAATATGTTTTAATAATTTGTAATATGTTTTAATAATTTGAAATATGTTTATTTTTATCATTATTATACAGCAATTCCAATCGCACAACAAAAAGGTTATAACATAATAGAAAATTTACTATGTGAAAAAGGTGCAAAAGAAAATTTTATATTAGAATCTTCTTCTCTGAATGCTTCTTCTTGGCTTTCAATAAGTAATGAAAGTAGTTTTACAGATGAACAAAACCAACTCGAATTTCAATTGTATAAAAAAGACATTAAAAAGGAAAATATTAAAACAAAAGTTAACATCAACACACAAACTTATGAAAATCATCAAAGTCACAAAATACATTGTAATATTTTACTTTTAAAGAAATATACTCATGGAAGTGCATGTAAAAACAATGTTATAAAGTGACTTGTAATAAATGTCAACCAAAATAGTTCATAACAACATGACTCTGGATAATTTGCTGTTTTATAATATAAGTGATAATTGCCATAACTATATTCGATATCTGCAAGTGTGCTAAAGATGTTTTAAAGATCTTCAAAATAAAATTATAATTTTGGTGAAAAAATGCGATTCTCATAATGATTATTTCGATGTTTGTGTACGGAAATTCTCAAATCAATCAATTTATGAGTAAACTATTCAATTAAAAAATTTTCACTCTATCGCACGAGCGACCGTTATGCACCGAAGCAGAAAATGCAGATTATATTAAATTTGGCATGCTGAACTGCATAAATACAATGAATAATATTTTTAATCGATTTAAGATGATAATTTTATATGATACGAAACAATTTTCAAAAAATTTATATCATAATAGTATGTAACAAAATAAAAAATATAAAGTAAAATTTATGTAATTCATTGAAGAAAATGTAATTCAAGGGGTTGTCGCAAGAGTTAAAAGCATACAGCGATACAAAAAATGTGTTAATTTAGTGTTAAGAACTGAAGATTCTTGTGGACCACCCCAAAACCGTTAACATTATGATACACTTGTATCGGTGGCAATCGAGGCAATGTCATATCTAATTTTAATTCTAAACAGCAAGGAAAAAATTAATTCACCGAACTCAACGAAAATATATGCGAAAAGATCAAGTTTATTTTTCATCATTACAAAAATAAACGGTTCCTATTACTATCGTTAATTGGTACCCCAAGTGTCACTTTTCCTCAGACGCAAAAATTGTCTTGTGGGCTCAAGGACAAGCTATAATTTCTTCTTGTTCATGAAGTAATCTCACTACTTTTGAATAACTTTTTTTAATAACTATTAATAAGAGCTATTTTTTGTAAGGACTATGATATTCATTGCATAAACATTTTCTTTCAAATCATCGGTGATTTTCTATCGTTATGTCAAATTGACATTTCATTTTTTGATGATATTTTTCCTTTTTTTGGTTAAAATTCAACGCACAAGTATCACCCCTGTGCTAAAAACTGCAACAAAAGCTAAAACTATTTCAATCAAAGAAGGATTAATTAATCCCAAAGGAATCAAAACGAGTTTGATTCTCCCACACAAAATGAGTTTCAGAGGTGAAACTCTTATTGGCGTACGTAGAGATACAGTTAAGGGACCGAGTTTTAAAGATTTAAGAAATGAACAGAATGAAGAAACACAAATATCACTTCTACACAGAAAGGCATTTAGAATTATCAAAAAAGCCAAAAAGTCTTTTGATAATCGTGTATCTATCATAACGAACGGCAAAAATATATAATTTCCAAATATTAAGTTGAAATACTCCTTTACATTTTTTATGAATAAATCTGAAAAAAATAATAATTAAATCTTTTTAGTTTTAATTTCAATTCCTTTGTGTTTGGGAAGATACTTATGTGTGAATTAATAATATGTAAAATTTACATATTTATGCTTTTATAAAAGTGTCAAAAAAATTCACATATGGTAATAACATCATAAATAACATCTTTAAAAGAAAAGATATTTTCATTTTGTCAAAAATGCAAAAATATATACGTACTTGTCGCCCGTTCTCAATAATATTATAGGGTTATAACATCTTGAATAATTCGTAATGAAATGAAATATTTTTATGTTTAAGCAAACTAATAACATGTTTTAAGAAGACGCTGTCAACCAAATAAACGGTCGTTTCAAATCAGAAAATCAATTTTTTTCATTTTCCATCGAACTAAATTTAAAGAAATATAAATAAATAAGTATACACATTCTATTCAATAAAATTATCTTAACCAAATTTTGTCCAATTCTCAATTTACTTTTTAATGGATATCAATTGACTTAACTTCGTTGCGCTTTTACTCTAAGTTCTTTTTATTACCTTAAAGAATTATATTAAAAACAAATTTGTAAATACAGAAAAAAGATTTATCATCTATTTGTAAAATAGAAAAATTTTACTCATTAAAATATTTAAAAAGTGCATTTTGATCGTCTTATTGAATTAAAATTTTAAGTTCCAAAAAATCACAGCCACAGTCAAAAAAATTGACTATTCATTCGACCATTGGTTGATGTCGAATTCCACGTTTGATGAACTTTTATCAGGACCAGTCCTTGCCACAGCAAAAAAGCTATATCAAGCTCCGACAGAAATACAGAAACAAGTTATTCCCGTCGTGCTCGCCAGACATGATGTTGTTGCAATGTCCAAAACAGGAAGTGGTAAAACGGCCTCATTTTTACTTCCTCTGATCCAAATTCTCAATGAACACAGTAAAATCACAGGATGTCGTGGATTAATCTTATCTCCAACACGCGAATTAAGTTTACAAACAGCACGTTTTTTCAAAAAATATGCCGAAAACACAACACTCAAATCGGCGTCATTAATTGGTGGCGATCCATTACCACCACAATTTGATGCATTAACACAAAATCCAGATGTAATCATAGCAACGCCAGGGCGACTTCTTCAAATTGTAGCAGAGACATCATATTCGTTATCACGCGTTGAAATTCTTGTGATTGATGAAGCAGACCAAATGTTCGATTTAGGATTAGAAGATCAACTTGTAGGAATCCTAAAATTGGTACCAGAAAATCGCCAATCGTTGTTATTCTCAGCTACAATACCACAGCTTCTTGCCGAATTTACGCAAGTAAATTTGAAAAAGGCAATTGTCGTTAGAATGGACATAAGTGAACTCCCTAGCACACTATCGTTGCAGTTTAAGTTCGTATCTCCAGCGTTCAAGCCAGCGTTACTACTTTCCACAATTCAACAATATTCAAATTCAATGGTATTTGTTGGAACTCGACATCACGCGGAATTTTTATCAGCACTTGCCAAGGAATTAGGTATTAAGGCCGGGTGCATCTATGGTACAATGGATCAAGATGAAAGATCTTCATCGCTTGCAGCATTTTCCAAAGGAAGTGTTAACACTTTATTTGTGACTGACGTAGCTGCGCGTGGTTTGGATATCGAAGGATTAGATTTAGTATTGAATTATGATTTCCCAGCAAAACCTAAAATATTCTTGCATAGAAGTGGAAGAGCAGGTCGAGCAGGTCGGAAAGGTCATGTAATAAGTTTTGTGACCCAAGATGAGTTACCTTATTATGTTGGCGCCAGAGAATATCTTAAAGGTGAAGATTGGACCATTACACGCGTTTCTAGAGAAGAGATTGAAGACGAAATCTTACATTATGATGACGCTTTAAGAAGATGTCATGATCTTGTTGTCCTTAAGAAAGGAATGGATGACGGTGAGAAAATGTATGTTAAAAGTCGGCCCAATGCTAAGCCTTTATGGTTAACTTTAGCCAAAGAAGTTAATATTCAAGCAGGAGCCAATAAAAGCGAAGAGCTACTGTTGAAATGGAGGCCTAAGCAAACGATATTCGAACAAGTAGCTGCAAGCCAAAAGCAAAAGAATGTGATGAAAGAACTTCGTGCTGCGCATCAAGGGCACGTTAAGAATGATGCACAAAATCAAAAACCGCCGGAACCGCAACCGTCGAATGATGATGAAGTTACTCCAGAAGTCAAAGAAGAAAAAGAAGAAAAAGAAAAGCCTGAAGAACCTAAAAAGAAACGAAAAGAAAGAAAAGCAGCGCCAAAGAAGCCGACAATAGAATCTACACGCTCAAAATTCTTCATTGATCCAATGAAAGAACTTAATAGTGCAGCTGAGAACATTAGAGATGCAAGTGTATCTTCACTTCAAGATAAAATCTTAGATATGAGTCCAGATGATAGATCTGGTTTTCTCATTAAGAAGAAAGCATTAAAGTTCGGCAAAAGTGGAAAGAAAGAGAAAATAATTCAACAAATAGCAAGTGAAAAACAAGCATTTATTCGGAATGCGGTATCACAAGTCACAGGTACATCACCACGTGGAGAGAAATATCAAGCGTGGGTCCAAGAAAATCATAAACATATACAACAGGTTGGCCAAGAAGAGAAAATCATAAAGACATCGAAGAGAAGAAGAGAACGCGGCCCGAAGACAAAGGTTAAATCAGAGCTAAAGACAGCAGAGCAAATAGAGAGGGACAGGCTCATCAAGCAGAAGCATAAGCTCCATGACCAGGGAAGACACAAAGAGGCAGCGGCACTTAACGCTAAGATATATAAGCATAAGAAAGGAAAGAGATGAGTTTTATGTTAATAGAATCATAATGAATAAAAATTAGATTATATATATATAATAAAAATTTCGATAATTTCCACGTTTGAAATAGAAAGAATTCATAAAGTTATTAATTTTCGATACTTTTAGTTCATTTTCGTCGAAATATCATAATGCATTTTGATTAACAAATAAAGAAATCGTGAAAAAATGTATACATAACGAAATACTGTCTACTTTCATTCAAATTATATATGGATCCTTGCACTAGAAGGTATTGGTTGCCTATAATGCAGAAGATTTTAACTTTTACAATTGCATCAAATTGGAAATTGTTAAAAACGATAGCCTTTAAACGATAGATTCTTCAATATGGCATTGTGGGTGAAATGCATTGATATTACATCATATTTATCATTAAACTTGGTATGAATATATATGCTTTTTTTATAGGTTGAAAAAAGCTTCTATGAAAATGATATTTTTATCAAAATAGATAGTTTTTCACTGCGTCAATAAAAAATTCATTGTGGAGTATAAAGAGAATTTGTTTTAAAATTATTCTTTCATATTATGTTTTTGATATCATAAGGAAAATGACATCTCAAAGAAATTCCAAAACTTTTTATTAATAACAAAAGTAAAATCAAATGTTTATGTTTTAATTGTATGTAATTACACAAAATATAATTTGAGCTCAGATAAAGTTTATAGTAAATGTTACAACACAATGAGAAAATATAAACATTACTGTTCTGGATGAAAGAGACATCGAACAACACATCAAATAAAACAAACGCAAAATATAATATCTATTTACTATTCATCATCTATTTTTGAATCATTAATTCTTTCATAAAACAATATATATGCATTTGAAGAGTGCGCTTCGCTTTCCTTCGCTTTATGGACGGTAGAATCATTAAAATAATACCATTTCCCGCCTTCTTCCTCAAACTTTCGATTGGACACGAGTGCATGCGCAGTGTAATGTCCTCCGCCAAGTCCACCCATATGTTCACTCACAGCATACAATCGATAAATCATTTTATTTTCATTTTGTGGCCCGCGAATATAATCACTCATATTAAAATTACTCGGGAAATTGACATCACTGTCAAGTTTTCGTGTAGTTTTAAATCTTTTGAGTTGAATGATTAATATATCTGGTACATTCCATATGTCCATTTTCTTCGTTGCACACACAAATTGTTTGCAGTTCGGACAGTACCATTTATTGTTCTCATCTAATGTTTCACTCGTTGAAAAGTATTTGAAACATTCATCAAGTGTCACTTTTCTGTTTTTGGTATAGAACGATACACTGGCAGAAACGTTCGAAAAGTGCTGAAGTAAAGTTCCCAATGGGAAGTCACTTTTTTCAATAATGTCAGGCTTGAAAAACAAGTGAAATACTTCAGACGCAATCATGGGATATTTCTCATGAGGAGTAATGGTACCAATAGTGCCACCTAATGAGCCTACTTTAGGTTTCACTAATATTTTCTTGGAATCTCCAAATTTTTCTCTGCTATATGCAAATGATTTCTTAAATGTGACCATAGAAGATGTTGCTTGCTTCCGAACAGGATTATCTCCTAAAAGGAAGTCAAAGTATTCACAACATTTTTGTTCAATTTCTTCCTCAGATATATCAAATGAATCAACTTCAATTAAAATTGGAGCAGAAAGAACTTGTTTCTGTAATCCGACGTACATTTCAGTATAATTTTGGCATGGAACGCATGGGATATATTTCTTATTAACATCTGGAATTTCGAGAACAAAATAATTTGCTTTCGTTTGATCTGACATCCCAATAACAAAAGACGAACCTTTAACACTTGGAAGTGAAAATGGCACAACACGTTTACCAAATTTCTCTTCAAGTTTTACATCAGATTTATCAACATCAGAAATAGCAATTTCAAATTCCTCATAATCTGAGTTGAAATCGGCCGGGACATAGCTAAAGTGATACGTGCGTAAGTGTGGATTCTGTATTGGAAGCGATAACGACATATATGGATCAAAAACGACCGTTAATTTCCGGCACATTGGGCAAATTAATTCTGAGCGAAGTTGCCCGCAAAATAAGTCGACAATGATACTGTCATTCCGTGCTTTGTGACGGCGCCATGCTTCCATTGCAACTATTTCATCATTTGATCCATCACCATCAATTGATTGTACAATTGGTTTCTTAACACACCTGTTAAGATCTTCATGAAGACCATCAAGAATAAACGTGATTAGCTCATGAGAATCTTGTTGACCAAAACCTGAAAATTGTGGAACATATTTGCCAATGACATATTTAAGATCAGATGGTGAAATAGTGGAATCTCTACCACTCCAATAACGTGAACAAAGAGAAGCAAAGCTTGTTGCAAGTTCTCCTTTCATTCCAATTGGATTTGAAGGATTCAATTCTTTTTTCCAAGTTCCTTCACTAGAAAGAAAATACTTCATTAATTCCCTTGTATGAATTAAACATTGAATACCAGAGTTGAAAAAACATGTATTTCCAAGATTATTAAATCCACAAATTCCATATTTAAAATCATCAAAAAAAATTTTCCTTGGTGGGCCAATCATATTTGAGGTAATTTTAGAATAAAATCCAGATGCTGGTGATGTTTCTTTTTTTGTATCTTGGGATTTTTCCATGGTCTGGCCTGGATGAACGTATGACACTGTCACTTTTCATGTTTATGGTAAAGATATATTCACATCAAGAACAAAGACATAAACATTATTTTGGTTACAAAATAAGTTTATGAAAAGATTAAATTTTGTTTTCATTAAAGGCATTTGGAAAAGCTATGTCATTTATATCAATTCCAATTGCCAGAAAGGTTTGATAAATTTGGATTCCATGTCTTTCACATCAGAAAAAATTGAAAGGTTTAGTCAAATTTAACTTGTTTACAAGAAGAACAATCAAAACTATTCAAAATCATAATAAATTTGAATACATAAAAATGCCAAATTCTAATGGAATTTCTTTGCTTACCATAAAGAAAAGGGAACATAAATCAGATAACATAGATTGGTATAATTTCAAAGGCTAAATTATATTTTGTTATTGAATGAATCAAAAACATCATTCATCATTCATCATTCATCAAAATGGCTCGTATGTATTTTTCAAATCACATGTCATAAAATTCAAAAAGTGCTCATAATAAAACCGTATTGTTCTGAAATTTGAGAGGAATGGCCTTTCTCATGCCTGGTGTTTTCAAGATCGATTGCGCATCACCAATCTCAGACAAGGTTTTCTCACTTCAAGACTTTGTCGAATATCTTCAAAAGAAGATGAAAGTTAACAAGCTTGTTAACAACCTTAAGAATAAGATTACAATCGAAGCTGATGCTAAAGAAAACAAGATTGTTATCAACTGCAATGTTAAGTACTCAAAGCGTGCTGTTCGTTATTATGCCCGTAAGTTCCTTCAAAAGCAAGGATTCCACGAACGTTATAGGGTTATCTCAACAGCTAAAGATACATACGAACTCCGTACATACGGACCAACATCCAAAGAGTAAATAACAAATTCTTGGGCAATTTTTTGTATACTTAATTTTCAAATGAGTCGACAATCTGAATATGTCCTGTTGTGTCATGTAGTGTAATGTAAGAAAGTTGCTAAAAAAAAGTATAAAAGAAAATTATTGCATACTTTTTTGAAAATTTATTCATTAATTTCAAATACTTCAATCCTTCTTTGCTCTTGTAAAGAAAGTATCAGCTACCGTAAATGGAATCTTAACAACGCGCTTCATCAAACGGCTGAAATAATCTGGAACTCTTTTAATTTCATTAAAGTATTTTCGATAAATTGGAGCAACAACGTAGAGTGTGAAATTTTGTACCAATAACCCATTATTAAAGGTGAGAATAATTCCTACGATTGCTTCAATGAATGCAAAAAGTACCCATTTTCGGAGGAAGAAATGAAATATATAATAAAATATCATAATTGGTGGAATTCCAATCCAGTACATAGACCATCTTCCAAAGTGTCTCGTCCTATTTTTTAAGACACCCATTGTTTTAATTGCAGGCCAGAGAAAAACGACGTAGAAGAAGAATATATCGCCGCAAAACACAAACCATTCCTCCTTGGAATACCCGAGTGATGTTAGTCTTCCGCTTGAAGTAGTGTTTTCCATTTTTTAATTTGGCAAAAATTCAATTAAAAGTGCTTATCCTTTTTTGAACGTTTAATGGGTACCCCCGAATGTTCGAACAGAGATAAGTCAAATCAAACGGTTTTGGTCTTCCTTTTTGCATTCCAACAATGCCTCTTTTCCACAACAAGCCTCAAGAACCAAAGAAGATTGAAACAACAATCCATATCCAAAAACTTGTTTACAACTCCCGCCGTAAGCTTAAGGCACAAAACGCCATCAAGCAAATTGTCAAAACTGGACAAACCTTAATGGGAACAAAGGATGTTAAAATTGACCAAGAACTTAACAGCCGTATTTGGTATAGAAGCAGGGCCAACCCACCAGCACGTGTCCGTGTTCTTTTTGAAAGAAAGGCAGATGATAATGGCAATATGTTCACAACAGCCTCATATGTTGATGTTCCAACATTCAAAGGCCTTCAAACTGAAAAGAAGGAGTAAAACAATTTCAATTTTTTTAAATTTTTGTTTTTTGGCTTAGAACATTTTCATTTCACATTTCATTGTAATGAGTGTGAGAAATGCAGAAGCAATTACACAAGTTTTTAATCAATATGACACAGAAAAAACAGGAAAAATTACAAAACAGCAGCTCAAAAATTGTTTACGTGATCTTAATGGAAGGGAAATTGATGATATCGAATTGGACAATATCTGTGATTTAATGAATGTCAAAGAAGATGGGATAGTATTGCTTACAGAATTTATTCGAGTCATAGAACAATTTTTCAATTATTGTTAATTATTAATAAATAGAATTTCGGCTTTACATTTTTTAAATGATCGATAACAAGTTACCTGCCTGCGTAGGCAGCATTTTAAAATTAGTTTGCTATCATGGACAAAATTTCGATAACCAATGACTTATTTCGTATTTCCCAAGTACAAAACAAACGATTTTTTAAGGTCACCCTTTTGTTCAAGTCTGAAGCTCCAACACATAATAGAAAAACCTCTGCAGAAGTTTCAAATACCAAAGGTGCATGCTTTAACATCTGCCAAGCTTTCCATTCTCTCAATTATTAGTTGTTACTGTGGTAACAAAATTAGTCAACCACACCAGTACCAAATACAGCTACTGGTAAATGTGGATCAGTATGTGTCAGACTCATTCCAGCTGCACGTGGATCTGAATTGTTGGTTATTATTAGCAATGGCAGGTATCGAAAAGTTCACTTCATCAATAGGTAACACAAAAACCTCAGCCAACTTCCCTGTTGCATATTGAAGTGGTTTAACTATTACAATATATAATGATTAAATTACATAAGGAATTCTATTTTTAAGCGGATATTAATGTAATAAAATTAAATGAAATATGACCAAAAGTTCTCAGGAACGAAATTCATATTAAGAAATTTTCATAAGCAGTAAATAAAAAAACAAAAAATGGTTCAATCATTCAAAAATTTATTTTGGCATTTTATATTCTAAGTGCATGTGATTGATTGGTTGAAGTCCTCTGCAAGCCCTGAAGATGTTTTCGATGCAGGCTCTTTGTTGGAACAATGAATTAATGACTGGTGTACCAGGTGGTACTTGGGGAGCCTTTAACAAGAATGAAAGTATTGACATAACACTATGGAAATGTTCGAAGTCTTTCATTGTTTCATCTTTGATGTAAATTCTTGTGCATAATTCCATTAATACAACAAGATCCAACATTAATGGTGCAGCAAGCAATGAATCTTCACATGTATTATGTGTTGAAATTATGTTTTCGCCACCACAGAAGATCTTTGAGTCATATTCATCGAGAGCACGTTTAGAGTCGCCGACACTTTTTACGTATTTGATGACAACGATGTGGTCTGGGTGTTCTCCTGGCGCATATAATATTGGATTAAGTTTAACCATGTCATCAATAACAGATGCCTTTGAGATTTGCTTTGATCTAAAGCATGCTTCGAATGATAAGTTAAGTCCATCATTATTACCTAAATGATTATATGAGGTAACTGCTGTGAGTTTAAGTCCAGATGAAATTAAGAAATCAGAGACAACTGTCTTGAACTTAGTTTGACCTGTCTTGAAATCATCTCCCATAATAATTGCTTTCTTTTGAACAGCATATTGAACAAGGCCTGGAACAAAAGTATTTTGTGGCGATCCATTGATGTATGGAAAGCCTTCTTCAATGGCTGCTAATGCATATAATGTGGATGGTGATATTTCGGGGTGCCCTTCAGCAACAGCCTTCAAAAGATTTTCTGGTGTATCATGAACGCCTGGTGTGATTTCTGAGTAGCGTTCGGTATTAGCAGACCATAGGATTATGACTTGGCCAAGATTGTTTTGTTCTTTGAAATCACGCATTTGCTTACGAAGTTGATCAAGAACTTCTTGTTTGGTTCCTTTGAGAACATTGTTAGCTCGTTCCTTTTGGTTAGGAGCAACAAAGGAAAGATCAAAGGCAGCTGGAAGTGGTTTCATTGCCTTTAATTCATCTTCTATTTGATGGTATAAACCTGGTTCCATAACATGGGCACGCTTAACAGCAGTAAGCATATCAGCATCGCTAATATCCCAACCTGAAATGACCAAATCATTAGGTGATACCATTGGAAGAAGATCTTTGAATGGTGCAACAATTTGTTTACCATTTTGATCATCGCCTAAGTATGTTGTAGAGCATTGTGTTAATGAGCCATAGTAGTTAGCTGATTGTACGCCACGTTTTGTTTCCCAAGTTAATTTATGTTTATTAGCTAAAACGCCTGCTGTTAAAGTTGTACCATTGTTACCACCAAGACCAATGATCATGACACCAGTTTTTGGAACCTTGGTAATGGTCTTAAATTGGAATTTCTTTGTAACTGGTTCAATGATTGCTTTTCCATCAGCTGTTGTGGTAACTTTTTGTGTTTGATAATCATAGTTAGAGATCATTGCATCACCATCTTGTGATACATTGGGTGTTTGGACTGAAAACTCAGATGCAAGCATCAAGTGAGGTGAAACACAGCTTGTGGTTCCTTTGAAAAGCATAACTTTTTAAGGGAGATAATTAGCAGCTTGGCAAGAGATTTGAGACAAAAACAGTTTTGCTATAAAAGAAAATTGAATGAATTTTCATCGATTAATTTTACTTTTGAGGCAAAATTGCACAGAAATTGTGGGAAATAATTGTGGTTTAATTAACCCTTCGCTCGAGTGCTTGTATCGAAGAGATTTTATACAAACCTAATATTTATTTATTCCTCCTTCTTCTTTGTTTGTCCGAGAAGAACTTTGTGAATATGTGGAACAACACCTGCAGATGCAATCGTGATATTCGAAAGAAGTTGATTCAATTCTTCATCATTGCGAATTGCAAGCATGATATGACGTGGTGAAATTCTTGTCTTCTTGTTATCACGTGCTGCATTTCCTGCAAGTTCTAAAACTTCTACTGTAAGATATTCTAGAACTGCTGCCATAAATACTGGTGCGCCTGCACCAACACGGTCACCATAACGACCTTCACGAAGGAAACGATGTAAACGACCAACTGGGAATTGAAGTCCTGCACGACTTGATCTTGTCTTTGGATGAGCACGTTCTCCATCGACTGCTGTCTTTGTAGCTGTTTTCTTAACACCTTTTTTAGCTGGCATGAAAAAAAATGAAGTTCCAAAAAACCCGGGATAAATTCCAATCGATTAAAATTTTTACTCTTAAAATATCTTGACCTAAAATGGCATTAAAATGAGATAGCAGAAAATTGGTGAACGGTTTAATAATTTAAACTGTTCAAAAATAAAAATGGAAAGACCGCCCACTCAAAAGCCCAAGAACATATATGATCTTGCAAGAATATTTCCAAGTTTTGTAAGAGATGCCAATGACTTTAAGTGCGATAAACAGATTGGTAAAGGAGGCTTTGGTGTTGTATGGGTTGGAACTGATATAAAAACAGGCCAACGTGTAGCAGTCAAAGAAATTCTAGGGAAGCGCCTTGAAGGCAACAATCTCAAAAGCTACATACGTGAAATTTATACAATGCTTTTAACAAATCATCCATTCATTGTCAATATAGTTGGTTTTTCAATTGACCGACCTTATTCTATTATTACCAAATATATGAGTGGTGGGTCATTACGTGATTTAGTATATTGTCAACAAAAAGGAAATCGGAAAAATGTATCACCCACACATATGACCACTATAATGTTATGTATAGCCTCTGCCATGGAAGAAATCCACAAGAAGGGTATTATTCATCGTGACTTAAAATCAAGTAACATCTTATTAGATGAAAAATTATTACCACGAGTTTGTGATTTTGGTATAGCACGCCCATACAACGCCGATCGCATGTCAATGCGCTGTGGAACTAAATTCTTTATGGCTCCCGAATTAGCAAGTTCACATGTCTATACAAATAAAGTCGATGTATATTCATTTGGCCTTGTTGTCTACGAAATGGTTGAAGGGACCCAACCATTTTACAACTATGACTCTGAAAACTTCTTAGAACAACTTTCGAGTGCGACCACGATTTTACAATTTTCCAAAGATACTCCAAAAGAACTCAAAAAGTTCATTGAGTTATGCACCTCATATAAAGCCAGTTTACGTCCATCATTTACCCAAATTGTGCAAATGATAGTTTCTGGCAAAATATGTTTTCCTAAAACGGACAAAGCAAAAGTGAAGAAAATGTACAAAAAGATTCAAACAGAAATTGAAAAGCGTAATGGAGTCCAAAAGGTTAATGCCAAAACGTTTGTAGATGTTGAAGCGCTCATCCAAAAACTTCAGAAACAAGATCAAGAACAAGGAATTGTATTAGAGGAAGAAGAGAAGCCATTGTACATTGAGAAGCTTGTGAATCCACATTACAAACGATTAGAAGAAACAGTTGTTAAAATGTTTCCACAACTTGGGAAAGAATATGAAGAAGATCAATTTTTAGATGCGTTAGTTAAAGCTGCTCAAGAAGAGACAGCGAAAGTTGAACAACTTGAAATTATTGTTAAATATATTCGGAAGACATTAAAAGAGTTTCCAGAAGAAATACCGAAAATTGTAGAAAAGAATTTTTATTCTAAATTACCATTGACATCCACCAAACTTAAGAAAGAAGGAGTTAAACTATTTTATCAATTGTTTACTCGATATAAAGAATTTATTTCATCGAAATATAATTTACAATTTCGACATTTGATATCGTACAAACCGAAAGAAATGTTAATATTATTATATTTAATGTTAAATAATGAAATACCATCGAAAGAAGAAATGATGAAACTTATTAATGAGTATTATTTACAATCGGAATTATATTTAAAGTCCAAATATTCGACTGATTATATTGTTGTAATGTATAATTCGATAATTAAAGTTAATGAAATTGTACAATATACATCGAATGAAATTTATAAACTTTTCATTAATAATATGAATCATAAAAATGAAAACACTTGTAAAATGGCGATTAGAGCATTATCTTATTTATATCAGCCATGGTTTGATATTAACTTTGAAGAATTAATTGATAAAATTACAAATCCAATTTTACAAAATGATATAATCAGTTTATTATTAAAAGCGGAAATTAAAATTTGTTCGAATTTAATAACAACGAAGTTAATTGAAGTATCGAAAGTTAATCGAAAAGGAATTTTAATATTAATGAATTACATATCGCAAAGTGAAGAAATCGCGTTAACATTATTTAGATGTCGCGAATGGATGCGCGAAGAGTTAATTAATGTGTTAAATAATTATAAAATTTTATTGATAATTTCATGTTATCAATCAGTTCGAAATGAATTACCACAAATGTCTTCATTCGTGAATTTGTTAAATATGTTATTAAGTTCCGAAAACAAATTCATTTTAAGTACTTTAACAACATTATTTAGACGTCTAAAAATTTTACCGAAAACTATCGAAATGTTGGACAAAGATAAATTCTTCGAGAAATATTTCGATATAGTGATGAAAATTAATGACGAAAATCTTTATGAAAATTCGATAATTTTAGTCGATGGTATTTATAGAATTAAACCGGTGATGCAATTGTTGGAATACATAAAAATTATGAAAAAGATTTTGAGGGAATTCCCGAACTTGACAATGGGAATTATAAATTTGGCAGTAGTAATGAGCGCGTTCCCTGAAAATAAAGAGAAAATGAAAAAAGAATTCGAGCAATACTTTAAGGATTTGTTGAAATATCCGCAGTACGAAAATTACGGAAAGAAGTTCTTGAAGAATATCGAAGATGTTGAGCAGTAAAAAGTAAAAATTCGATTTAATTTTCTTTTAGTTATTAATAAATAAAATTTGAAATAACGAATGAGGTGAATTTGATAATTTTTAATGTTAATATATGTCCATAACTTAATCTTATAGAAATTGGCTGTAGTTTAGAAGCAAAATGTTTAATACAAAGTGATGAAAACAAATATTATAATGTTAAAAAAAACATTCTTAGAATTTATGAACTTATATCTTATATTTGGGTAACATATTATTAAATGTAGATATATTAAATGGAAAGTCTTTAGTTGGTAAATATCTTATAGAATTTTGTAAAATGGATATAAATGTCGGAAATAAAAATGGACAAAACGCACTTCATATTGCAGGTCAACATAATAATTTACAAATTTTTGATTACTTTTTAAATAATAAATAAATCGATGTAAACAACCCTGATAAAGCAAGTAGCACGTCATTACATTGGGCTTCTAAATACGGAAAAGATGAGGCACTTAAATTATTGTTGGAACATGGAGCAGATAAGGAAAAATTAAATAACGCTAAAAAAACGCCATTAGACCTCGTTTGTAAGGAATATTGAAACGACGATTTTGATGCTGGAAAGCAAGAAATTATTAATCCCCTGATGATGAAGCAATTTCATTTGACCTTGGAGATTCATTTGCTAATGCAATATCAAATGATAACTTATTAGACATTAAAAAAAGAGAATCTTAGCCATTAGAAAAAAGTATTTCTGAATCAATACCATATCTTGTCAAAGATTCAGCTCGAAAGGAAAAAGGTGATTTCCGGTCAAACATTGTTTCTTTTGATTTATCAGAATTAAAAATTGCAAATTTTCCAGCAAAAGATTCACTTTCATTCTCAAGCTTCACGGAGCTTACCGGAAACATATCACCAATTTCAACATGAAATGTTTCTGTTGATCAATCAGAAAAAGATATAGAACTGAGTGAATTTGATTCTAAAAGAGATCTTCGAGACGAAGACCAGTATGATTTATCTGGGTCAGAATCTAATGAACAAGATCAATCAAGTGATTTAACATATAAAGATGATTTTTCACAAATCCCTTATATTCAACCAAATGCTGAAACTATCCCACATTAACTGTTTTGATTAAGATTAATCATAATTCAATAAACTCAGAACATTATCTTTGATTATATTTTGAAATCCCACTAAAGATGGTGTCTCTTATAATAGGCATGATTTATTTTTTTTAGACGAATGGTATTCAACATATAAAAAATATGAAGTGCTTTTCGATCGTTTTGTAATTGAAACTCGATTTAATTATGTATTAAACCGCGCCCATAAAACTTGTTTTGAATTGACTGAAATAACGGCTTTTATTGCAATTTTAGAAATTTGCCACCTTGAAAATATTGGACCTCGTTGGCATTTTTTTCCTATCTTAACTTCTGATAAAATAATCAAATGCAACTGTCATCTATTAAAATTCCTAAAATAACAAAAACAATTTCTACACTTGGGCTTATGAAACTTTATCAAAAAAAGAATCAAAAAAATCGGTGACTTCCATGAAGGGAAATGTATTAATATATATGATCAAAACATTAAATATCTGTTTAATGTATCAGAGAAGTATGAGTCATCTACAATAGAACAAATAACCCCTATTTTTCGATATGCAACATATAAAGATGTTCAAGGAAATGAATCAATTTTTATATGGATTAATGGTTCAGATCTTACTTCATTAAAAGATACCATAATCTCCATGCAAAATCAACAATGTCAAGTCATTGAAAACTGTCCAACGCATGAAGGCTACAGTATTGCAGCAAAAGAAATTACTTCACATTTCAAAGGAGTTTACGAAGAAAAAATAAAAGAGAATCACTTCAAAGAAATAATATTTTTTGGACATTCAATTGGAGGAGCAATTGCTGCTATTTCTGCATCAATTTTACGTTTTGTTGATCATATTAATGCTAAAGCGTTTACGATTGGAACACCTCCATGCGTTTGTAGTGCATTAGCCACAAGAATTAGAAATGAAAATTTAAAGGAAAAATTTATTATTACAGTCTGTAATATTGATGATATTGTTGCATCAAAAGGTCATACTATTGGTGTTAATATTGCGAATTTCTTTTGGATTTTAATTAAGAATCTTAGTTTCTCTGTAATAAAAAGTGGAGGAAAAGTTTCATTTGAAACATTAACAGATATGATATCAGGCATTTATAAAGAAAAACATAAATTTATGAATAATACATATATGATCCCAGGTAGCTTAGTATATATTCAAGATCAATATGTGAAAAGTAATAATTATAAAGAAACAGTTTTGATGTCTAAAGTAGTTGGATATAGTAAAGCTTCATCCAACAAAATAAAATTAACCAAAAAGAAAATTAATAAAATCTTTATTAATAATCATTCATTAGATAATTACATATCAATGATTGATCGTATCCAAAATAATAAAGCTGTTAAAATGAATGCTTCACATAGATTACTTCATGGAGCTCCATCGAAATGCGATAATCGTGATGTTGAAAAACATATAATTGAAAATTTTGTTGAATATACGAAAACAAATGAAAGAGCAGAAATACCTCAATATAATAATTTTATATATAAACATGCAATTCAAGATGATGGAAAACCTTTAATTACAGATCAAGATAAAAAAGAACAAGAATATGAAGAAAATTATGAAAATGTGGAACCTATTGATGAGCTTGCTAAATTTACTAAGAAAGAAGAAATTAATACTAATGTTAGTAATATTGATTTTTTAATTTTTGGGTTTATAATTTTTATTTATGGTTTAATAAAAATGTTTGATGTGGCACTTAGAATTGCATCTAATAAAGGATTGGAAAATATTGTTCGTTAAATTCTTGATCAAAAACAATTTCATATTAATTCTAAAGATATATATTTTTTTGATTTGAAATTTATTTAAAGAATAAAATATTTTTAAATAACATATGGAAATTATTTGAATAATTTTGGACAGCACTTATGTTTGCATCAAGAAAAGGATACATAGAAATAGTTAAATTACTTTTAAATCAAAAAGGAATTGATGTTAATAATAGAGATATTAAAACATGTTATTTGGGATTTATATTAAAAATTTGAAATAACTATAAAATATTTGGAATAAGTTTTAATTATTTATAACATCATTTATATTAGCATCAAGAGAAGGTCATTTAGAAGTAGTTAAATTACTACTTAAACAAAATGGAATAAATATTAATGAAAAAAAAATTTTATAATTTCATATAATGATCATTTCAATATTTTAATGTTTCGAAATAACTTATGGTATTTATATTATTAATTTAATTCAGCACTTATTTTAGCATATTTAAATGGTCATACAGAAATAGTTAAATTACTTCTTGAACAAGAAGGAATTGATATTAATGCTAAAAATATTTGTTTGTTTTATTTAAAAATTATTTTAATAATTTAAAATTTCAAAACAACATTTGGAAATTATTTAAATTATTTTATACAGCACTTATTTCTGCATCTCAAAATGGTCACACAGAAATAGTTAAATTACTTCTTGAACAAAAAGGAATACATATTAATGAAACTGAAATTCATATATTAATTCCAATGTTTATCTCAATTAATTAAAATTCAAAAATAAGATTTGGAAATTATATATAATATTTAATACAGCACTTATGAAAGCTTCACAAAATGGACATCTTGAAATAGTCAATTTGCTACTTGAACATAAAGGAATTGAAATAAACACTAAGGATATTTATATTAAATATTTGAGTCTAATTTTAATAATCAAAAATATCAAAATAAATTTTGATGTTATCTTTAATTATTTTGGACGGCACTTATGTTTGCATCATGTGGTTACTTAGACATTGTTAAATCTCTTATTAAAAAAGATGCAAATATTGATACAAAAGATATTTATTTGGAAAATTTTGTGTAAATTTTAAATTATTGATATTGTTTAGTAATTTAAGGATTTTCCTTATAGTTAATAGAACAGCATTTATGCATGCTTGTGAATCTAATCAATATGATATTGTTAAATTTTATATCGACAAAAATCATGCATTAATTAATGATAAAGATTTTTGTTTAATTTTTTTAATGTTTAACTATAAAATTTAATATATATAAATAATATTTGGAAATTTTTACTATAATTTATAACAGCACTTATGATCACTTCAGAAAAAGGTCATACAGAAATAGCTAAATTACTTTTAGCAGAAAGAATAACCAAATTCAATACCAAAAGTATTATTTCATTTTATATAATATTTTTTATATTAAAATGATGTTAATAAAAAATATTTAAAAGTTATTTAAATTATTTAATACAGCACTTATTTATGCATCTGAAAATGGTCATACAGAAATAGTTAAATTACTTCTTGAATTCAAAAAAATTGAGATTAATAGTAAAAATATTTATTTATTTAAAACAAAGTTTATTTTGATGATTTGATGTTTTAAAGGAATATTCGGAAATTATTTATAATATTTGAAACTGCTTTTATGAAAGCTACTGAAAATGGTCATAAAGAAATAGTTAAATTACTTATCATTGAAAAAAAAATTAAAATTCATGAAAAAAATATTCAAATCTATTAGAAAAAAATTATTTTAATAATTTGATATATCAAAATATTATTTAAAAATTATTTAAATTGTTTAAAACAGCACTTATGTATGCATCTAGAAATGGTCATACAGAAATCGTTAAATTACTTCTTGAACAAAAAGGAATTGATATTAATGCTAAAGATATTTATTTGTTTTATTTAAAATTTGTTTTAATAATTTGATATATCAAAATATTATTTAAAAATTATTTAAATTGTTTAAAACAGCACTTATGATTGCATCTTTTAATGGTCATACAGAAATAGTTAAATTACTTCTTGAACAAAAAGGAAATGATATTAATGCAAAAAATATATAATTGTTTTATTTAAAATTTGTTTTAATAATTTGATATATCAAAATATTATTTAAAAATTATTTAAATTGTTTAAAACAGCACTTATGATTGCATCTTTTAATGGTCATACAGAAATAGTTAAATTACTTCTTGAACAAAAAGGAATTGATATTAATGCTAAAGATATTTATTTGTTTTATTTAAAATTTGTTTTAATAATTTGATATATCAAAATATTATTTAAAAATTATTTAAATTGTTTAAAACAGCACTTATGATTGCATCTTTTAATGGTCATACAGAAATAGTTAAATTACTTCTTGAACAAAAAGGAATTGATATTAATGCTAAAGATATTTATTTGTTTTATTTAAAATTTGTTTTAATAATTTGATATATCAAAATATTATTTAAAAATTATTTAAATTGTTTAAAACAGCACTTATGATTGCATCTTTTAATGGTCATACAGAAATAGTTAAATTACTTCTTGAACAAAAAGGAAATGATATTAATGCAAAAAATATATAATTGTTTTATTTAATTTTTATATAGATAATTTTATATTTCAAAATAATATTTATAAATTATTTAAATAATTTAATACAGCACTTATGAAAGCATCTTTTAATGGTCATATAGAAATAGTTAAATTACTTCTTGAACAAGAAGGAATTGATATTAATGCTAAAAATATTTATTTGTTTTATTTAGAATTTATTTTAATAATTTTATATTTCAAAATAATATTTGGAAATTATTTTAATTATTTTATACAGCACTTATTTGGGCATCTGAAAAAGGTTATACAGATACAGTTAAATTACTTCTTGAACAAGAAGGAATTGATATTAATGCTAAAGATATTTATTTGTTTTACTTAATATTTATTTTAATAATTTATTATTTCAAAATAATATTTGGGAATTATTTAAATTATTTAAAACAGCACTTATGAATGCATCTGAAAATGGTCATATAGAAATAGTTAAATTACTTCGTGATCAAAAAATATAAAATGTAACTGATTAAGTAATAGTTCAAAATTAGCCTCGTAGTATAAATTTCATACTACAAAAATTGTTTGGTTTTGAAAATGGTATGAAAAAAATTATTAGAATACTTATTTCATGAGTAAAATCACTCAAATAGATAAAGAAAATCATTTTAAACGTTCAAAACACACACACACACACAGGTATATTCTTCCCCCATAAGGGGGGGATTACCCCCCTTACTGCTTCGCATATGCGAAGCTATTAATCGTGAAAAAAATAGAACCTAAAAAAAGTCTCAAAAAGACCATTTTGATCAAAAACCTACATTTCATCTTGCAATCTTGCAAGATCTAAAATCATTATAAATTCACATCATTTCACTAATATTCCTGAACGATCAATTATTAAACAATTATACGTAAACAAATCAATTATTAAACAATTATACGTAAACAATCAATTTTAAACAAATTATCATTTCAAAATAGAAGCTCAAAAAAGCTATTACTTTAATGGTTTCTATTCTAAAAATATACAGAATCATTTGAGATTTCAACAGATTCATCGTGAAAAAAATAGAAGCTCAAAAAAGTCTCAAAATGACCATTTTGCTCAAAAACACTCATTTCATCTTGCAATCTTGCAAGATACATAAACACTAGAGATTTCAACAGTTTCACCGTAACAATTAACTTGTTAAAAATCACTATGATTAATATAAAATCCTCAAGGTTATTTACACAATCAGTTTCTTATTTTTAAAGTATTCTCTTTCTAAATTACTCATAATTTGAGGAGTATTACCACGCAAATAACTTGCTGGAATGATATCTTTATAGAGTTTTTTATCAAGAATCTTAAATAATACTGTATATTTGTTAGTTTTTTTATTATAATTAAGTAGTTTGAGGATTTCACCATTCCATTTACCAGGAATAGTATTCGCAAATTTGGGTTTATGATGATAATCATCTACAGACTTTAAACAAACCCGACCTCATTAGCAAACCCAACCTCACTCTAAACGGTCTCCTCGATAATAAAAACAAATTTATCTCATAATAGAATAAATAAACAATAAATAAAATATAATGAATTTCTTTTATAACAGTAGGGAAATAATATATTTAATTTATTTTTCTTGAAACATCATAGGTTTCTTAAAACACGCAAAAATGATTAAAATTTAAAAGTACTTTTTTTCTTTATTTATCCATTAAGATTTAAAAACAACACGATAATTTGGTTGAAAATAAATTATATAATATAATATTGATTTTGTGAATGGGATCGATCAAAATTGACGAAACGAATTAAATCACCACCAAAGCCAAATGGAAGACCCAGGAAACTGAATGAACTCCAGGAGGCCGAATTAATCGATATAATAACCCTTTACTTCTTAGATAATAAACCTGTATCAGTCGGGTTTTCACGACAGTATATTGAAGATCAATTTGGGATAGAAGTTTCAATTGGTTGGCATAGCAAATTCATTAAGCGTAATGCAGATAAAATTAGGATCGATATAGCTATTCCACAAGAAAGTTCAAAACTTGGATTACCTTTTGATTGAGCCCAAAAACATATTCAAAATCTAAACAAATATGTGAAGGGTGTTCCAGTTGAACTAGTGTTTAATATAGATGAAGTTGGCTGCCAAAGATGGGCAAACAAAAAAAAACAAAAGAGTTGTTGTTTCTCAAGATATTCCTCATAAGAAAGTATTTTATTCTATAAAAAGAAGCGGAAAAAAAATGACCGTCATTTCTACAATAACAAAATTACAGTTGTAGTCTTGTACCTATTATAATTTCGAAAAGAAAGACCCTATATCAGGAATTAATAGAAAGTGGTATTCGCGAAGGCAAGGATATTATTTATAGATATCAGGAATCAGCTATTGTTAACACAAAAATATTTGGAGAATATATTAGATTAGTAATATCTTCCTCGATGAATTAAGTGAATGTGAAGGGTGGGAAATAAATCAAATATATTATTTCCCTACTGTTATAAAAGAAATTCATTATATTTTATTTATTGTTTATTTATTCTATTATGAGATAAATTTGTTTTTATTATCGAGGAGACCGTTTAGAGTGAGGTTGGGTTTGCTAATGAGGTCGGGTTTGTTTAAAGTCTGTACAACAATTAATTGAATACGAGGTTTAGTTATCACAGTTCCATCTTTAGCAATTAATTTATACATATTTACGATCATCAATTTTATACATTTCTCTACTTATTTGATAACGTTTTTTATGTATACCATCATGTCTAGGTAATATATATCTAACATAAGAATTTACTGAAATAATTAAATCTTTTATTTTTTATTGTTTTTCTGCTAATTTTAAGCATTAAAATATATAAACTTTTTCAATATCTTTATTATTAAACATTTTATTTGAAGAACATCCTATAGCAGAATGATAACCATCATTATATATATTAATAAATTTATTCATTCTATGTGGTGTAATATAAGTATATTTTTCATCATGTGATTGATGTTTTGATTTCTCATTTGGAGTATTCATATCTCTCAATGTTCTGATAAATCTATCGATAATACCTAATGATGAATGACCTTATCTGTAATAATATGCATACTAACATTATTATCAGTTAATAATTTTACATTATTTTTATTTAAAAAAACAAGTTCTTCATCAGAAGTTGATTTCACAGGATGATATTTATTAATAAATTGTTTTAGTGAAATATTAATATCTTTAGCAGATTTACTATTTAGCAATTTTCACGTCAAATAACTAAAATGGAGAAACTCAATCATCTCTTCCGGATTTCCTTTAGCTAGTTTCTTTTTTAGTTAGTTTGTCATGCCTCACACATTTTAAAAATTAATCTACCTCGTGAATATTCAGCAGTATATTTAGATTCAACCGTGTTTGAAACCGTTCATTCTCTTCATTAATGTAGCGCGGGATTGAGCGAAGCGTGAAACGCGAAGCTCAATTAGCGCTGTGTGTATATATATATATTATGTGTTTTTTTAACATGTCTTTTTGCATGCTTATATGTTTTAAAATGTGTTTTATCGATAGTATCATTTATATCATTACTCTCGTTAGTGCTAGAAAACACTTTGTGTTTATTATTCATTATTTTATTATATATAATAGTTATTTTTCTATAATAAAATGGGATTAGAAAATTATATAATAAAGAAATATATATAATAAATTAAATCAAACAAAAACAATTAGTCAGCAATTAACTACTTAAGTTAAAAGAGTAAAAGTTTCAACATATATATTATTTTTTAGTTTCATGACTATGTAATATACATCCATTTAAATACAAATTCCTTTAAAAAAAATTTAAAAAAAGTTCTAAAAATTATTTGATTAACTATGGTTTATTACTTACTATATAGATCAAATTTAATTAATTTCCAAATTATATTTTGAAAAATATTTGACTTACAAACATTCCCCATTAACTCCAACATGTACCACACACACACATAGATCCCACCATATACACAAGTAACACTTACAAACATCCACTTGTAAAAATATGTAAAAGTAAACTTTTAACATTTTATATATAATTTCACTTACAATCAGCTTTAGCATACCATCTCAAACAAACATTAATAAGAATTTCAATGTTGTTTGACTTATATTTAAAAACAAAAAACTCATTCACTTTTAATTAAGCTAAAGTTCAAGATCATCATCACTATTACTATTATCTTCATCTTCATAATTTTCTTTATTCTGTTTGATTATTATTCTCCTCAGCACCAATAAAGTAGTCACAACTGCTACAGCGATAAGAAAGACGACAACGCCCACAACAATTCCAACAATAAGTCCAACATTTGATTTCGATTCATTATCATCGCTCGAACCTTCATAAGTTGCTGTATCAGATGACAAATTTTCAAAAGTAATGGAATAACTTATTGAACTCGAAGATATGTCACTACTTCCATGATATGATGAAAATTGGACGTCAGAGCTAATTGATTCATAATAAGTTGAGAATTCAATATCGCTTGTAGATATTTCACTGTTTGACTTAGAATAACTTAATGATTCAGAAGCACTTGAAATTGTATATGTTGAAGTTGGCCAACCTTCACATGTATCAACTTTATCTTTAACAGCTATTAAAGTATCGAAAGTATCACTGCTATAATTTTGTACAACTAATATTTTAGTAGCTGCTATATTACTAAAAGCGTTTTTGCCAATAATAGGTTCAGATGTGCCATAATAATAAATACATGTTAATTTTGAACAATAATTAAACACAGATTCTTGAATTTCTTGTACATTTTCACCAATATAAACAGTACTTAATGAATAACATTCAGCAAATGCATATGTACCAATTGCTGTAACTAAATTAGGAATATTGATTTGCGTTAATGAACTACATCCAGTAAATGCACATTCATAAATTATACTTACTGAATTTGGAATATCAAAAGATTTTAATTTTTTACAATTATAAAACAAATGATTTGATATTTGTTGAATTGTATCATTTGGTATAAATGCATATTCTAATTGATCACAAAAATGGAAGCAATACATTCCAATGAATTTTAATGTTTTCGGTAGTGTAACATTTGTAATATTAGTTTCATAAAATGAATAATTTCCAATTTCTTTAATATTATTACTAAAAGTAACTGACTTCAATTTTTTACATTGATAAAATGAATGATTTTCAAGAATTTCAACAGAATTTGGTAATATAATATTCTCAAGTTCACCACAACAATAAAATGCAGAATTTCCAATAATTTTAAGAGAGTTACCAAATTCAACTGTTTTTAATTGATTACATTTTTCAAATGCTGATCCATATATAATTTGTAATGAATTTGGTAATTTAATACTACTTAATGAAATACATTCTTTAAATGAATAATTTCCAATGAATTTCATATTTTCATTAAAATTAATTTCATTCATATTTTGACAATAACTAAAAGAATAATCACCAATTGTTTCAAGTGAATTAGGAAATGTAATATTTTTAATTCTATGACAACTAATGAATGAATAATTTCCAATTGATATTAAACTTTCACCTAAAATAACTGTTTCTAAATATAAACAATTCTTGAAAATTTCATTTCCAATTGTTTTTGTCTTGTTACTTAAAATTACTAATTTCAAATCATCCCAATAACCTAAAGGATTTCCTTCAATATTTTCTATAACATCACTATAAATTAATGTGACACTTTCCGATGATATCTTTTTAATTTGATCCATTTTTTCATTTGTATATCTAATAATTGTTACATTTTCTAATGGACAATTTTTAAAGATATCATCTTCAAATTTTGTTATGTTATCCGAAAATGTAACATGAATTAAATTATTACAATTAGTAAATGCATTTGATTCAAGTGAAGAAACTACATTTGGGATTTCAACTGTTTTTAACTGTGTGCCATAAAATGATCTTGATCCAATACGAGTTAATGATTTTGGGAATTTTATACTTTCAATGTTATTTTGATAAAATGATGACGATAAAATTTCTTTTAATTTTTCTCCAAGTTCTATTGATTTAATTTTACAATCATAAAATGAAAAAATTCCAATAGTTTCAATGTTTTCACTCATTGTAACAGTTGTTAAAGAAGAACATCCATAAAATGAATAAGATCCAATTTCTGTTATTGAATTTGAAAATATAATACTTTCTAATGAAATACAATTATAAAATATATATTCATCAATTTTTGTGATTTTTAATGAAAGAATTTTAAGTGTAGTTATTTTTTTACATGAATAAAATGCATATGGATAAATTACTTGAAGATTTGAACCAAAATTAATTCCATCTAAATTACCACATTCATAAAATGATTTTTCTCCAATAGTTTCAAGTGAATTTGGAAAATTAAATTCGATTAATTGTGTGCATTTATAGAATGAATAATTTCCAATTGATTTAATTTTATTAAATGTTTCAACAACTTGTAAATTATCACATTCATAAAATGCTTCTTTGTCAATTATTTCAAGTGAATTCGGTAATTCTATATTTGTTAAACTTGTGCATCTAAAAAATGCACGATATCCAATATTTTTAACATTTTTCCCAAAAGTTACATCTTCTAAACCAGTACAACCACTAAATGAATTATATATTGATTGTACATAATCCCCAATAATAACTTTAGTTAAATATTGCCATGAAGTTGCTCCACCTCCAACATAAATTAAATTCTTATCATCATAAACAAGTGTATATCTAATAGTTGTGGTTGATTGTCGAAGTCCTATAATGTCAGCTAAAGAATTATTTGAAAACCTATAAACAGTAACGTTAACAAGATTAGAACATTTATAAAAAACATTAAATCCTATTGTTGTAATATTATCACCAAGTATTATATTAGACAAACTTGCACAATTTTCAAATGCATAATTACCAAGATTTATAAGTGAAAATGGTAACCTAATTGTTGTTAATTTAACACAATCAGCAAATGCACTTTCTTGAATCGTTTGTAACTTACTTGCAATCATAACAATGTTTAACTCAATGCATTCAGAAAATGCTTGGAAACCAAGAGTTATTAATTCATTTGATAATCTTATTCCCTGTAAATTCGAACACTTACAAAACGCTTGTGTTTCTATTACATTTAAATTATCACTTAGCTGTACAATTTCCAAATTTGTACAACCATAAAATGCACACGTTCCAATAGATTTAACTGTAGAGTCCATATAAACCTTTTTCAATTGGGTGCATCTGTTAAAAGCATTATTTGGAATAGACGTAAGTCCTCCACGTATGTCTGCAGTTTCCGCTTCGTATTTATGAGTATCTTGAAAATCAATGTCTACATAAATTATTAAGGTTTTATCGGTTTCAATATAATCTTCTAATGTCTTAACAGAGAGAAATGTTAGCAAAAGTATAAAAGCATGTAATAATATGTGTTTCATCAAAATGTCTTGAACGAAAATTTTTGGCTGTGATTTGTGAACCTTAGAAAAAACCGAAATTGGCATTTATTTTAATGAATTTTCAGCAACAATCTTCTCAAAATTTCAAGAAAACGATTTTTACTACAAAATACCGGTATTTGAGTGGAGATTATTTCAAAACTTTCGTACATTAATTATTAAAATACTTTCTCTCTCAAAGTTGATACACGAGATAAAGTAATACCCTCGTCATCATAGTTGTATTTTAGTATATTGATTGCAAATTTACTTGATGAAGTATCCATTTACCAAATAATAATTATTTATTTATTTTAGTCATATTGAACGATCAATATCAATTCAAATCGATTTTTTCAATAAAATCCGATACAAAGAAAAAACATGAATATCTTCGTTAAATTTCAAGATTTAATGAATCCATCATATAAATTTTTTTCATCATTATGGTGAAATCAAATTGGACTTAAGTTTAAAGAAATTAATTCATTATCTAATGTAAATTGCATTTTATGATGAGCCAAAATTGAGAATAATATTATATATTCATTATTAACATATAATTTATATTCGTGTCATTCAATCTCTTTCGAGGAGGCTAATGATTTAAGCATGATATTTATATTTTTATTTATGTGTAGAGAAAAGTGTCAATGGACAATGTCACTTTTGCCTCCATTTTTAATCTATTATTACATCATATACAATTTAAAAATGGGAAAGAAATGCAATTCAAATGATAATTAGTCAGATTTTTTATTCGGGATTTGCGGGATAAAAATATATTGCATCATTTATTAACTCATTACAGATATTTCTAGTTTCTTTTGATAATTTTTCTATGAATTTAGCAATCAATTTTTTCAACCGGAAATAATTATTGGTGCTTTATTTCATTCAACGGAAGGTCAGTCTATGTGCATTTTTCGATTTCATCCTAAATTTACACAAAAAACGATTTTCTCGCAGTACGATAACGATGCGGTTTTTTTGTGTGTATTGTATTGTTTATTCGACTTTTCTGAGTACGCAACCTTAAATATTCAGAACATGCGATCAACACAGAAACATCACATCACGAACAATGATTTCAGTGGAGATTCTGGGAATTACAGTCACTGCAGTCATAATAATATCTATTATTGTTGCTGTACTCCACCTTATTTATGGAAGATCTTTCATGGCTTCTTTAGCTGAATTTTACATGAAAATCGTGCGCAAACATTATGGAGAAAAAGAAGCAAGAGAAGAGCTTGAAAAAATCAAAAAGCAAGGCAAAAAACCTTACGCTCTACCTTCATTGATTAAACTTAAAAAAGGATCAATTGAATATGAAAGTTGTGGTCTACAAATTTTTAGTTTCAATCCCAAAGGAAAAGGCCCCACTGTGATCTATCTTCACGGTGGTGGCTATGTTCATAATCCTCTAATTTTTCATATCTCTTTCATTAACAAACTTACACAGCGAACGGACAGTAATGTAATTATGCCAATTTATCCTCTTGCTCCATTTGGTACATATTCTTATTGCTATGATAAGTTATTTGAATTATATAAAACATTTCAAAATCCATCAGACCTCATTATCATGGGTGATTCATCTGGTGGTGGTCTTGCCATAGGATTTGCGCTCTTCCTAAAAGAAAATAATCTACCATTACCCAAGAAGCTTGTTCTTTTTGCTCCATGGGTAGATCTTACTATGACAAACCCAGATATTCCCAAATATGAACGAGTTGACCCACGTAATTCTCGAGAGCTTGCTAGAGTATGGGGTGCTGCGTGGGCTGGTGGAGAAGATCTTAAGAATTATAAGATAAGTCCAATATATGGTGACTTAAATGGCTTACCACCCATTGTACAATATGTAGGAACACGCGATTTGTTATATCCTGACTGTGTATTGTTTCATGAGAAACTCAAGAAAAACAATGTTGACTCGACATTAATCACTGGAAATGGATTAAATCATGTTTATCCAGTATATCCAATACCAGAAGCACGTGTGGCACTTGAACAGATTGCAAAGGATATTACAAATTAATGTATGATAATATTATTAAATATCATGAATCTCTTCTTTTGTTCGAAAAATAATATCTTGTTGTATTTGATTCCAGATATTTCGTTAATGTGATATGCAAAGAGGAATTTTGGCAAAAAAATTTCAGTGAACGATAGAGAATTTTTCATAACCATATGACGGTTTGATTTCAATTAATTGATTTAGTTATTCTTCATTTTTTCCAAATGATAACTAATAATGATTTCATTATTCAAAAAGAACGAATTTAAATCGACTTTAGTAAGTAAATAACTAGTTCATTCAGCCGGACCAAGCTGCTGAACGATCCATGGATGTTGGCGAACTTCCTCGAGAGGAATTCTTTGCGTTGGGTCGTGTTGGAGGAAACGACTAATGAGGTCGCGTGCAAGTGGTTTGATGAAAGATGGGTATCTAATATCAACATTGCAAATACGACGGCATGTATCCCTTTGACGATTCTCTTCGAATGGTGGTGCACCAACAAGGAATTCGTAGAGAAGAATACCAAGGCTCCAAGTATCAACACTTGCGTCATGATCTTTTCCTTCGATCATTTCTGGTGGTAAATAGTCAAGTGTACCGCAAAGTGTTGTTCTTCTTGATGATGGAGCGTGAACGGACCACCCGAAATCGGCAATCTTTAATTCTCCATTTAATCCAACGAGAATATTTTCTGGTTTGATATCACGGTGAATGACATGTTTAGAGTGGCAGTAGTTGATTGCATCGCACATTTGCCATATGTAGTTAGCAGCTGTCTTCTCATCGAATCGGATTTGATCTCTAAGAATCTTAAAGAGTTCACCACGTGCAGCATATTCAATAATGAGGTAAATTCTAGTTTGATCATAGAAATAACCATACATACGGATGATGTGTGGATGGCGGAGATGTGATTGAATTTCAATTTCTCGACGAAGTTGGTGTTCTATAGATGCTTTTTGTAATTGCTTCTTGTTGAGAACTTTCAACCCAACGATGAATTTGGACTTCTTTTCTCTTGCGAGATAAACACGTCCAAACTTTCCATTACCTAATGGTCTACCAATTTCGAAATCATCCAATGTCCACTTATGTACTTGTGGACGATTAGATTGAGGAAGCCTTCTTGGTATTTTGGCAACAGGACAATTCTCATTTGGTATGTTCTCCTTCGAGCGGTTCATGAAAATGATTACCTAAACGTACATATTTTAATCTAAACGTATGGAAAACCGTTAACGTTTTTTGGGTGCTGTGTAAAAATAAACGGATTCGCGCTTTCATTTCCAAAAGAAAATGAAAACAAAGATCAATATTTATCTAGTCCTTTTAACATCACTATTATTTGTTCATATGATAATTGATCTCTTCTTACAGTGCCATAATCAATCTACTAGTTCTTTTATATCTGAAGATTTCTATGTTGATCTTGTTGCTGCAATGAAATGCATATTTTTGGTATTGTACTTGATTTTTACAAAAGACTTAAGGTGCTCAAATATGGGATTTATTTTTGGTATGATCCTTTTAGTAATTGGTATTCTAATGTATTCTAAATCATTTAGTGAAACATCATTTGCAGAAATGTGTAAGATAAAGCACAAAGGGGAAGTTCCAACAAACAGTTTATTCCAATATAAAGCAATGATTGTCATTATCATTGGGTTATATGTTTGCGCTAGACCAACATTTTCTGTCACAGCATTCACAATGCTATGGATTTTATCATATATGATTCGTATTATTGGGAGCTTTTAAGTAAAAAAATAATCTTAAAAAAATATTTACAAATAAGATATAATGTTGAACTACACTTGGAAGTTCCCTTGCGTCTTTGACTGAAGTATTTCAATTCTTTCTTGATTTCGTTGGATCGTTTTATCAAGTCGATCAATTCTTTGAATAATTTGTGCAACTGAAGCAGTTAGATGTGCATATTCTTGAGATATTAAACTCATTGTTCTTTTACTTATTTGCCTTTCGTCATCGCTCATAACGTAATGAAAAAAGAAGTGCTAAGACCGTTTAACTATTTCATCAAACTTTTTAATAAACCTCTACAGAAATGTAAACGGCTTTCATATATGAAGCGTTTTCAAAATCTCTTTTCACACGGAAACATTACTTGTGAAACTGCTGTGTCATTATATTCATAATGTGGCGTAGAATTGGCTTTGTCAACTAATTCATGATACCCCTGGTCTTTAACATTAGTTTAAACATCCTCGATTAAATATTTCTTCGATCTTGTTGTTTTAACAAATTTTTAAGGGTACATTTCCAGAACACACGGTGCTCATAAACAAATAGCACCCTTTTTGAAAAAGTATCAGTACTGATATAATATTTATGTTGAGCTAACAAAATAACAAAATTATCATATAAAATAAAAACAATACAAATAAAATTAAGCAAAACAAATTTATTCAATTGGAGGGAGTTCACCCTTTCGAATAGCTTCTTTAGCTTTGCATTTTTTATAATTATGCCCAGTTTGATTACGTATTGAACAATGCTTTAATCCAAAGATTGAGCCACCTTCTTGAACAAATTTAAGTACTTCACCTCTTCTGGGGCATCTTTTTGTATTATGCGGCTTTGAACAGATGAGACATTGACGCGGATTAACTTTTTTCGTATTTCTATGAATTTTACCTCTTCCGGCTCTAATTCCTATTTCAGTAGCAATCTGTTCTATTGATTCATTATTTAGTTCTTTTTCTAGAGAATCTAAAGAATTAATAGCTTTTTCGAGTTTATCCTGACTTCTACTTGCCAATTCTTATTTTAAACTTGCATCCACTATTTAAATCATCATTTTTTCCATAATTTGTATGCTGATTGCAAAATAATGTTAATCGTTCTTCTTTGATTGATCTTTTTCGAACTTACTTAAAACCTTCTTCACAAGCTTTTTTAGATAATATTTCAACAATACCCGACATTGTATCATCAATTAAAATTTGAATATTATTTGGATTAAAAAACGAATTTATTTTTTAAATAAGGTGAATATCTGCTTCTTCTTTAGTAATAATTTTTACACTCTTCACCTCAACATAAATTTCCTTCAATTGTTGAATTTAACAATTCCATCAACTTCAACATAGTCTTCTATGTTAATTTCTATATCAACTAGTTTGTCATAGTTTTGAGGATTGCGATAATATTCAAATTATATGTTTAATTTCAATTTTGAAAGAGGGTGCTTGTTTCTGTCAAGCACACGGTGTTGCAAACAATTTCTCAATTTTTAATTTGATTTTTTTTGAAAATGTTTCATGTCACATGTCTATTAATGAAACATGTGAAGTAATTTAACGTCTTTGTAAAAAAAAATGAAAATTACAATGTTTAGGTTTTATGCTTCTTAACACTCATTTCGAAAATAGTTTTACAATAAATAAACATTTTTAAATTTATTTTCATTTTTATTTTATAGTATTAATTTTTTGTTTATATTGAACTCATTAATTTCCTTCATCATTTATAAATTGATTCACATCTTGATTTATTACTTTCGCTTTCCTTTTTAAATTTGAATATGTTATTTTACCATTGGCACTTATTTTTTTATTGATTGATAATGAGTTACATGTTAATTAAGTGTAAGTGTGAAAGTTATAGTCTGTGATGTAAATAAGCCATATGTTCTTTGATATTTATACATCATTATTCTTCGTATTGAATGTATTAAAGACATTTGATCATATCCATTTAATATCATTATAAAAGTTTTAAAGTTATTTTTAAGACGATGTAATGCATTAATGTAATGTATCATCAAAATATTTTATTTCATAAGACTCATATAATATTTATAATTATCATTACATAATTTACAAATATCTAATATTGAAAATTATATTCGTTCAATGAATTTTTCTTCTTGAAAATCTTCGGCAAATGGATCTTCTTCAATATTTATGTTACTTATTCCTGTAGTAAATGTATTCATCGTTTCGTTTTCATTTTCTTCTGATTTATCATTTTCATAAATTTCTTCTTTTTTATTTCGAATATGTGTCAATAATATAATTAATATTATGATAATGACAATAACTATAACGATTACACAAACAGAAATGATGATAATCGTTGTTTTATTATCGTTGTTTTGATTATCATTATTATCAGTGTAAAACATTGTAAAGAAATTGGAATAATAATTATAATAAGTCGAATAAATAACAATCGTGTAATTGTAATAAATAAATTCTGTTTCAATATATGAAAATGTCGAATTATTGATATATAATGAAAATGTTTTCGTTTTTGTTTCATAAATAGTTAATGAATGTGTAATTGATAATGTAACTGTTAATGTATATGAAAATGATAATGAAATATCACTTTGAAGTGATGCAGTAAATGTATTCGAATTAGAAAATGTATTCGATTGATTAAACGAATTTGATTGTGTGAGTGTATTTGATTGACTAAATGAATGTGTTGGAAGTGGTTCGCATGTTCCTTCTGTATTTTCTTTGGCAACATCTAAATTGCCAAATTTACTTCCTACATATGTTGAATATGTGATAACACTTGTAAAAACATTATAAAATGCATTTTCACCAATATTTGGTTCAGTGTCTCCATAATAATAAATGCATTGAAGATTATAACAATTACCAAATGCTGAACTTCCAATATTTCTTATTCCATAGCCAAGTGTTAATAAAGTTAAATTAGAACATAATGAAAATGCATAACTTCCAATTGTTGTGACCGAATTTGGAATTGTAATGTTTTTGATCGATGAACACAATGAAAATGCTGAACCACCAATTTCTGTAACATTTTCTCCAATTATAATCGTAACTAAATTAGAACATGATGAAAACACTGAAATTCCAATATTTGATACTGAATTACCAAAATCAACTGAAACAACTGAAGGCCATCCTGAAAATGCATCACCTGGAATTCCATAAATATTTTCACTGATAATTATATATTTCGTTATGTTTTGATATTGAGAAATTTCATTAAATTCATTTGAATTTATGATTGTAAGTGTTGAAGTATTTTCATAAAATATTTCAGAAGAGTTCATGAAAAACATAACAAAAATTAAAATATTTTCAGTTTTTTTCTTATCTTTTATTTTCAATGTATATTTGGTCGTTAATATTTTCTGAACTGAAATTGTGTTTTTCTGATAAAATTTGATATAAATAACCGGAAATGTAATTGAAAAAATGATGGTTAAATGATGTAAAACATTCAAAATGTTTGGTCCTTCTTCGTTGTAGTTTCGCATCATAAAAAAATGTGAAAATTCACGATTTATAGGAGATATATCTTCATAAGATTTGTTGAAAGTTTCCTCAAATATGCCATTTTTGACAAATATATCAATTTCGAAGTATTTTTCCAAAATGTTTGAAAAATATGTTCTTTGAATTTTTTGTTTGTTATTAAAATTCTGATGTACAACTATTGTAGATTCATTATATGGCATCAAATTTAAAAATAATTTGTTCATCAAAACTTTATAATTATTGTTAAATCTTTTATATTTTTTGTTCATAATTTCATTAATTGATACATCCCCATCACATTTGTAAGTCATACTTTTCTTGTTTTCATGGGTTTGTATTTTTAATATTTCTTTTTGAACAACATAAGGTGTAATAGGCTTTGTATCGGTTATAAATCGTTTCATCATGATGAAAATGCTGAATAAAAGAAAGGTCCTCATATTTCAGCTTGTAATATATCTATAGACCTTCACCAATTACACATCGGCTATCTCAAAAGTTTAAAATCTCACGGTTAAACTTTTAAAAACCTGTTGTTTTATTGTCGTTTTTCAAACCAATTTTGAAATATTTCTATCGATTTTTTAATACAACAATCAAAGAAACAGCCTTAAAACATTATAAATTCACTTTTAAATAACATAATGAATATATGTTATAGAACGGAATTTATGCTTTAATTTGGTGTGCCGTTCATTTATCTAAGATGTTTCCATCATCATAAAATTAATACTTTTTTAAAACATTGGCAATTCAGCTATTTCTTGCTTTTAAAGTTTATTATTATTATATATAATAAACAAAATATAAGGAGTTCTTTATGTACAAAATCAATTACATTGTATCTTTAATTTATAAAATATTTTTCGATTTTGAGAATGATGAATTCAAGTAAAGTTTATCCAATTTCATTCAAAAGCTTTTGATCATTTAATGTAAACACAATCATAATTCAAAATTATTGATCATTGTGCAACAATATTTACCTTATTATATTGAAAGTCAGTGATACTAGTTAAACATCATAAAATTCAAAATTTCATATTTAAATAAACGAATTCAAAACATTTTAAAGTCAAAATGATATTATCGTTCATATGATTTCATTTTATTCTATATGACAACACTTAATTTTTATATTTACATTAAATTAATAAATGTTCATTATTACACATTTTATTCATAGCCAATTGTCTTCATCTTCTTTCACAATGTCTTCAACTAAACTATTTACTTCTTCGATTTGCTTTGTACTTGATGTTGTCGTGTCCTTAAATTGTAACTTTGAATTCGATTTTTCTTTCTTCTTATTACTTTTCACTAAAAATATAACAATTCCAACAATGATCAAAACAAATGCAAATGATCCGCAAATAATTCCAATCAAAGCATTTGTCGTAATTCCTTTTGGCGAATTTTCATTGGAAGTGTAAAACATTGTAAAGAAATTGGAATAATAATTATAATAAGTCGAATAAATAACAATCGTGTAATTGTAATAAATAAATTCTGTTTCAATATATGAAAATGTCGAATTATTGATATATAATGAAAATGTTTTCGTTTTTGTTTCATAAATAGTTAATGAATGTGTAATTGATAATGTAACTGTTAATGTATATGAAAATGATAATGAAATATCACTTTGAAGTGATGCAGTAAATGTATTCGAATTAGAAAATAAATGCGTTGGAAGTGGTTCGCATGTTCCTTCTGTGTTGTCTTTGGCAACATCTAAATTGCCAAATTTACTTCCTACATATGTTGAATATGTGATAACACTTGTAAAAACATTATAAAATGCATTTTCACCAATATTTGGTTCAGTGTCTCCATAATAATAAATGCATTGAAGATTATAACAATTACCAAATGCTGAACCTCCAATATTTCTTATTCCATAGCCAAGTGTTAATAAAGTTAAATTAGAACATAATGAAAATGCATAACTTCCAATTGTTGTGACCGAATTTGGAATTGTAATGTTTTTGATCGATGAACACAATGAAAATGCTGAACCACCAATTTCTGTAACATTTTCTCCAATTATAATCGTAACTAAATTAGAACATGATGAAAACACTGAAATTCCAATATTTGATACTGAATTACCAAAATCAACTGAAACAACTGAAGGCCATCCTGAAAATGCATCACCTGGAATTCCATAAATATTTTCACTGATAATTATATATTTCGTTATGTTTTGATATTGAGAAATTTCATTAAATTCATTTGAATTTATGATTGTAAGTGTTGAAGTATTTTCATAAAATATTTCAGAAGAGTTCATAAAAAATATAACAAAAATTAAAATATTTTTCTGTTTTTTCTTTTCGTTTGCTTTCAATTTATTCATTAAAAATTTGATTTCATGAAATAAAAAAAATCCCAAAATAAAAAAGTTATACATTAGAACTTGAGCATTTTCATTGAATTTGTACATTTTCTTCATGAAATTATTATTCATTGAAATTGGTAAATGAGCTTTTAATGAAAAATGATTAAATGTCAAAGAAAAGAATTTGAAATAATATTTAACATATGATATCGGTAACCTTAATAAAGAGGAATGATGCTGATATTCTTCTGTGATATAATTAAATGTATTTGATTCATTCGCTGTTTGCATAATAAATTTTGTGATTTTAATGGATACACACTCTTTGTTATGGGCTGAGATAGGTAAACATGTATGGCCTTTGGATTCTAAAGTGAAATAAGGGAAATGTTTGAGAGTTTGAGAAATAGATAATTGATCACTAAAAATCTTTGAACCTGAATTTTTTGGAGAGGCTTGTAATAAGCAAAAGAAACACATGAGTAAAGCCAGAAAGAAAGAACACATTTGCGAGAAAACTTGAGAAACTTGCTAATAAATCAGTCAAAAACGATACAGAGAGTTTCAACCGCGCCGCGTTTTCGTCGGTTCATTGATTGAACTTTTGTTGATGCATGTTTTGTTGTTTTTGCGATCGGAAGCTGTTTACAAAGCTGAAAACGTAATATATTTATTGAAAAGTGACAGAAAGTCCCCTCATTTCAATTGCCAAAACAACAAAAAAAAAATGAAAGAAAGTGATATCGTTCGACTTATGAAAGAAAAACGCTCAAAAAGTTTGTTGCGACACAATTGACAGTAATTACGTATTGAATTTTGAATGCAAGTTTTGGGAGCACTCCTCTAAACGGCCGCGTTTTTGTTTACCACCTGGATTAAGCTTGCTTGAACTAATAAATTGATATTATTTTCGTACTGAATCAACTAAGAAATACATATAATCATAAATTCATATCAGCTAACGATTTCACAATACAATTGAATATTTAGTATCGGAATTACACAAGAATAAGTTCGCGTTGTTCCTTATTCGCGTTGTTTGATGAGCAAAGCAAACAAAAAGAAATTTTAAAAATGAACTCATTGAGTATAAATAAAATTATTAAAAAGGTAACAGAATACAAAACTATTGTTTGCTAGTAAATAAGTTTATTCGTTAATTATAAATTAGCATATGCTTTGATAGAAGTGTAATCAAATCGAATAATCCGTCGCATCCCAAAATCAGCCATTTATCTTTATGTGTTATCACCGGTTTAACTGTTATTGGTGTTCTACCTATTCCAGGTATATAGAAATCGCCTAAGCATTGTGCAATAGATAGCGTTCCGCTAACTCTTCCTCTTTGAACTTTAACTCTTTCCTTTAATATTCGTTTTATCTCATTTTTGTCATCAAGTTTGTGATCGATTGTTACATGCATACTTTCACCATTTTCTTCAATTAATAAAACTCGTGAATCGCCAAGATGTGAAATTATGATTACATCATCATACTTGGCATTGATATCAAATCCTTCTTGCTGATTCAAGAACGATAAAAGTTCGAGAAATTGATTCTTGAAGTTATTAGCCATGAAAAAATATCTATTAGAACAGTATACCTTAATTTTTTCGAAAAGTTCAAATAATTGAGTGGTTTGTTATCTTGAAGACACCGAACAACGGAGTTCACTGAAAAAAATTTCTGAGAGGTATAAGTAAACCAAATGTTTTCAAGAGTGAGTTATGTATTTTTTAATTCATCAAAGAAAAACACACCACATTGTTAATATTAATAAATTCTATATGTATAATATAAACTCTTTCAAATGGGGGCAATCGTGTCATAAAAAAAAACTACCATACATGTTAAAATTTATTTAATACTTTGGTGAAAATTAGTGTGTGATGATAGGGCGATTGCTGGCTTTATCAAATTCAACATTAATAATTTTCAGAACTGTTGGATGCTTTAAACATGCAGCTTCAAATTTCTTGGAATCGATGATTCTCCCTCAATTGATTCAATAAGTTGGGTATAGGATGCCTCAGCAATTACGTATACTTGTTCATTTGGAATCCAATCCGGAGACACTTCTCTTGTGATTAAAGGAATTAGCTTCTTAAGGAGGTCTTTTTCTATGTATCCTTTTTTTTTGAATCAAATACTTTAAATAAAAACGATATCTTTTCATGATCTTCTGCTCTTGAACATACAGTAGATAACCCAGTCACATATTCCTTAAAATCTAGTTTTTTGTCTCCGTCAATATCAAAAACATTAAAAACCATTTCAGAAAGTAGTTCACTTTTAATTGCGAGCTTCTTAAATCCTGAAAGAGAAAGATATGTTTTTTTTTTCTTTGTTTTTCCAATCGTCATAAATCTCTCATATAACGCTTGAAGTTCTAAAGGAGAAAAATGTGTTATTTTCTTAAATTCTTCAATCTGTGTATCTGAAAGTGTATGCTCTTTTTTCCTCTTGAGTATGCTTTCTTGAATTCCCATTAAATAATTATGTACCATAGTATTCACAAATTCTTCGCAAGATTTTTAATAGGATTTTTGTGACAAAATATTCGAGTATTGATTATAAATCTGTGTACGGATTTTTGAATATGAAGAATTTATTTTTAATTTTTGAATAATGTGATTCAAAATCATTCATTAATAATTTATTTATACTGTCAATGATTTTAGTTTTTTCAGTTTAGAGTTTTTTCATGGACAACTTTTTCAGAGAATCATGTTTTTCTAGCATTTATATCAGCTGATATTTTAAATATAGTCAATTAGTATCCAGTTTTCATCAGTGCTATGATACAAAAGCTGGCTGAAGGTCCAATTACAAATTTAATTAGTTCAAATCAATACATTCAAATGATATTGCTTATAAAGAATTTAAATATATTTGCAATTCAGGAGTAACCTTCTTTTTCGTAAAATAATTATATATGAAGAACACTATAAATTTATTTATACAAATTAGCATCTAAAATGCTTTAATCAATTAGCAATTGTTTTCGAACTTATTAGTGAACTTTCATTTAATGTAAATTTCTAAGACATTAAATCAATTTTTTTTTATTTACATCAAAAATAGTAAAGATAAAAAACAATAATTTTCTTTACCATAACATTAATTCAAATATCATGAATGAGGAAGACGATATATGTCCTTATGGAAATTGTAATAAAATTAAAATTCCGGAATAAACACATTTATTTATATTCACATGGATTTGATCATAATAAAAATTACAACAAAACAAACACATTTATAAACATTCGATTAACATATGAAATGTTTTTGTGATTATTATCCGAAATCGTTTACAACAGATGAAGAAAGCAAAATATGTTCATCAATTTCATTTCTCAGCACTCTGTTCTTTATATTTTTCTTGTACAACAGTACAGAGACCACAACAATTGTTGCAACCATAGCGACGCCGCCAATAGTGACTACAATAATTAGACTTTTTTGATTAGATTTCGTATCTTTAGAATATGTACAAACATTAAAATAATTTTCGGGTTTAACTGCAAGAATTTGATTCCATTCTTCCGTATCATTAACGTTATAATTTTCATAATTTTTGATAAATGGTAAACATAATGTAATGTCATATACAAAATGTCCTTTTTTATGAATTTTGATTCGGTTTGTGTTTTCAAAAACTTTGGAATTAAAATTAGGTGGTTGATCTGGAAATGATGCAATTGATAACGATGAACAATTTTCAAAAATATGCTTGGAATCTTTTGACACTGTATGCAATAAAGGAGCATGAATAATTGTTAGTGAGGAACATCCTTTAAAGTTAGAATCTCCTTCAATTTTAAGCAAATTTTCGAAAATCATAGTTTTGAGTGATTTACAATTTTCAAATGAATTGCTTTTGATCGTTTCCAAATTTTTCAATTCGATCGTCTCTAGAGACTCACTACTGTGAAACACAATTTGAAAATGTAAACGATTCAATTGTCAAAACATTTTCGGAAACGCATTTTAATTTGGAACAATTCGAAAAACATTTTGATCCAATTTCTTTAACATTTGTTAAATTAATTATTTCTAAATTTATACAATTTTCGAATACTGAATCTTTAATTATTGAAACATTAGGAAATGAAACATGAATTAATGAAACGCAATTTTTAAATGAATTTTGTTGAATTTCTTTTAAATTTTGTAAATTTACATTTTGTAAATTTTTACAATTTTCGAAAGAAGAAATTCCGATTAATGAAACTTCATTAAATGATATATTAATTAAAGAAATACAATTACTAAATGAATTTTCATCAATAATTTGTAATTTTGGAAAATAAACATTTTGTAACTTATAACAATTATTAAATGTATTTGCATTTACTTTTATTAAATTTGGAATAGAAATCGATTTAAGGTTTTCACATGATTGAAATGCATTCGAACCAATTTCAGTAATGATATTACTATTAAAATATTCGATATATTTACAATATGAGAAACATTGTGAACCAATTTGATTTAACTTAGAAAAATTTATTACTTTAATTAATGAATTCATAAAACATTCGTTTCCAAGTTTTTCGACATTTTCAATATTTAAATTTTGAAGCTCATTTTGGTTTTTAAAACATCCGTCACCAATTTCAATCAAATTATTTGCAATGAAACTTTGTAAATTTGTACCTGTGAAAACATATTTTCCAATAAATTTTAATTTTGGTGCCATAAATTCGGTAATAAGGCAATTTTGAAATGCAAAATCATCGCATTTTATTAACGAAGGAAAATCACATTTAATTTTACAATTTTCAAAAGAAGAAATTCCAATAAATTGTAAATGTGGGAAAACAATTGAAGTCAATAAATTATCAAAATTATAAAAACATTTATCTCCAACTTTCATAACATTAAATTGTATTGTTTCTTGTGCATAATTGATTCTTAAACTTGAATTTTCGAAACATGACTTTCCAAACTCTTTACAATTAGGAATTTTTATTGTATTAATAATCTGATTTGAAAATAAGTAATCAGATGCATTTTCTAAACTTTCCATTTCAAAGTTTTCTATTACATTTTGTCCTTGAAATAAATATTTACCACATTTTGTTAATTTTGATGCTTGAAATGTTGTAATTGACTTACATGAAGAAAATACATAATCACCAGCTTCAGTTAATTCGAAAAATATACATTCGACTAAATAAATACATTTCTCAAATACTCTATTTCCGATTTTTTGGACTTTTGGTAAATTAACTAAAGTTAGAGAAAAACAATTTGTAAATGCCAAATCATCAACAAATATAACATTTGGAAAATTTATCATATTTAAAATACAACAATATGAAAATGAAGAATTTCCAATATTTTTAATTGAAGGTAAATCAATTGTTTCTAAAGAAATACATTCAGTAAAACAATTATTTGAACAATTCTCTATTTTTGGTAAAGAAATAGATTTAAGATTTTTACAATGTAAAAAACATTCATTTCCTATAGTAATTACATTTGGGAAAGAAATATTCCTTAAACTTATACAATATTTAAATGCTCTTTTTCCAATTGTTTCAACATTTTCACCCATAAAAATGTTTTCTAACTTTGAACATTCCAAAAATACTTCATTACCAATTGAAATAACTGAGTTAGGAATTGTTATATTGAATAATGATTCACAATACTCAAATGAATTATCCTTAAATATTTTAATATTATTTCCCATAATAATTGTATTTAATTGAATGCAATTAGAAAATGCGCCATATTCAATTGAAGTAACTAAATCTGGAATTGTAATATTTGTTAATAAAGAACATCCACTAAATAAGAAATTACTAATTTTGTTAATTTTGTTTGGAAGTGTTATACATCTTAAAAAAGAACATGAAGAAAATACAAATTGATCAATTGATGTAACCGAATTTGGAATTATTATACTATATAAATAAGTACATTTATTAAATCCATATTCTTTAATAGTTATTACTGAATCAGGAATTGTTATATTTCTTAAAGCTGAACAACATTCAAAAGAATGCTCTTTAATTGTTGTTATTGTATTCGGAATGGTGATATTATTTAATGATGCACAATTATAAAACATAAAACTTCCAATTGATGTTAATGAATTAGGAATTATAATATCATTAAGTAAACAACAATAATAAAATAAACTTTGACCAATTGTTTCAAGTTTTTCGCTTAATTTAACTGTTTTTAAATCGGAACACCAATAAAACGCTTCATCCTCAATTGAAGTTACAGAATTAGGAATTACAATATTTTCTAATGAAGTGCAATAAGTAAATAATTTTGTGCTAATTACTTTAACATTTTCGGAAATTTTAACAGTGGACAAACTTGAACAATAATAAAAAACTTTTGAACCAATTGAAGAAACCGAATTTGGAATGATAATACTTTTTAATAACCCACAAGACTGAAACACATAGGATTGAATTGTTTCTAAGTTTTCTCCAAGAGTAACAGTCACAAGAGATTTACATAAATCAAAGGCATATTGTTCAATTTTTTTTACAGAATTCCCAATGCTTGCTGAAACAAGATTGCCCCACAAAAAAAATGCCTTTTGAGGTATTGTGTTGACTTCACCATTAATTAAAACATGTTTTGCAAGATTTTGATACTCTTGTGTAAACTCATTATTATTGCAAATAATTAATGTACTGTTACTTTCAATAAAAGTTTCCTTTGAACATGACAGAAATATTGCGAAATAAATGCACCAACTCATTGTGAAGCAAGCGAAAAGGAATTTGGAGCAATGTATGCACTTTTTTAATAAAACTAAATTCAAAAATTTCAAAAGTTTACATGGAAAATGAATTTTATGTGTGATTCAATAAACGTTATATTTCCCAAAAATTCGATCTAATGAATAAAGGTTTGTACAAGAAAAATCACATCTCCTTATGTGGATTTGATGGCGCTCTAATTCAAACACCTATGCCATTACCAAAAAATATGGAATTATTCATATAATATTAAAATTATTTTTATACAAACAATTTTATTTCATACTATTTAAAATTTGGTTTAAATCCTTAATTTTTTCCATATAATAATCCCTAAATTTCTTTGTATCTATCATTAGTAATGCCTGAATCCTATGATGGTATGTTGGCATCAGTGCTGTTACGTTTGGCCCCAATTCCTCATCTTCGTCTTCTTCATTACTATTACTTTGTACGTTTTGTACATTTTCGGACATCTTAAACTTTATCGGATAACAATCTTTTAGTAATGTGAAGAACGAATCGAAACTTTTCGTTAACAGCGCCTCGATATGTAAGATTTCGGGCATTGGCATTTTCCCTGTTATCTCGACTTCCAAGTAAGTTGTCAACAACGTATAGAACAAAACGCATCCAATCGTTTGTGAATGACAACCATAAGGAGTCAACGATAACCAAGAGAAGAACCAATTCATTAAATGCACCAAAAACTCAGCTATTCTTTCTTTCGTAGTATCAGCCACCATTAACATCATTAGTTTCGACCATTTCATAGCCAACTCGGAATATTTCTCATTAAACTCAATGCCTAAAGGTGGTAATGATATACCAATATCGACATTACCATTATTAGCCAATCTCATAAAGATACATTTATTTTTATCAACCTCAAAAACAATATCAGTTTTCATTATGTTATATAATTCCAATGGATCATTCACGTTTTTGATCTTCTCAATGATTAATGGGTTATTACTTATATTCACCTTAATTGTCGACTTAATCATTGAGAAAATCCGATTATAAAACATCCCCAAATTAGTCTTATGACCATTACGTATAACATACGCAGTAAAAGGCGTCGAATCTCTCTTAAAAATTGGTGACATCGGATCATAAAGTCGAATCCAATGTACGATTGCTGAAACTGCCGTTTCCATATCGACGCATAAAGGATCGAATGTTAACATTTGTTTTAATTGTATCGATGCGATACCAATGCAAATACGTTCACGTGCATTTTCATTATAACTATTAATACATGTGCCAATGGGTAATGCGTTATGCAATATCATTAATATTTGCGTCTCATCTTTAAGTTGATAATTGAAATTGTCCGGATATAATAACTTGCTAAATGATGGAAACGCAATGTTCGTTTCCCATCCGAGCCATGACTTTTGCACTGCTTTAGGGATGAATAGATCAGACGGCACTTGTTCAATAGGTAAATATAAAGACGAATAAATGCCATTGATCATGTACATGAAAAATGAACCAAATAATGACGAAGGAGAAATAGTGTTTGGGATTTCAGGTTGCGTAAATAAATATAATATATGTTGGATTGTGCTTTCAAATGGATATAAACCTTCGGACTCGTTGACGGCATTGAGTAATGCGAAGGCTTTGGTGGCATTACCGTAGTGAAAAAAGGATAAAAGTGCTGATAATGATGAAGCATTATAATCATTGGAATACGAATGCGTGGTGATTTCATTTTCGGCTTCTCCATAGCGGTTAAGGGAGATGAGATAACGTGCGCGTAAGACAGAGACATCATAATTCATTTCTTCTAATTTGTTGATCGATTGCTCACTGATGTCGGGGCGATTACATTGGATGGAATACATGGTAAGCTGGTTGTAAACTAAGGGATTTTGGGGATCTAGGGATGAACACGTTTGAAGATCTCGAATCGAAGAAAGATAATATTTGTTGCGACCAAACATGTCACCACGTTCAAAGAGATTTTTGAAATTAAGTTTGCTGCTAAGTTCAGTCATTTTACTGGTGATGGTGGGATTTCTTTTATCATATTGTTTTGTTTGTTGATTTTCATGCGCTTGATCAATATCATTCGGATAGGTGGAATCTTTTTGATTAAAAAAATCAAGATCAGAAAGTGTACAATTTGATAATAATAATAGTTTTTCTTGTGGATCATCTGTTTCTTCAAAAGCTTGTTGAAAAATTTTGAGTGCTTCGGGGTAGTTCATATGTGCTATTGCTTCATTTCCTCTTTGTATAAGAGAAGAATGTGTAAATTGGTTGAGCATGAAAAGTTGATAAGTTGTAAACCATTCAATAGTAAAAGCTGGAGTTTTGTCACTTTTATAGCTGCTTAAAACCGATACGTTAATCATTCTTACTGAAACAGAACAGTGTCAACCATAACTCTACAAGCGGGAAGGGGTTTATCCCATCACTCCACAACAGGTTTTGGTGCCACAACAAAAAACAAATTTTGGAGTAATGTTTTGAAAAAAAATTCTGAATTTAAAATGATGTATATATTGATTATATGAATATTTTTTTGTGTATGGTTTTGAAAACGTAATGAAGCAAAGTTCTTTTATTAAAATATATTTTTATTCTAAAGGAAGCACCATATTTGACAGACAGAAAGTGGAATTCATAGAAAAACTTTAGAATGATCATTCAAAATTGAATAAAGCGAAAAAAATTTTTTAGGAAAAAACCAAACTTAAAACATTAATACCTTCTAATAAAAATGATATCACATCAAATTTAAGCAACCAAAGTGCGTAATATAAATAAGAATAAAAACTTTTTAAAACATATATAATATTAAAAAGAAAATTACATCGAAACTGTTTTGAAGCTTCAAACGAATAGGTAATAATTTATTTTTTTTTATATTAGAATCTTGTTTATTTAACATTTAATATATTGACTATTAATAACCAGCGATGACATCTCTTTTTTAGTCTCAATAATGTGGAAATTGAGAAATTTGGCAAAGAAGAAAAACACAATTAATCCTTGCCCAAATTATTCATGATTATTTTTCCATTGAAAATTTTCAATTGTCAAACGGTTTTGTCAGATCTTATCAAAAGAAAATGGACGAGACCCTCATTAAACTACTAATTATTGGAGAAAGTGCTGTTGGAAAGAGCTGCCTTCTCCTCCGATTTGCAGAAGATAAGTTTAATGAGAACTTCCTTACAACAATCGGTATTGATTTCAAGGTTCGTCATGTCGAAATCAATGGAACAAAAGTAAAACTTCAAATTTGGGATACAGCCGGACAAGAAAAGTTTAGGACTATCACAAAAGCTTACTACAGAGGTGCAAATGGAATTCTTCTTGTTTTCGATTTAACAAACCGCGATTCTTTCGAGCAGACAAAAACTTGGATGGAATCAATTACAGAAGCTATGTCGGATCCTGTTGATATTGTACTTGTTGGAAATAAATGCGACATGGAACGACAAATTACGCGTGAAGAAGCAGAAGAAAAGGCGAAACAATTTGGTGTTCCATATTTCGAGACCTCAGCCAAAGAAAATATAAACATTGAATCAACATTTTTGGAAATTGGAAGAATGGTTCTTCAGCGGAAGGAAGCTAACAACGACAACCCAAACGCAAATCAAAAGAAGGAACCTAAAAAGATAGATATCAAGAAGTCAAATGGCTCAGGGAAAAAATGCTGTAAATAGGTAATTCTTAAACCAGTTCCTATTTCAACCGTTTTTAACTATATCAAAAAGTTGTATCGTTGTCATATATGTGTCAAAAAATGTAAAGTATTCTATTTGTTTAGTCAAAAGGAAACATTACTTGAGATAATATAAAACCATATCACAAGATGAGTTTTTATAAATTTCTGTGTTAAATTCATTCATAAAATATTGACCTTAAATTAATGGCAAATTTTTTAGTAAAATGATCACGAGTTCCGAAATCAATTATTATCAATTCAAATTTTTCTCACACAATTTGCATTATCTGTTGAATTCCAAAAAATATCGAAAAAGTTAATTAATTATCCAATTGGATTTTACTTTGAAGAACTTGAAGAAGAATCCTTCTTGCATTTCTTCATACCGAATATCACACCAACGATAATGAGAATCACAACAACAACGCATGCAATTGTTACGCCTATGATTAAACCAGTCTTATTATCTTTGCCATCATCATCTTCGTCATTATTGTTGAAGCATTCTGTATCATTTGGATACCATAAATCGAAATTACCTACGTTATCATCATCATTTTCATTCAATAGACTAAACTTCTGAACCAAAACAGCGCAGGGATCCACATTTGATTCTTTTACAGGAGCAATTGTAACAACGCATCTTGGATGTGATTCCTTTGGTAATTCGATTTCTGCATTACCCAAATCGACGACTCTTTTTGAAGCAATCACATTACCAGTGTCGAAATCGACTACAGAAATTGCGGCCATTTGTTGGCAGCCACCATTTTTAGGCTTTTCATCATTTCTTACCCACATTAACTTTAATATTGGATTCTCTCCACTATCAGTGAATTTAATTTTCTCATATTTTTGAGGAGAATTAATTCCTAAGTTTTTCGGATTACTAAACACAACAGGAGTAGAAATCACTGTTTCTTCTCCAATAACACGTGCAGAAACATAAAGTTCAAGGCCATCCTTAAATACACATGGTGTATCTACTTCAATGACTTTATCATCATGTAAATAAGTGAAATCAGTTGTTAAACCAGTTGAAGGATCAACAATTAAAACTGGTAAAGCAGCTGCTCGATTAGTGTTGACTTCGATTTTCATTTTTTCACCACAAATAGCATTTGTGACTGTAATTGATTCGTTGTCATATGTAGGCTTTCCATTATCAGGCATTGCTACATTTGTAGCTGTTTGTCTTCTTGTTATACTTGGTAAATTAGGCTTTTCTTTTAGCCCATGGAAAATTAATGAAACATGAGAAATTTGAACATTTGTGATATATGCTTCATATCTAATTTTGATTTTCCATGTACCTTCGGTAGATTCACCAAAGAAACTTCGAATTCCAAATTGGAATGTTAAATCATCAGGATGATGATCACCAAGTACTGGACTTGGCTCAAGTATAGTTCTTTCTGTTCCTTGAGGAGAAATCAAATGAATATGTAGAAATGCAGCTTCCGAAGTGTTGAGTTCAAATTCCAAATAAATATGTTCAATAAATTCGATCGAATCATTCACAGTAATATCAATTTCAGTCCAGTTTTCACATGCATGATTAACTCTCTTTTGAATTGAACTAAGAGATACAACGCCAAATTCTTCTGATACATTAACCCAATTTTGAGCTGTTGTTAATGCTAAATCAGCATCAACACGTCCAAAACCTAATACTGGATGATATAAATAACCAGCGGCATTACGTTGCCAAAGTTCATTGTTTGGATCATTAATTTGTGCTGTTAATATTAGGATATACATTACATCTCTCCATGTTAAATTTGGATTTGCTTCAAGACATAAGGCAATAACACCTGCAACTTGTGGTGAACATGCAGAAGTTCCAGAAAACCAAACAACACCTGTTAAGTTCTCATTAAAAGCACTATATATTTCGGGGAAATACATATCAAGACCTTCGCCTAAGTATACTGTTCCACCAGATGGAGCATTGACTAAAACGTTTGCACCTGTTTGTGAATATGAAATTGGTTCACCACGATTTGTAGAGCCACCAATTGCAAAGACACGTCGTAACTTGGTAATAATTCCGACATTAACATCTGCAATTTCGCTTCCAGAATTTCCATCCGCATGTAATAAAATGGCTCCTTTTCCATCACGATATCGATTTAAACCTTCGATCATGTCTTCAATTTCTTCAACTTTACGATATTGATGATAATATATTACGCCATCACGTAAAAGTCCTTCAAGAGCTAGTGAACATGAAAGAATATCATACTCAGTATGATGATAAATATCAAGAAGAGTGGGAAGATCAATGCTGCCATATGTTTCCCAATCAATATCTACAGTAAGAGAAGAAAAATTAGCACCTGGTGCAGAACCAATATGAGCAACACCATTAGCTGCACCAACTGCAAGACCTGCCGTAGCTGTGCCATGTGTTGGATCTTTAGATTGAAGAAAAGGATCGGTATCATTTGTAAGTGCATTCCAGCTTTTTTCTAGAACAAAATTATCAATTAAATCAGAGTGATTGTATTGGCAACCAGCATCAAATAGTGCAATGTGTATACCTTTACCAGTAAAATTCTTATTCCAAGCAGGAACAATATTTATATCTTCTCCGGCAATTCCGCCGCGAATGCCTGTATTCAGGAAGTTAAATGAATTGTTAAAAACAGGCTCGAGTGTTGGATCAAAAGCAGAAAGATGTGCTACAAAGAGGAACAGAAACATTTGACTTTTTGTGGGACAAAGATTTTGTATTTCAAAATTGAAACAATATCGGTGACGGTTCTACCAGTTAAACGATGAACCGTTTTAGAAATTCAATTTCTTTATTTGGAGTAATATGATTTAAATTTAAATCATAGCCTTCTTCATAAATTAGAGCTGATTTTTAAAACCAAAATCATAAACATTTGGATTAATAAAGAATTCCCAAAAGACTTTGTTTATTTCTTTCTTTGCAAGTTAATGATCTGGTTTGTCAATCTTGAAACAGTAACTTCTGTTGTTATGATTTGGTCACGAAGGAAAACCAAGTTGTTCTCAACCTCAGCAATTTGATTGTCGAGATTTTCTAAGTTCTTTGAAAGAAGTTCTTCAGCTTCATCAAATGGATATTCTACCATTAGATTAGCACCAAGCCAAAGGGCAACAGTTTTATCATTCTTAAGTTTAGCTGTTCCATAAAGACCGTCAGCAAGTTGAAAATGTGTTACAGGTTCGTTTTGGTAATTTTGTGATGCAACCTTTTTAACAGCATCAAGGTTTCCAGCAACGTCTGGTCTGTTAGCCTTGAGTTGTTGTCTTTTTTCGATTAAGTGTTGTTCAAGGATACGGTATTTTGTTAACATTTCTTGTTTATCTTGGAAAAGGGTATTCGCTTTTTCCATTGTTGGTGCTGCAGCCTCTATGTCATCTATGAACTCTGCTTTTGGAATTCCGAGAGGCGTTTCTTTTGCTTTGTTTTCGGACATGTCAAATAGCCGAACAAACCTTCTCAATTCAAACGGATACAATTTTAGAAAAATACAAACAAAATTTATTAATTTAATCCTCTTAGAGAGATATCTCCGCTTTCTAAATCTATTACAACAATGGAATAGTACTTAAAATACTTCGGAACAGAAACCACATGACAACCATTGTAAACGGTCACCGCAAAAGTGTCAGCATTTCCAGAAACAAAAAAATTTGGCATTTCATCAAAAAAGACAATATCACTTGAAGCACCAGATGAATAATGCACCTGGAATGGAATACTTGGCGACATAAGACCCCATCTTAAAATTGCGACTTGTGATTCAATAAATGAAAATGATGTGTTCATTTGAATCTGTTCAATAACATCTCCAGTACAACAAACGAAAGAAATATTGTTTATAGAGAATTTGGTTGGGTTTGAGACAGATTCGACATCATCAATTTCTTGGAATAATATCGGATCGATTGGATTTTGCGGCCATATTAAAGACGTCGGGTCATTTTTTCCTGGAACTATTAACTTTTTACAGTTAATATTCTCACAAAACGTAGTCAACATTTCAATTGGAGATGTATCAGTTAATTGGATATTTTGTTCCCATTCTTGTTTTAAAAAAAACGTGTCTTCGGGAAGAGAAAACGTGTTCCCAATAATTATAAACAGCGAAATGTCTTTTTCGAGATTGGAAAAACATAAATTTGATGAAGCAACATCGAAATCATTTGAGTCCAATTGAAGATCAGAAACAATTGCAATTTTACACTTTGGTCTAACAATTGGATATAACGCTTTACTGTAACTTGGCTCTGTTATTGAGAAAACATTGAATTCTATGAAACTTTCGGAAATTAATAATTGACCTGTAACACCTATTATAACCCCGCTCACATATTTATCAGCAGGAATACCAGTGGTGAGTATCCTTCCGGTTTCATCCTGAATATAAATTAGGTCTTCGTTTGAACCAGATGCTAAACAACGAATTGAAGTAAATCTGAGATCGGATTCTTTGTAAATGGCTGCAATAATAGAAACCGTGTCTGAAGCAGGAATTTTGGATATGCTTTCTATCACCGGGTTTGGAAGATTTGGAATAAATTTTGAAATTGCAATAATCTGACTCTTAAGCATAAATTGGAAACGAGCGCACGTCAGTCCAATAGACCGACGCTCGACAATGTTAAGTTCCATTGGCGCAACCTGATATCAACAATGCCCAAAATCAAAAGGAAATGTTATTTGAAAAGCCGATACATTACTTCATGTTGTTTGTGAATTTTTAAAGGTAGAAATTATCATAAATATAATGAAAAATATGTTTCAATATTTTTTATAAAGGGTTTCAGTTGATGGTTATAAAACAATATTAATATTTTTTAAAAAAGATTTAACTAAATACATGTTGTTAAAAATTATTGATTTGATATAGTATGTAATTTAAAATTTGACGAAGCTTTTGTTAGTGATTATTTATTATGAAATATCAGAATTATCTGATATCACTAAACATATTTTTAAATTTAAAATATCAACAATTCATGAATCTAAATTAAATAAATATGCATTTCCAGGATATCAAGCCAACAAGGTAGTTACACAAATTCAAGTTCACCCAATGCATATATTTATACATTTACATTCATTTTTTGATAAATAAAATTATTTATAATAAACTATAGAGAAATCAGGAAGGGAGTATAGCTCAGTGGGAGAGCGCCACTTTAGCATAGTGGAGGCCTGGGGTTCAATCCCCCATACTTCCAATTTTTTGTTTTTTTATTGCATTATTCTGAAACCAATCAAAAATTTCTTTCATCTTGTCTTAACGAAACAAAAACAATATATTGAACAACTAATTTTACTGACTTAAAGAAACAAAACATAATAGATAATTATTTTTAGCAGCAAGAATTCTGTTGGTTATTATTATTTGTATTTGTTGGGTCGACAATTGCAGGAGGAGCGCTTAGTGGTGCCCTTGCTCCGCTCGATGGGTTGTTAAGTGCTATTTGACCATCAAGGACTTTTGAATACACAAGATGTGCTGTTTGAATAAATGTATCATCGATTCTGTCGCCTGATAGCGCCGATGTTTCAAAGAATTGAAGCCCGTGTTGTTCAGCAAAACTTTTCGCTTCAGATGAAGAAACGGCTCTTTGTTCTGTAAGATCTGTCTTATTTCCTACAAGGACTTTGACAGCAGTTGGAGGTGATGACTGTGTGGCGTCCTCAAACCATGTATTAATCCGGTTAAAAGATTCACGATTAGTGACATCATAAACAAGAAAAACTGCTGCAGATGATCGAAAATATGCACGTGTAACAGAACGAAAACGTTCTTGACCAGCTGTATCCCATATATGTAGTTGGATTTTGGTGTTTTGTATCTCTACAACGCGCGTTCCAAAATCAAGTCCTATTGTTTGTGCCTGGTTTTCATTAAATTCTTTTTCACAAAATTGTTTACAAATCGCAGTTTTTCCAACTGCAGAGTCTCCAACCAAAACAAACTTAAAACTTAATTGGTGACCGCTTTGTTCCATAAGCTTGAAATTTTTAGCCACATCAATTCAATAATTTTTGATCATAAAAACGGTTATGGACAGAATCTTCCATCTTGTTGCGCTGTAAGGAAATGGGCAATTTTTTTAGAGCATGTGCATAATTTCCCAAATATAGAATAAATATTAAAATTATCCTTTGTTAACATTAGGTATTTTATAACTAATAAATTTCATAGTTTCTTCGAAAAAATTATTATTTTGAATGAAACAAATAAAAATTATATCCATTTGATAAGGTTAAAAAAGATAAACCTAAAGGTGGAATAAATAACCGCTTTATCAATTGTTCATTTGAAGAATTGGATGTTAAAAAACCGTTTAAACGATGAAATAATAAAGAAAAAGTGGAGTATTGAAAATATACGATTAAAATGCATTCAATTTTTTTACAATCAAAGAGAACCAAATGAGCAAAGAAGGTGATAACAAGCCACCATTGTTAACACCAGAAACAAAAACAGTTTTGAAGCAAAACAATAATAAAGAACTAGCACCTTCATTGTCTCAACCATCATCCACATTTCAACCATTTGGAATCAAAAATCCCATTGATATTAATGTTCCAAAAAGCATTGCCACAGCGTGTTATCTTATTGTCAATAATTATTTTGAGCCAGACTCTACAAAGGTTCATACTTTCCATAAAAATATCAAAACACTCAGTAGAAGCCATATATATAGATTGCGACAATTTGAAGATCAAGATGATGATGATTTCAAAAGCGATGCATCTTTTGTTGGCCCAACTTTTACAAAAGTTCATTTTCCTAAAAATATGCAATTTAGTTCCAGTTCTGATGAAGAATCATCTGAAGACACACGCGATAGCACAGAGGTTCTATCACCATCAGTTGAATCTTCCACTTTAAGTTCTCGTATCACAAATAGCACCTCGAATTCCAGTTACTCATCAAGCACTACTTCATCCGAAGAAACCACTGAAAGCTCAAGCACAACGACGACACAAGAAGAAGAGGAGGAAGAAGATAAAGCAGAAGATAAAGAGGAAGAGAAATAAAATTTATATAAGAATAATGTTAATAAAAATAATTATAATTTTATATAATTTGCATGAAGAATTCGCAAGCTGATGCATTTGGGAAAGTATCTAATACCAACCTGCTCATTCAATGTTTGTGATCTTTTCTTTTATTTTTGAAAATTATAATTTTTACTCCCATTTTTTTAATGAATTTTATTATTTTTTATATCGAAATCATAAATATTAAATATTAAATTAATTATGATCATCCGTTTCTTAATTAACACATTAACTAATTTTCTCATTCCCATTTTTTTTCTCTTATTCTCTTCTCTTATTTATAAATTTATTTCTATGTCTCAGTGAGTTTATTTCGAAAATTTCTTATAATTTGTGGAGCAAAGCAAACATCGCAAAGCCCATTCTTGTTCAAAATTTAAATAAAATATATTTTGATTTCACTCATTTCACAGTAAATATATATTTTATCAATAAACTCAATAGAATTCAAATTATGAATAAATATATCCTGTTTCATTTATTTCATAAAAATATATTTTATCAACAAACATTTACACATGTTCATCAAATGCATAACGCATTAAATAATTAAATAATTATATCTGTTTACTTTCTTCCGGTTCATAAAAGAAGAAAAGTGCGGCAGTTGAAACAACAGCCACAATTTCGTTCTTCGGGTGTGCCTCGCACACTGTTACTCTTTTGCTAAAGTCTCTGCCAGGCTCAGGTGGCGGCCTCGGCGTCCTTGCGCTTACGGCCTTATGTTTCGTTGTTTTATTTTCTTTCCAATTCCACGCGATGTAATCCGCGGAGTATAATCCGGTTACGATTTTATCCTTCGCGGTAAACGCCGTACGGAACTGATCCTTAACATAATATTCGCTGATTAAGTACTCCATATGATTGGGGAACCATTGAACTTCAAGTTTAGCGATCGGCGAATTTGTATTTCGCATATCCCAAACTTGCAAATCATTGAACCGACGGATGACAAAATTGTCCCCGTTGTGTGAAAATGATATACTGCCAATGCAGCTGCAGTCTTCTGAATATTGTTGGTGAAATGAGAATTTGGTAGTATCAATGTTAAAGTTGGAAGATAGATTCTCAGCTTGCTGCCGGGTATCATACATCTTACAGAAGCCATTGTCGTCGCCTATAAGAAAGATGTTGGGTTGATTTGACGGAATGGCAGATGTGGTGATCTCGGGTTCTTGATGTGATACCTTACAAAGACATACAGATTTGACATCTCGTTCAATGTCCCATAATTTAACGCATGAAACATCAACCATAAGAAATGAATGTTGATCTGATAATGCTTGAAGGTCAACAATATACTCGGTTTGAATGTCACTAAAGGTACGGACACATTCGGTAATATATTTGTTTTCATTGCGTTGTGGAATAGGAAAGATGTAAGTATCTTTGGGATTAGTATTCCAAACAATACGGGGTGAAGAATTGAAACGCCAAAGCTTTGCATCATGGCTATTGCAGGAAAGAAGAAGTGGATTGAGTGTTTGGCGCGGAACCCATTTTAAAGAATTTACTTTCATTTCACTGATTTCAGTACGAAAGAAATCAAATTGCGATTTATGTGCATGAACTTGAGTGACAAATGTAACTGTTGGTCGATTTTTATTTGTATAATTTAGATTAAATATAACAACTCTCCCTGCTTGATCACCTGATGCTAGAAATCGGCCATCATGACTAAAAGCTAATGTTGAGATGGTGTCGTCTGGTTTGAATTGTGAGAGGGGAACATGATCCCCAAAAGCCGCCACGAATTCAAGTTCCATTATTTTGTGTATGACAGAATGCACTTTTTACTTCAAATCCAAAGACATATAAACGTTTAAAATTGGCGTTTTTGACACTTTAAAAGCCGTTTTTTATATCTTTGTTAACTTTACTTAATGATGGAGTAAGAAAGATCATAAATAACTTGAAAAAAGAATGTTGTATTCACATGTCATTTATGTTACTTTTTAATGATGTTATTTTTTATTTAACATCAGAAAACTTTGATTTATTAGTTAAAAAAAAAAAAAAATCGAAATTATTTAAATCTTTGATTAGAATACGAAAACGTACCATTAATATATTATGCAGCATTTTTTGGATTGTTAAATATATTAAATATTTACTTATGAATAATGCAAAAGTAAATAACACAAGCAAATATGCAGTAACAGTCGGTAAATGAGAAGTCATTTATCATTTGAAGTAGCATATGAAGCAGATAAATTTAAAAAAAAATGATATTAAATTTAATTATGAAAATTATAAAATTACGTGGTAATAATAGCTTTGATAATAGTATAGGAAAATTAGAACAATTTCATATGTTACAATTATATAGGGAAAATATTTATTGAAAAAGGAATTTGTATTTATCCAATGATTTAAGAATATATTTTAATAATTTGATATTTTTTTTAAAAAAAGTGAAAATTGTTTCAATCATTTAATACGCCAACTATAATTACATATTCAAATGGTTATAAGAAAATGTTTTCGTATCCCCGAAAGCAAAAAGGAAGAGATTAAAGTTACTTTTGGTGTAATTGAAATACAAATAAAATGAAAATAATGTAAAATGTAATGACCAATCAAAAATAATAAACATAAATGAAAAAATCCACACAGAAATTATCAAAACAAGTAAGTCCAAAAAAATTGATTAAGATCCACATAACCATACAAAATATATCATTTCAAGAAAAAATATATCTGAAAACTTAGTATCCATAATTACTTAAACCAAAAACAGTTACATCTTCTAGAACTTAATATGTTAATACTCATCAAGAGTAACTTATGGAATTAAAATGAGGATTTTTATTTAAAAACAAACAAAAGACGTTATTAAAAAAGAGTCGCAATTAGACAAAGTGCACCCCAACATGTATCGTTCTTCTAATTTGGGGTTACCTATCGTTGCTAACGTGTCCCCAAACATTTTTTTGTTCACATTTCAAGCAAAAATTTCAATGCATATTTGGCTGACGCCGATCCGCAAGGCCAAACTCCGATTAAGCACAAAATTTAAGGCAAATGATAACAAACCCCAACATTCCTAACAATGACTCAGTCTCTTTAGAGATTTATGAACTCCAAATTCAGTTATTCATAAAAAAATTTTTTTTGATTTAATTTTAGAGAAGTTTTTATGCTGTACCCTCTTATTCCTTCTGTTCTGGTGGCTGCGTTGTTATTTGGATATACTTTACGGCTGGATATGGGTATTGGGATTGGGGTATTGCGGTAATGTCGAAAACGTTTTGACCTCTTTCTTGTTTTGAGCCCTGCTGCTCTGCGATATGTACTATTGATGAATTTTGTGGTTGCGACGAGTAATGTGTTACCGTTGGGTATTGTTGCATCATTGGATATTGTTGCATCATTGGATATGGCATCGGATACGGAATTGGAATTGGAATTGGAATATATTGTGGATATTGTTGCATCATTGGATATTGTTGAATCATTGGATATTGTTGCATCATTGGTTGTTGTGTCGTAAGCGTGTTGCCATTGGCGCTGTATGGTATCAATACTGGGCATGGAATACGTATTAAGTAAATAGGGCCTGTGTTGGGATCTTCAATATCAGAAGCGGCTCCATTTGGTAAGACTTGAGCACCAGGTGTGGAAGTAGGTGATGGTGGCTTTTTATCTTTTTCTTGATTTGAACTCGTTGTTGGTGTTGATGGCTTGGCGTCATCTTTTTTATCTGTCGTTGGCGCAGGTTGTGGTGATGGTGGCTTTTGATCTTTTTCTTGATTTGAACTTGGTGGTGTTGATGGTTTGAAATTAGTTTCATTTTTAGTATTATCATCACCAAAGGAATTTCTTGAATAATTACCTGAAGAGTCATTACCCCATGTAGAACTAGCCCATTCTCCACTAGATTGTCCTCCCCAAGCGCTTGTGCTCCAATTAGACATTTTAACTTCGAAGCACTTTTACTTAAAATGTCATTCTTGTTTTCTTGGCACAAATGAAAACATTCAAAGTTGAAATGACAATTATGGTTGTTTTCATAACTAATGTACTTCGAAAATCTGCAAACCCAATTACAAACATGAAAAAATCTAAAACTAATACAAGGAATAACCAATTTAGACAGAAATCAAATGATTTGCTAAAGATCTCTTTATAAATGCAGAAATGAAATGATCATTTTCCCTATATTTTTAATTTAACCGCATTATTTTTATAATAGAAACATATTCACTTTTTTATGCAGAAATATTTTTTGTAATATCCAAAGCAGGTTCTATTATTTCGTAAGCTTGCTCCAAAGTCAAATCGTTATCCTTTAACTCTTCCAGCGGACACATTATTCCATTAAAGAATTCCCATGTGCAAACATCTCTACAACACCAAATCAAGTCATTATATGGCTGATTCAATTGATCTCTTTTGAAGATCATACAACTAAAAATCCCCAACTGTAACAATCCATCGATCGCGTTTAACATGAATTGTATTTCCGTTGTGAATTGGCAATACTTTTTATCAGGCATTGGTGGGTTCTTATAAGTATTTAAAGCCATATCTCGATCGAAAGCCATATCGAAATCTATTGGCGCGAGTATTTGATATTTACCGTCATTTCTTCGTTGTGAATATTCTTTGGGGATAATATACATATTATCTCCATGCGAATTAAAATGTAATTTTTCATCACAATGATCAACATATGTGCCCCAACTAATACCACAGCGATGTATGATGGAGAGTATACGCCCTACTTCCCATCCAATTCGGCCATATAACTTCATAAATTGGATTAATGATATCCTGTCTGTGATCATTATATCTTTAATTACCGAATAGAGTTTATCCGGAGATATAAACCCGCATGAAATTAGGTCATTAGGCATGAGGCCTTGAATGGTTCCAGAAGAGAAATCATTTTGATGATCAATGATGAAATTTTCATAATTAGAAAAGTTAAGTAAATCAATTCGTTGATATGTTTTGTTGTTGTTGGATGGCGCGCAGATTGAACAAGAGGAATATAGAGTTGAGATTAAAGAAAGTGATTTGGTTGCAATCTCTTCTGGAAGTTTTGTTTGGAGAAAAAGTTCAAGTCCTGAAAAAAGATGATGTTCAAGTCGAAGATCGCCATATGTACGAAAGATGGCAACAGACTTTTGAATGAGTGGTGTCGGATCGTTGAGAAGATTGGCATAGTTCCAGAAGCCGAGTGGCTCATTCCCAAAGAGGAGACCAAGTTTATTGAAAATCGATGTAAGTTTTTGGGACATGTAAAGTTCAGTAGAAGAAGTAATGGGATATGAATAGCCTCGAATATCAACAAGTTTGACCGGTGTTTCGGTGGATTCTTTGAAATAACGAGAGTTGGTATCTTCAAGTGTAATCCCAGGAAAAGGAAGTGGAGTGCTTGAAGTCCACATGCCGCAGCCTTTGAGTCGAAGATAAGTATTTCCTTGTGGATCTGGAGAATAATTGCAATTTGGTCCATATGCTATAATCCAGGAATTGGGTGGTGGTGAATCAGTGCATCGAATAATGCTACTTCTTTGGCCGCTGCGAATCCCTTTGTAGTGAGTATTTGTATAAGGAGAGTCAGAATGTTTGAGTGGAGCTTGTGTTAATATTGGCCGATCTACATGTTTAATAGTTGCTGTAATTGCAGGTAATACAGGAATTATTGCACGAGTTGTTGAGTCTTTTGAAATTGGATCAATTTTTATATTATTTAAAAAATTTGCTGCATTTTCTGGATTTGCTACACTTGGCGGAATTATGTCTGATGATTGAACCCAAATACCGGGAACTGGAACTAAGGGAACTTCTTCTGACGGAAAAATTTTGATGTGAAGTGAATCATTCGAAATAAACGTTCTCATATTCAAACCGTTCACTTTTGAAAAATGAAAATCAAATAAAAAAAAATGGAAATACTTGCTTTGATCAAGGAAATGAGTTTTAATATAAGCAAAGAAAATTTTATTGAAACAACAAAAGCAATAATTAAAAATTTTGATAATGTCCACCCAATATCTTACAACATAATTGTTTCTCAAATTATATATGCATCATATGCTAAAACTATTAACATTTGTAATTTTGGTATGTTTTTAAATTTTGTGAAAGAAATTGAATCACTTGAAGAGAGTAACAAAATTAATTCAAACATTTTAAAAATATTCAAGGACATTCTGGTTCATAAAGGCACCCAAGAATCATATTATTTTCTTGAAAATCTGATTGAATATAATTATATTAATTCAAAAATCATCAGAAAACAAAAAAAATCATATTTTGTACATTATATGTCAAAAGAAGATATAAGTAAAATTCAATATAATTATTTTATGAAACAAATCTTAGAAAATTTTGAAGATCTCTCAAAGAATGATTGGGAACTTCATAAGAAATATATTAAAGAAGGGCATAATCCAAATGAAATTGCGAAAATAATTCTAAATGATGAAATCGAAAAACTTCAAGAAATATCATCACAAGGAAATTTTGATTTTAATCAAACAATAGAACCATCACTTTATGAAAGATGTTCTTTTATTAATGAAGAAAATGTTTCGTTAATTGATTATGCAGCATTTTTTTGCTCAGTTAAATGTTTTAAATATTTGCTTGTAAATGGTGCAAATATCAAATATACAGGTAAATATGCAGTTGCAGGTGGAAACGAAGAAATCATTCATTTATGTGAACAAAATCATTCATCATTTGAAGATGCATATGAAACAGCAATAAAATTCCATCGAAATGATATTTTCAATTATCTTTATGAAAATGAAATTGGAGATATTGATTATATAGAAGGATTAGGAAAAATATGTATCTTATATCACAATTATGAAATTTTCATATTTTTAGAAGAAAAAGGAATGAAAATTGATTACAACATTATTAATGAAGCAGCAAAAAATGGAAATATATTTCCTGTGAAATATTTTTTCAAAATAAATCAACTTCCAAAAGATATTTTAATTTTTTCTACGAAATCAGGAAATATTGAACTTGTTAATTATGTATTAAATCAAAAAGGAATCTATATCAGCTTTAAAAATACATTATTCAAATTACTTGAGACAGCGCTTATGCTGGCAGCTGAAGATGGTTATACAGAAATAGTAAAATTACTTCTTGAACAAAAAGGAATTGATATTAATGCAGAAGATATTTTTATGTTTTTTTTTTTGATAATTATTTTATTATTTTTGGATTATATTATGATATTTGGTAATTATTTAAATTATTTTTTACTGCAATTATGAGAGCTAAAAGAGATCATAAAAAAATAGTTAAAATACTTCTTGAACAAGAAGGAATTTATATCAATAGTGATGATATTTTTATGAATTATTTTTTATTTATTATAATATTTCATAATTGTTTCCAAATATTCTTTTGAAATTAACCGAAGCAAAACTTAAATATATTATTAATTGTTTTCATTAAATGAGTATAAACAATTTACAGGGGGGTGAAAAAGTACCCAACCCACCCCTCAAAAATGCTCAAATCTTAATATTAATTAATTTAGTTAATGTTTTTAATTAATGTATTCACCATTGTTTCTAATGACATCTTCCAATCGGTTAATCCATTCATGGAACACATTTTGAAGGTCTTCGAAAGTAAGATTGTCCCATATTTCTTTGATGGCACTTTTTAACTCTTTTTCATCGTGAAATGATTTACCTGCGAACTTGTTTTTCGAGTATCCGAAAAACCAGAAGTCACGTGGTGCAATATCGGGGGAATATGGCGGATGGGGTGCTCTTATTAGTCCGCTTTTTTTTATACAATCAGTGGTCACTTTTGAATTATGAATGCGACAGTTGTCCATATGAATAAACATGCCCTTAACTTTTTTCTTTCTAGTACCAATTCGTCCATTTTTGACGATGCTGGATAAAATGCATCCACAAAAATGTGTTGAATTAAATTTTAAACCTGGATCTAAAATCTTAACTGTTACAAGGCCAACACCAGTAAAGAATATTGTAACCATCCATTTTTTTGTATTGATACTTTGTCTCAACCTTGGTGTAACAGAATCTGGATTTGGTGCCCATTGAAAGGCATGATCATAATGCATATATAACCGACTTTCATCAACAGTAATAATATTGGCCAAATTGTTTGGTTCACCTGCTTTAAGTATTTCTAAAAGTTCTTCTGATTCTTTGACCCTTTCTAATTTTTGTTCATTAGTGAGTAAATGAGGAATCCACTTCTTTTAATATTTTTTATGATTCATTTCTAATAAGTTTCTCTTAACAACAAATTTATCAACGTGGAAAGCTCTTGCCATTACCTCGGTTGATGCATAAAATTCATCATTGAGAAAATTTAAAATTAATTCCTTAATATCGATTTTTGGCCTTCCACTCCTTGGGAGATCTTCGCCTGTGGTTCTACCCTACTTCCAGCTTTTAATCCGATATTTTATTTGGGTTTCAGAGTATGCTTCCTCCTTATACGTATCATCTAATTGCTTTTTGATTTTCCTGCAACCTTGGCCTTGTAGCATTAAAAAATGAATGACATACCTTTGCTCAATAGACATAATACCAATTATTTTAAACGTTCGAAAATTTAAACGTATATAACTTTTTACTGAATTCATATTTTTCGAAAATTTTTATATACTTAAATACACAAGAGTTTATACTTATATATAAATACCATTTTATGTTTTAATTCATTCTTAATAAAGAATTACAGGGGTGGGTCGGGTACTTTTTCATCCCCCTGTATAATAACTCAAAAATATTTTTACATATGTAAGTAAAACTTTATGTGCGTTTATTTAATACATATAATTAAACATGTTGAGATGGTGTTATAACATAAGGACATTTTGTGGTATGAATTTTTTCACCTTTTGTTCATGTTGCAACATATGAGAAAATTTGAATTTTGAAGCTGAATATTTGGGGTACTCCAAAACGATATTAAATAATGATTAGCTTCCAAAAGGAATTCTGCTTGAAAATGCTTGATAAAATCGAAAAACATCCACTATCGGAATTATTCAGGGAACCAGCAGAACCAGGGGATGAAAGATATGCAGGCTATCTTGACAAATCAAAGAAACCAATGGATCTATCAACAGTTCGAAAAAAACTAAATGAGAATCAATATAAATGTATTGGTGAATGCCACAGTGATATTAGATTGATCTGGTCTAATGCAATTACAACATATCCTGATAACTCAAATATATTCAAGATGGCATCCGACATGTCAAACATATTCGAAAAGAAATGGGCTGATTATCCTAGAACGAAAGAAGAATGGTGGTATCAAAAACTTAAAAAAGTTCAAAAATCAGTTAAATATTTGCATGATAATTTTCCAATTATGAAATCCCTTTTACCCGAAAAAACAGAAGAGACACAGAAACCTGAAAAATAAGGTAAGTTTGTTTTTGACTCTAAAAATTAATTTCTACGATTTAAATCTAGATGCAAAAATAAGTGCTGTTTTAAACAAATATAAATAAGTTTCTAATTTTTTTTTTTTTTTTGTTTTTTAATTTTTATAATAATTGTTAAATAAAATATTGGGATATTTCAATATCTTTATCATTAAAATCGTTTTTTTTTATATTAGAAGTAACCCCCTACCACTTGGATCCGAATGCTAGCTCATATTATATAGTGGGATAATATTAAATAATTTTAAAATTTTCAATGTCAAAATTTATGACATTGTAATGAGATTTTTATTGAATGGTTCCTATTTCCCGTGAAAATGTGTAGCATCAAATTGATTGATTTTTAGAAAGAATCCTTTATTTGTTTTGAATAGAACATTTTCTAGTTGTATTTTCACATACAACTTTTTGATATATTTACACGATTTGATACGGCTAATCATTCAATTTATCAGTTAACTTCAATTCGAATCATTGCTTGTAGCAACGTAAATGTTACTGGGATTACATGTGTTGTTATCAGGCTTGTTATGAATTCTTATCAGCCTTGTTTTGAACCTACAATTTCAGATACTTTGATTTATAATCTTGAAATTGATGGTAAAAAACATAAACTTGAAATTACAGAAATAGCAGGATTTTTTGAAGAAAAGCCAGAAATTTTCAGAAGGCAAGATGGATTTCTTATTGTTTGCTCATTCGATAATGTTGAATCTTATTCACAGCTTCCCGAAATGTTTAATGCACTCAGGGAATGGAACGGTTCAAATAGTGTTCCTATCGTTGTATGCTTCAATAAATGTGATTTAAAAGATTTTATCATCCCATCAGAAAAAAGGAAATGATTGCAAATGAATCTATACCATTTTTTGACGTGTCTGCAGAAACAGGACAAGGGGTAAAGGAAACATTTGAGAAACTTGTAAGGATGATAATTGAAAAACAAAATCTCGAATCAAAAACAGAAAAAAAGGATAAAGGGAAAAAGAAGAAAATTAGTGGCGACAAAGAAGCTTGTGTTTTACAATAATTTACTTACATTCAAAAGTCATTGAAGTGATCTAATTTCTTTTGTTCACATTGAGATATTGTTGCGATCCCACAAGCCATAGCAGATACCCAACATAGAAATGGTAGAATTGTCTAAAAGTGAAATTTCGATATTTTACGATTTGATTGATTCTCTAAGTTTTCTGTTTTTTTTCTTTAATACCATTTATTATTTGCATTCGATGTAATGCGTACATTTTTTTACATTAATTTTTATATTCGTGTATCGTGAATCGAAAGAAATTAGCGAAAAATAAACTTTCGAATATTCTCAGAGAAAGAGATATCTCTTAGGGATCTCAGCCACTGTGATTTGCAATCGTCGGTATGTGTTGATGATTAGATGATTTTCTTGTCTGGTTTGGATTGCTATGTACATAGCCGTTCTATTTATTCTTGAATTATTTTTTATTTTTCTGTGTTATGTACATATGCACCATTCATAAGTAAATATTTAAAACATTTAACTGATCCAAAAAATGCTGCATAATCAATTAACGTAACATTTTTATGATTAACAAATGAACATCTTTCATAAAGTGATGGTTCAATTGTTTGATTAAAATCAAAATTTCCTTGTGATGATGTTTCTTGAAGTTTTTCGATTTCATCATTTAGAATTATTTTCGCAATTTCATTTGGATTATGCCCTTCTTTAATATATTTCTTATGAAGTTCACATCATTTTTTATTAGCTCATCATAATTTTTTTAAGTGAAGCCATCAAATGATTCCGCGTATCTTCTTCTGATATGTAATGCAAAATATATATATTGTGTTTATCGCAAGTTTTTGAACCAAAAAATTATTTTTGATCATATAATCAATCAGGTAAAATGATTCTTGCGTATGTTCTATAAGAAGGAAATTTGCTATTGGTATTACTTTATTAATTTCTTCAAATATTTTTCAAAATTCTTTATGAAATTAAAATACAGTTTACGTTTGGAAAATTGAGCAACAGCTTTTTCATTTAAAACAAAAACACTGTGTTGCATTAATATTATTTAATATTTATTTTTGTTTTATGTAAAAAAGTGCAAAACGGTTACAACGTAAACTGCTGCAACAAAACATAAAAGTGAAATTTTTTTTGTAATGCACTTTTTGAACAAGTTTAATTTTTCAATAACGATATAACAGCAAGAATTTTTTTTGGCAAATAACACGAACCGTCTTCATCTTAATCATCGTCATAAAACATATTAATGTTTATTCCTAAAGATAAAATAAATCAAATAAAAAGTGATATTAACAATCATATTTTTCGAATTAATCATCAAAAACAGAGCAAATTTAAGGAGTATTTTTTCTCCAAAAATTTTTCCGGTTATTTTAGATTGGTTAGTTCTTTATTCAATTTTCTGAGCAATATCGAAAATTTGAACTCACTTGCCTACATTGAAAAATTCTGTTGATTTGACATTCATTTAAATGGCACAATTTGAACATTTTATTTTTTTGTAAGATTCCTATGGAATTTCAAGATATGTTTTGGATTGGCTTCATCGCTTCTGTACTTGCATTGGGCTTTGCATTTATACAATCCCGAAGAGTCATGAAAAGATCAGAAGGAAATGAAGAAATGATTGGCATAGCAGATATGATTCGAAAAGGTGCTAACACATACATCAAGACACAATACAAAGTTGTTCTAGTATTTTTCGTTATCATGGCAGTTATTTTAGGAATTTTAGCAATTGTTAAATATCTTTCACCATTTGTTCCATTTGCATTTCTTACCAGTGGTATTTGGAGTGCTCTTGCAGGATTTATTGGTCTTAAAATCTCAACCTATGCGAATTCAAGAACTGCCGAAGCAGCATCGATTTCATTAAATGAAGGGTTAACAGTTGCATTTGCATCTGGTTCAGTTATGGGTTTCACTGTTGTTGGATTAGGAATCCTTGATATTAGCATTTGGTATTGCATATTATATTATGGTTTTCATCAAAATTCAGATGAAATTTCTAGAACAATGGTTATGTTTGGAATGGGTGCATCATCAATGGCATTATTTGCGCGTGTTGGAGGCGGTATATTTACCAAAGCAGCAGATGTAGGTGCTGACATTGTTGGAAAAACAGAAGAAGGAATTCCGGAAGATGATCCACAAAATCCCGCTGTTATTGCAGATAATGTTGGTGATAATGTTGGAGATGTAGCAGGTATGGGAGCAGATTTATATGAATCATATGTCGGCTCAATACTTGCGACATTTTCTTTATCAACATCAGCAGGTTATGGCTATTCTGGAATGTTTTTACCAATAGCCATTTCATCTGCAGGAATATTATCATCTGTTATTAGTTGTTTCTTTGTTCGAACATCAGAGAACACTACTCAAAAGAAACTTTTAACATCATTACGTTTTGGTACATATGGAGCATCCATTATAATATTAGCAGTATCTATTCCAATTACATATTTCATTATTTATGATTGGGGTATTTATGGCGCAATATTAACAGGTATTATTGCAGGATGTATCATTGGGTTTTTCACAGAGTTCTTTACATCTGATACATATAAACCAACTAAAAACCTTGCAGCTTCAACTAATACTGGTCCTGCAACAGTTATAATCGGTGGAATATCATTAGGAATGTTATCAACAATTGCACCAATTTTAATCATTTGTATCTCAATCTTAGTTTCATATTTCTTGGCAGGTGGAACAAAAGATCCAGTATCTGATCCAGAAGGATTCCGAAAAGGACTTTATGGAATTGGAATATCAGCAGTCGGAATGTTATCAACACTTGGAATTACTCTTGCAACAGATGCTTATGGCCCAGTTGCTGATAATGCTGGTGGCATTGCAGAGATGGCAGGATTAGAAAAAGAAGTTCGCGAACGTACGGATTCACTTGATTCACTTGGGAACACAACAGCTGCAACAGGTAAAGGTTTCGCTATAGGTTCTGCAGGGTTAACAGCATTAGCGTTAATAGTTTCATATGTTGATTTGGTTGAAGAAAATGGCGGAACTTTAAATCTTAACATTACTAATCCAACAGTTTTAGTCGGATTATTCATCGGTTGTTTGTTAATATTTATATTCTCTTCATTAACAATGTCTGCGGTACAAAAAGCAGCGCAATCAATCATCAAAGAAGTACGTCGTCAATTCCAAGAAATCGAAGGATTAAAAGAGAAAAGAGCACAACCTGACTATGAAAAATGTGTTAATTTATGTACAAAAAGTTCCTTAAAGGAAATGATATTACCATCGGTATTAGCTGTGTTGGTGCCAATTGTAATCGGATTATTACTCGGCGTGAATGCTGTTGTTGGTTTACTCGTTGGCGCAACTATCACTGGTTTCGGTATTGCAAATTTCATGTCGAACTCTGGAGGCGCTTGGGATAACGCAAAGAAATATATCGAAAGTGATCACTTCGGTGGTAAACATACAGAACAACATAATGCGGCTGTAATCGGTGATACTGTCGGTGATCCATTTAAGGATACTTCAGGACCATCTTTGAATATATTAATCAAACTCGTGTCAACAGTGTCGCTCGTGTTTGTAAAACTTGTGTTGAAAGTCGCGCCTTTATAATTGATTAATAAAATCCATATCTGTTCATATTTATTAGGAATTCATGTTTCGTTACTAAAGTTTTTATCGAGAGAAAACAGTTTTTCATCTTTGAAATTATCTATCAATGGGTAAAGAAATAGTAAAATTTAAGCAGAAATAGTTTAATTTTATAAAATTAACTTTGTTTATGAATTTATCGTAAATAGAAATTGAGTTTGTCCATTTTAACTTATGCTTTTATAAATATTATAAATATTCTTTTTCAATTTATTAAGAATTATGATATTTTTTATCGTAATCAACAAACCTATAATTAATGATAAATGGAAAAATTAACAATGCCATATATGGAATCATATGATTCTTTCTTTTTCTGAGATTGATTTATAAATAAATGATTTATTTCGATTTAATTCATTCACTTAATCCAAAAAACTCATGGGAATTAATTGATTGATGTTAATTTCTTCAGAAAACACAATTTATAATACCAAAATAATTTAAATGGTACTATTGTCACTTTTTTGTTCACATTCTAAAAATATTATTTTAAAGTCTAATTTTTATTATATTTTCATTTTCATTAAATAACAATGTTCAAAAGTATGTTTTGATATACGCATCATGCAAACTTTGTTCAATTTCTTCGCTTTGACTTGGAATTTCCATTTTATTTGTTTGCGGATTTATAAACTCATTTATAAATATAATATTCGAACGAACCAAAAACGGCAACATTCTTTTCTGTACTATTTGTGTCTTTGCGAGTGCCTTTTCATTCATTATTATATCTACTCTAAACAACCCATTATCAATAGGATAAATCACGATAAAAACTTTGTTTGTTTTTGATATAATTTGGCTAGCATCAAAGTCTCTTCCATTTTCTATCCATACAATTATCACCAAGTCCTTTAAAATTTGTTTCATTTTCTTTGTTTTATGAGGGTCATCAAGTGACGGTTTGAAAAGTGACGGCACATGGAACGATATTTCAAATAACAAGTCCGAGTATAATAAAACATTCAAAAACTTGTTTGAGCTTGTGAAGCCGTCGTAACCGTTTGGCACTTCAATTTGATTTCCAATTGAGAGCAAAAACTCTTTAAATTTTTCTGTTGTTTGCTCTGTATCTATTTCAAATATTTGTTCTTGAGACACTCTTTTATCATCCATGAATAATATACCGACTTCTAAATGTTTCCTAGCTATATTATCCTGGAATTCGTTTAAGAATTTATTTGAATTTTTATTTTTCAAAATCATTTTAAATGTTCTTGATTCCAAAGGATTAATAATCCCTAACAATGATAAAGGTGTTAATTTCTGTAAAGGGGAAATACTTTCCTTTACATCGTTAACAACAGGTTGTTCGATATCTAATATACTTTCATAAGCGGTATCAATTCTTTTTATCGTTTCTATTGTTTGTTGTATTGTAGAAACTGAATGAATTGATTTCCTTAAATCGGAATTTGTGTTTATAATTTTTAACACTTCTTTTAATGGCCTTGTAAAGTTTTGTTGGAAAACAGGAATTGGCATTTTACCAATTTTATTGATTTCCACTTTATCCGTTTTATTATTATTATCATTTTTATTAATAGTTTTCATTTTAGGAATAGAGAATTCCCAATGTATAACACCTGATTGATTTAAACATGTTAAACCATTTGTTGAAGGAACATAAAACTTTTTTGTTGAAGAATCAACAAAAATGTTTTGTGACATTAAATCAAAATTAGTAGCAAAGTTTATTGATTGATTAAATGGATAAAGTCCATAATATGAAACTAATAAAATAAGTGCTTTTTCAGATGAAGTTTTAGTTTCGATTAGGAAATGTATAAATTCATTATAAGAATTCGATTTAAATGTGATTTTATAATTATAAATATATAATGAAGAACAATAAAATAAAAGCAAATTCTTCCATTGTAAATTATCATTTTCTTTTATGTTTATACATATTTCGGTAACTTTCTGTATGAAATTATTTGTTTCATTCGAATATATATCAGAAAGTAAATGAAATATAGGTAAAGAACTTAATAAATATATTAAAACATTTGGTTGTCTTTGATTAATTCCTTCGATAATTTTATCAAATGAAATTTTTATATATTTTTCATTTCTTTTCTCGTTGATTAATTCAAATGATATTAATGTTATATATGAAGTTATAATTATCGGGAAATCATTAAACGATATTTTATTTAAGATGGAAATTATTATATCAATTAAATTATCGGATTTAAAATCTAAAATTTTTTCGTAACTTGATAAAACTTTTCCTTTTTTATTAACTAAATATGTTTTAACTTCATCAAGAAATTCATCTGGAAAATTAAATGAATTAATAAATAATGGAAATGATGATAAAAAACCAATAATTTCTTTATTGATTTTTAATTTCCCGATTTTTATTAAATAAATTAAAATTGGTATTAAAAATTGTGATCCAGAAAATCCACATTTAATTGCTTTAAATGAAGCACTAAATGCTTTTGTACGTATTTCTTCTCTTTTATTTAATAACATTATGATAATTATTAAATACCATTGAGTCAACGCATTAATTTCTAAACAATTCCGCATTATATTCTTTGAGATTAATTTATTTAATACTTTAAAAGCTATAAATGATATATGTGAATGTTTTTGCTCAAGAATAATATTCATTAAATGTTCAAATGTTAATGAAATTACTCCAAATTCATTATATTTGATTTCGATTGGTACAATGTTTAATTTTGTTAATGAATAAAAATATGATATTAATGGTAAACTTAAATTCTCTGTAGAATTATCATAAAAAGAAATGTAATAAGTAATCATTGATTGATCAATTGATGTAATTTTTGGAACATTAACAAAAGAAAGAAACTTTTGAAAGTTTTTATGTTTCTCCCATTCAAATGATATCTCAGGAATCGACATAAGTAATTGTTCGGTATGAATTTTTTTGAAACTTATAAATAGCCAATCTTTTTTCGATGATATTTCTTCGCTTTTCTTAAGATGGAAATATTTATTACAATATTCGGCTGCTTCATCTAATGACAAATCGATAATTGTTGAAAATGATTCGATTGCAAAATATTGCGAATATTTACATGCAACTGCTGAATAAATTATATTACTATCAATGATTGTTCGTATCATTTTTTGTAATTTGATTTTATTCGATGTGAAAAACTGTAATAAAAACCCAAAGAAAAATGAAATTCCGACTTTTTTATCAACAAAATTCTTAAATATCATTGTAAAAAACTCTTCAATCTTTTCATTTTCAAGCGTATCAAAAATGGAATTAAAAAATGCAAGAACAAAACGCTCAGCAATTTTTAATACAATTGTATTCTCAGGATCAGGATTATCCAAAATTAACAACAAAATTTTAATCACTTCAACGATACTATCGATAGATGTTATAAATAAATTCGTTATTTTCACAAGAGATGTTAAAAATTTCAACACAGCTATCATTCCACGTTTGTTTAAATTGGGTATAGTTTCTTCAAAGAAGAATAAAAAAATCGAAAGCATCGGAATCGATTGTGAAATTGGCGTTATGTCATTTTCAATGTCATTAAATTGGATTATAAAGGAATAAAGATGAGCTACAAATTGCTCCGGTGGTGGACTATTAAAGCCAACACCTAAAACAGAACTTCGAAGTTTATCTACTGATACATGAAATGTAATTGAAAGAATATATTTGGAAAGAATATGTACACAGATCTTAGGAAAAGCAGACCAGTTATTATTAATGAAATTTAATATCATTTGGAGTTGTGATTCTGCTGATTCTAATGTGGAAGTATTAGGATCAAAATTATAAATGGGTTTGACATTACGTGAAAGAGTCAAAAGATTCCCTTCTTCAACAGAATCACGTGAAAACCTATTATATGGAATCATGAATGTTAATGGCTCATGAAATAATGTTAAGTTAGGTTCATCAACAAGAACTATCATTTGGAGAAATAAATTTAATGCTGTGTTGCGAATACTTTCGGGAGAAAATGGATGAATTAAAATTGAAAAAATAGAATTTAATGAAAGTGCATTATTAAGAATTGAGCTTTCTGTAAGAGAAGGAAATATCTTTGAAAATGTTTTAAAAATTTGGTTCAATGTTTTTTCTCTTTCTTTCTTAGATTTTGATTTTTGCGTATTTAAATCAGTTGTGTAACTATTTAAACAATCTAGTACTTGATGAAGGTATTCACTAAAGCCATTTCCAATGAATGCTTTTGGTGAAAATGATTTGTCCTTCAGAATATATTTGAGTTTGCTCTTGAGTGACTGTGGAGAAGGCATTTTCCCGCTTTTTGCAGTAAAGTAGTGAAAAGTTCAACTTGTTTTACGGACATTCACTTTTTAAAAAACCATTCAAATTGAATTAAAAATGTTCGGTACGCTCACAATTTTTTTTGATCAGTTTGAACTTGAAAGAGACCGACGATAGGATTTTCTATTGGAAAAAACGATTTTTTACGCCAATAAATTTCCTATCGGTTTGTATTGTTTAAAAGTCATCTTGTAAATAATAATGTTTTAAACAATAAAAGAGCAGAATTAAAGTATCAAAGAATTGAATTGTTTAGTCCATACGTGTTTTGATCTCTTTTGTGATAATCTGATCTGGCGTCATAATATAAACAATTCCACCCCAACCACTAAGACCATCACGTTCAATCGCAGAAATTAAACAGGTAGAAATAGTCTTGAATAGTTCATCTGGGTTCATTCCTGGTCTCCAAAGGCTTTCGCAAATACCATAAAGAGAATCAGATGAAGTTCCTGCTACAGCAAAATCATTTGGCTCTGTCATAGCGCCAATGCTATCTGATGTTGCAAGAACTGGATTATTAGTTCCTGGTTCAAGACCGGCAATGATTGGCTGTACAAAGTATGGACCAAAGCGATGCTTGTAAAGAAGAGATTTTACAAGATTAATGAAACGTTTTGGATCTAATTGGCGTTCTTCACGTAATTCAAGAAGATTTACTTCGTGCCTTAATTTTTCATGTACAGTGTCAGTATCAGTCATAAGTCCACTTAATCCAATGAATATTAAGTCATTAATTTGAAATATTTTCTTACAATTCGTTGAAACTGTCTGCATTTGAGCGCCAAGCCTTTTATCTGCAGCAATGGCAACACAATGATCACCTGCCATTGCAACCATTGTAGATCCATTCTGTGTATCAATTGATCCTGACATTTGGTATAGTGATTAACTATGTTTGTTTGGCCAACTATCGGCTTCTTTGCTGTCGGAAAAAGTGAAATGATTTAACGTATTCAGGGTATTCCACTTTTAATGTAAAACATTCATTTTAATCATAACTTATGATCTCTAAAACAAAATTAACTATTTGAGATAAAAATAAACAACAATTCTGCGTTATTTTGTTAATTACACATTCTATAAATTATTTTTGTTCTGAAGGTTATAGATCATGTTTTATACTGATTTTTTTTTTATCTCCATTTGATGATGGCTCAGAATGAGATTCACTTTCTTTATAAAAATAAAGAATAAAATAAAACAAAATAATGATATTTATTGTGGTTTACATTTAACGTTATCTTCAACTGTTGTAAGAAGATCAGAAAGCAGAAGAATTTCGTTTTCTAGAGAATCAAGACTTTGAAGTTCTTTTGTGATTTCCTCAACCTCGGCAATAATTTGATCTAATTCTTCTGAATTCATTTTAATGAGGTTATTTAATGATTCTCTAGATGACTCGAGCATATTGAGCTTGGCTATTGCAGATGATCCGGAATTATTCAGCTTTGTATGAATTCTTGAAGTAACTTCTTCGAAAGATCTTACAATTGATTGTGAATAAATTTCCAAATTTGTAACAACTTCATCGAATTGTTCATTATTTCCGAGATTTGCTTCTGTTATTTTAATTCCTGCTGCTCCTGTTTTTTGATCTGACATTTGGTGTGATTGCAATCAACCGTTAATTCGACTTTTTAAATGTAAATCATCGGCTTAGAAATTGGGGTGGTCCGGATCACAGCCAGTGAAACACCATTCCGCAAATAAGATCAACAATAATTGTTTAACAATTTAATAAATCATGACAGGAACATAATTTAATTTCTTAAAATTTTAAATGTATTTCATCCAACAATTCCAAAAAAAATTTAAAAACCAATTTGGAAAGTTTATAATTACAGTTAAAAATTATAGAAAAAGATCGTTTTATGCATCTACAAGGAAGAGACAAAAAGTTTCATTATTATATAGAATAACATGAAAATCTAATTGCTTACAAATATGAACAATTTTTACTTTGTATATTTTTTTTCAATTCAATTAGTAATTTCTTGATTTTTTCGTAACCATTCTCAGAAACGTTCATAAATGCTGTTTAAGTCATCACCTATTTAAATCATTATTAAATAATAAAATTCAACATTTTTGATATTAGTATCAATTTTTTCTTGTTGGAAAAACAATTTAACTACTTCTATATAACCATATTTAACAGCATACATAAGTGCAGCGTCTGCTACACAAATGTTTCAAATAAATTTGAAGTATATCAATTTCAAATGGGAGCAATTCTTAAAGGTGAGTCGATTTAATAAAAGATTAAAAGTCTGTAATTAAAAGTAAAACATTTGAAATGTGAAATGTCTTATCGGAAATCAAAAACATTTTCATCAAATTCACAAAAGAAATAAATTAACTAAAAATTATTAAGGCATATTCATTTTGTTGATACAGTTTTCAGATTGTGTATCTTTATTTTATTATAAAATTTGTTTTTATTTTAAGGAAACAGCAATTTCTTTTTCCAAGCAAGTATCCAGATCTAAGTGCTTATTTTTGTTGCAAACCCACTTTTGTGCATCAGAGTCAAAGTCAAATTTTAGCGAACCCGAAATTGGTGTTGAAAACCAGATTTGATGGTTTGGCGTTTGTCTGCTTAAAAGAAAGTTACAGTTTTTGACTTTTATTGTTAGTGCTTCATCAGTTGCATCCACATAAAAGTTGTCTCCTAAATTTTGGTATTTATCTGATAAAATATCGCTCATATCAGAAAACAACTGAGCAGCTTTTTCTTTGAATTCCCCATCGTTAACAAATGCAGAGTACCCGACAGGGAAAAAACGATGATAAGAAGAAAAGGCAAGCATTTCTAAAATAAAATCACGACCAACCAAACTTTTATGAAAAAGTTAACAACAAAATTTTTGAAAAGTTAATTTGAACTTTTTTAAACGGCTAATTTTGCCGGCAAAACTAATGTTGTTTGGTGTTATATGCCAAGAAATATCGGAATATCCGAAAATATCACATCTACTAAAAAGTTTTACTCAAGCTTTATGCAGAACAAATATTGATTCGATTAGAACCTCGTTGAATTCACCTACTTTATTAAAATCAAGTCAAATTCCAGAATTAGGAATAGAAATCAACCAAATAAACTATGAAGATATTAGCTTATGTGATTATCTTTCAGCAAAAGTTATATATTTTAATATTGATACCTCAAATATTTTCAAATTTGCTTCTGATCTTCTAACACAAATTGTAAAATTCCCGCACATAAAATTCTCTGCTTTAACAAGCAACTTTGGGTTGTGGCTTAAGTTTTCAGAAATTTGTGGGAATCCTCCAAATCTTTTTGTTTCACCACAACTTGAACTCAACATTGAAGCTGCATCATTATGGATGACTGCAAACACATACTCAGTATCACTTACACAAGACCATTTTTTAGCAGATTATTCATTGAATGATGTATTCCAAAATTTATTAATTATGTTTTTTGAACGCTCTATTCCTGTCTTTATCAAACCTACAACTACAGGTTTTCCAAGTATATTTGCTTCATTGTATTCTCTTATTTCAGCAACACCAAAATCAAAAGCAAATAATTTATTACAAACTCCAATTCAAACAACAAGCATAAACTTAAAATCATCATTTTATGAGATGTTTGAGTCAGATAAAGTTAAATATTTCTCATATCAGCTCGCAATCCAAAAAGCACTCGAAGCAAAAAAAAGTCAAAAAGATTCAATACAATTGGCGGTTGTTGGGGCGGGTCGTGGACCTATCGTTGACTGTGCAATTCGAGCTGGTGCTAAGCACATTTTTGTGATTGAAAAGAATCCAAATGCTTTTAAACTTCTTCAATTGCGAAAAGAAAAAGAATGGCCAAGTACTGTTGAAATATTTCTTGGAGATATGCGGACAATTCAATTACCACGCGAAGTTGACATATTAGTTTCAGAATTACTTGGCGGTTTTGGGGATAATGAGCTCTCGCCTGAATGTATTGAAGGTTGTGAACGATTTTTATCATCTGATTCAATTTCAATTCCACAAAAATATACATCTTATATTGTTCCACTTATGTCACAAAACCTTTGGTGCAAATCATTTCATGAAGGAAAATTACAACAAATGCTTGTCACCCCACTTAAGACGTCAATTCTCTTATCTTCACCACAGCCATTTTTAGAGTTTTCACATCCAGGCCATAATGAAAAGTACAAGAAAAAGGAGTTTAGTTTCACCATTGCTGCCACTGGCGAACTCTCTGGGTTTGGCGGATGGTTTGAAACAGTACTTTTCGATGATGTTATCCTATCAACATCTCCATATAATGGGACACAAAACCTCGAAAGTTGGCTTCCGGTGTACTTTCCGATTAATCGGCAGATAAATGTAACCGAAGGCGAAGTGCTGAAGGCGATTTTCGCAAGAAGAACCGACAACAAAAAAGTTTGGTACGAATGGGCAGTAATGAGCCCGAAGATATTGCCGATGCAGAATGGCGGGGGAAGCTTCTTTTCGTTTGATATTGGTTTGGAATGAGATATATTTATATTTTTAAAATATATTTGTTGAAACTTTTGTATTGAAATTATTATAAAGTATTTTCCAATGAGTTAATGTGCTTTTGCTTTATACTTAATTTGATGATCAAATATATTAAAATAAGAAAATTTTTGAATTTAATAGTATTCGTTTAGAAATGTTCTTATTTTATTTTGAGGAAACAAAAATTTTATCAAATTTTGATGTTATTTATCCTATTTATGATAAATGTATAAATTATTTAAAAAATTTAAAGATATAAAAAGAATTTATACAAGTAGAAAGAAAACATATTCTATTTTTTAATAAAAATAAATTCAAAAACGACTTTTCCGAACTTTTTTTGTCTGATTTCCCAAATTTAATTTGTTTTCTTCGTTCTTCTTCTTGTACCTTTCCAAAGACTTTTCGAAAGAACTCAAAGGAATCGACAACGAATTCAAGTCATTCCTCAAAGTGATCAAAGCTGCCTCTCGAATTATTCCCTCTATGTTTGCTGGAGACAAATTGTTTGTACATTTCACCACTAATTCGCGCGTTTTCTGTGGTTCGTCTAAATGTATATCCTTTGTATACAGATCAAATATTTGTCCTCGAGAATTCTCGTCAGGATATGGGATTTCGATTATATAATCGAACCTCCCTGGCCTTAGCAATGCGGGATCGATTGAATCGATTCGACTTGTTGTTGCTAAGATAATTACTCCATCATCTCTTCCGTTTAGTCCATCCATTTCAACAAGTAACGTAGTTAAGAGTCGGTCAGATGCTTCTGATACAGATTGCCCAAATGTCCGACATGGAGCAATAGAGTCAATATCATCAAAAAGAACAATTGATGGAGAAGACGATCGGGCCTTCTCAAAAATTGAATGCAACCGTTTTTCGCTTTCGCCAAATTCTTTCGAAATGATTTCAACTCCAGAAATGTCGAAAAACGAAATTCGTGACGCATGGCCAAGTGTGCGGGAGATAATTGATTTACCACAGCCTGAACGACCGATTAATAAAATGCCTCGTGGTGATTTTACTCCAATTTTATCAAAAAGAATGCGCTCTGTTAATGGTTTTAAAACAAGAAAATCAAGCTTCTGGAGAATAGAATCAACTCCAGCAAGTTGTGAATAAGAATCTCGAAATTCATATGAATTGCTAAGAAGAAGTTCTGATGGTTGAAGTCCTGCAAACTGTTTAAGAACTTCAATACGTTGTTCTTCGGAAAGAGATTTGATTTGTTTAGAAAGAGGACAATCAAGATCTGGAGGAAGATTCATAAGAAGCGAAAGACGCCCTTCAATGTCAGGAGGTTTAAGGTAGAAACGAAAATCAAATTGTGATAGTATTGATGCATCAATATCTACAATATTTCTAGATGTTGCGATTACAAAGTTTGCTTTTTTGAGATTATTTGATAGAACCACTGTAAGCCTTAAATCTCTTGGTGTGAGTTTCATTGAAAAATCTTCAATTTGTTCTATTAAAATTGATTTAGACTTCATTTTTGTTATAATTTCATGAAGTGATGTTCTTTCATCGATTCCGTATCCATCCACTGATGAAATCTCTGTAAACTCTCCAAATAAATGCATCAAAATTGATTTTGCAAGACGTGTTTTTCCAGATCCTGATGATCCAATCAATAAAATCAAGTGAGTCTTTTTTAGAGATTCCACGATTTCTTTGACAAGCTTTGGGCGACAACAACAGTCTTTACATACTGCTTGAACCAAAGAATCTTGGTCAATCTCCATCTGTAAGCGTGGATAAACGGTCTACAACAAAACAGGGCCCTGTTTTCAACATTAGAATTATCTTATTTTCTTCTTCAATCTGTTTATCAGTTAAATCGGAACAACTATGTAGATAATCAAAATTCATAAGAAAATAGTTTTTAAATTAGTAATTAATATGATGATCATCTTGCTCAAATTCGAATATGTTCCTGCTTTTTAAGCTAGCTGGAAAAACTCGGGGAGGCTATAGATATCTCATGACAAAGAACAAAAAAATAAAAGATGGAATAATTTTTGATTAAATCAAAATTTATGAAAAATTATACAAACTTTTAAATGGCAGAGTATAACACTGTACAATGGTTTAATGCTTATAGGATTCATATGATGATCGAGTTGTTTGACTAGTATATTGTGCATCTTTACATAATTTTTCATGAAAAGGTAGGACACCTAGCCTCACCTCGACACCACAATACCGGCATTTAATTAATTGATCTGGTATTTCCGAGACGTGCATGGATTTCTTCATGATATAAATTTGATTCACCAGTTTTTGAGAACTTTACATAAACGTCATATTAACGTTTATGCTTTAAAATGGCACCTCAACAACTTAAAACAATTGCATCACTTGTTATTTTGACGTGTATACTAGATTTCAGCATAAATATTATTTATGTTCCATATGTAAGTAATTCTTCTTTTACAAATGTAATTTTTTGGATGATTCAAATAGTGACAATTCTTCTTCAATTCTTCTCTTGGTTTTTCATGCTAACAACGCTTAGGGAAGTTAGGTTTGGAGGGTACAACGGTGTGTTTCGGAAGTATTGGCCATTATTTGTTTCCATTGGTATTTATCTAATTACATTTATTATCAATATTATTATACAATTTGCACATATGGGAAATGAAAATGACATATATGATTTGTGGAATAATGGAGTTTCTCTGACATTTTGGGCATTGCAAAGATTTGCATCAACAATTCACTATTCTTTTTCCATATATTATGTTATAAAAGTCCTAGCTAATACATCACAAATTGTTTGATATATTTATCTTTTTTGTTTTAAATAAATTTTTATAATAAATTTTTTTATATTGAAAAATTACTTTGCTAATTTATAGTGGCTTCATGTGAGATATTTATAGCTATATGACTTAATGATATAATAATTCAATGCTTAATAATTGTTAATAATACTAATTTACATAATATTTGTAAGCCTATAAAATTTAATTCTTGTGTAAGTTGTTGGTCACTGGGTAGTTAGTAATATTAAAATTTGCTTTTCAATGATGGAATTTTTTTTTCTTCAATCACACATGTTAGGGGCACCCTAACATATGAACCAAAAAAAAAGCCAATACGAAGACAAAGTCAAAAGTCTGAAAAAATTTTTGAAAATAGTATCTGATCCTGCTAAGTGGAAGCCAAATCAAGTTGAGCAAATATTAAAAATATCAATGGAATATTCGAATTATTTTCAAAATCCCCAAATATATCAAAGATATCTTCCTACTGTTGCAGAATTTATTCATCCACCTCATTTAGCAAAAGAAATGCAAGATTATTTATTAATAATCGCTCTTAATAAGCGCCCACGAAGAGAAACTCTAATTTCTGTATTTAGAAGCTATGTTAAACTTGTACCAGACGGAAGGCTAAAAGCAAAATCCATTGTTTCTTCCTTTATTCGTGATAATTCAATCTCAAATATCTTAAATTCATACACAAATGAAACATTTCTACCTTACGTGATTTCTTCTCAGATATTAGATGGTGATGACGTTTCTACAGAAGTAACAGAATCCGAACTAGCAAAAGGTTCAATTCTTGCGTTAGCAAAAAATCCTTCGCTTTTACCAACTGTTCAAAGCCTGATTTCAAATCACTTTAGCGAGTTGCCTATAGATCATATTGTAATTGCAGCAAATGCATCACAAGATATCATGAAATTTGTTCTATCAAAAATTGTCCCAATGATAATAGAAGGCGATCGCTTTGGCTTTGAGATAATTCAGAGACTTTCTGCCACACCAAATGGAAAACCAGCATGTATTGTAGCCAAGGCTCTTAGAGAGAAACAAAATATTAAATGTTTGTTATAATAGTTTTATTCTTTTTATAATTTTTTATTCGTAGTTACGAATATGAGTCTTGAGACTGTTCACAACTTTGAAGAAATACGTTAATATACGTTATTGTTGGTTGCTGATCTGTGGAATCTATGAATTGGAGAGCAAACTCTTCAAGATCATATAAAACAACGAGTTCGAGTCGTAATATAACGCCCCGCCAAATTACGATTCAAACTACAGGGAATTTACGAAACCGTTCAAATAAAAAAAATTCTCAGTTTTCCAATTCAACAGAACAAACAACTTTGTGGAATGAGTATGTTCAACTATCACAGGAAATTGCTGAATTGCAATGTGAAATAAAACCATTACGAAAAAAATGTGAACAGATACAAGAAACATTATCAAAGAAATCTCGTATAACAAACAAAGAAAAATTCACATCTGCTCAAGTTAATTATCAAAATGAAAGCGAATCATTAGAGCATCAAATTTATTATCTTGAACAAATTTATTCTCCAAATTCAATTCATATGCTTACAAATGAGGTTCGTGAAGGCGAGAGAGTTGCGCAACTATTAATGACATCATGTCAAGAAACACAAGAAGAAATTGATCAAATTCAATCACAAATTGATTCATATAAATTTTCTTGGAAATACCAAGAAATACAGGAACAAAAGGAGCGAATTTCAAAACTAAAAGCCAAATTAAAATTAAAAATACAAAAAAACAACAAATTAAAATATGAAGCAGAAATTTACAGCAATGAAGAAGAAAAAAAGGAAAATCCAACAAACGAAAGTATAATTATCGGAAAACTAAGTCGAAAACTCAACCAATTAAAAATAGCTCATACAGAAAAATGTGAGTTATTGTTGACACTTAGAAACAAGCAAATCAAAGAAATCGAAACAATCAAAGAAGCGTTGGAGAGCTAGAACTGGTTCTCACTAATTATTATTATTAAAATATATGTAAATTTTTTATTAATTTAACATGTTAAATTACAAATATTAATGCAATTATTTTGCATGTTTATAGGAAACGTGATTTTACAGCGGACTCAAAAACGGTTGAAACGATGGGATTTAAAAACTTGTGCTTTACAATATGAAGCGGTTTATCATTTGACTTTTTCTATGATATCGTCTAAACAATTCAATATTTGAGAACTGTATTTCCTTGGTTGGAAACACATGCTTTTAGTCTTTTTGGCATTGATTTGATTAGACGATTGATAGTTTCTATGGATAAATTGTTCCAAACATCCATTTAAAATTTGGGAAATTCTGAAAAACTTGATAATAAATTCATTTTTATCCAACTGCTATTGTTAAGATTCTTATACATGTAATAAAAAAAAGATATACATATCCTATAAAAAGGGAACCATCCAAACAAACGTACAAATTTTGTTCGTTTTTAACGGTTGAATTTTCACTGTTTTACAACAGAAATGTTATTATTGCTCAAATGATTTGTTTTGTAATTGGAAATAAATGTTTTGAGATTCATTTAGAATTTTAAAAAGAATTTGAAATTTTTGAAGAGAAGCAAAACAAAAACAAAATTATGAACGCACTTACAAAATTCCTTAATATTCGGAAATTTCCTAAAGATATATTTTAATATTGTTCTATGTGTATTATAATAATTTGATATATTAAAATATTATTCGGAAATCATTCAAATCATTTCGAACAGCAGGAATTATTGCAAGCGAAAATGGAAATAATGGAATTGCTAGATTAATTCAAAATAATAATTGTAAATAAAGAAATAATTTATTGGAGGTAAATGATAACACACAATATTGAATTTTTAAAAATTGCGAAACAATATCTTAATTTCATCGAATTTTTTTCTCGATTAATATAAGCTAATTATGGAAAAAATTCATAACTATAAAAGCTATCATAGTAGTGAATCACGTTTTTAATTACACGCCCCTCCATATTAAAATCTGAATAAAAATATCATCTTTAACTATTTTTTTAAGTTAAATAAAAATTATGAAAATAACATTTCGTTGGCAATTTTGTCACAATAAATGAAATTGATCAAAATAAGAACATTATTATTGTCTATACTTTATTTTAATGAATAATTAATTATACAGATGTCAAACAGTTATATAAAATGCTTTCAACATATACATTATTTACATATCAAAAGAAAATGGGTTCTTTCGGTTTCATTAATGGGTAATCGCCAAGTTCTGCAAGTATTTCTCTGTTGTTTTTTGTATCCGTTTGGTTATTTCCGCTTATTTCGAATTTAATTGATTCTCTTGACCACAAATCGAGCACATGTTCTCCCCATGCATTTAACATATCGATTCTTTTTTGTGCATCAGCGGTATATAAGCCAAAGAATGCTTGTGTTCGTAGTGGCGTAAAGCCGCATTTAGCAAAACATCGAAATGTTAACGGATACATTAATTCTTCAATCGAAATGTTAAGTGAATCTTTCCCATAATACATCTGCTCTTGACCCACAGTAACTATAACCATTGCTTTTTTGCCTGCCATAAACCCTTTGGTATATGATTGACTTTCTGTAAACGCCCATCCTTCACCAAAAACTTTCTCCCAAAAGCTCATAAGAGCCGCAGATGGTGAAAGCCAATGAAGTGGAGTGAAAAGAAGTAAGTGTGTGCACCATTCAATTCGAGATTGATAACGAAGAATTTCTTCATTGTATAATCCGCGCTTTTGATGGTCTTGATATGAAAGATTTGGATCTGGTTCATCAAAATCATCAAGAGTTGGGAGTTGAGTAAAATTGCAATCATAAAGATCTGATGTCATGACTTCATGATTATTTAAGCGTAGTGTTTCTATTGTTTTACGATATACTGCATGACAGAAAGAACGGCGGTTTGGTTCAGGATGGGCTATTAAACAGAAAACACGCATTGGTGGTGAATTTATTTTAATTGTGATTTTCTTATTGCTTTCTCTTGGCGTTTTTCGAGGTGTCCTTTTGGGTGATCTTGGGTTTGTTCGAGTAGTTCTTCTTGTTGAATTTTGTGCTGTTGTTCTAGTAGATCTATTCATTTAAACAAACGAATTTTGTCACTTTTGTTATAAGCAATATTTTAAATACTTTACATTTCCTAATGGCGGCTGTTTGGGAGACGTTAAGCATTTCAAACCAAATGGAAGAATCACAAAAAATTAGTAAATTTGGTCTTTCATTATATAAACTGTTAATTAAGGATATGAAGCAGGAACCACGGCCATTCCTTTCATATATTCTTTGCCAAGAAATTGGAATGATAACTATTAAAAATACTTTCCCAGATAGCTATGCAATCGTTGATTCAGTTGAAGACTTAAGCAAAAATCCAATTCAAGAAGTTGTTGAGAAATGCCACAAAAACGAAAAATATTTGAAGTTATCAAATGAAAAATTTGATTCAATTGGTGTATATGTTTCACCAACAACTAGAGGAGGTAAATATAACTTTGGAATTTTATTCAGAAATTTAGTTTCTTTTCTTCCAATTCCATTACCAACAGATGATTTTTCGATCTATTTCATTGATCATTTTAATTCTTTCAGAACTGCAAATAAGAAAGGTTCCCTAGAACTTCAAGATTCGATTTTGCAACCAGTAAATGATCTTTTTGATAATTTAAAAATAATCGATGAACAATTTCTTCAAACGGTCAAATCCAAATTCCATGAAAACTCAGAGCAATACATGTTTCTTTCCTTTGACAGAGATTCAACATTTTGTGAGATCATGGCAGGATGTTTTATGAATAATGAATTTGTCGAATTCATTTCTTGGGATATTGCAACTTTAATTGCTGTCAAATTCCTAAGGCTAAGACAATATGGCCAAGTGTTATTTATTGTGCTTAAGAAGAGCATTCTTACATACACAGATAATAAGGATAGTGATGATCAATTTGGAAGTGATGATATTGATTGGTAAATAAAAATTATTATTTTTTCGTTATAAGTTTTTTTACTACAAAATGAGATCAACACTAAATGTTGTATCCTAATTAAAAGCATTTGATATCATTTAAGGAATTTCTTATTTTCTTTAAATATATTTCTATAATTTGATGATTTTGTATTCTATTTGGAAATATTTAAAAAAAGTAAATCCATTAGATTTGGATCAGTCGATAATTCATTCATCTGAATGTTATATAGAAGTATTTTAATTACTCCAAAAACAAGAAGAAATTGCTGTAAATGCTACAAATATATTTATTTGTTTTATATAATATTTATGTTATAATTTGATTCTTTATATTAGAAAATTATTTTTATTAATATCATCATTATAAATGTTTCAAAATCCTTTCATATTTATGCAAATGGAATAAATTTGTTGATAAAACGATCTATAATGTATGTGAATTCTATGATGCGATACTTATTTTTGAGTCTAAGAATGGTTAATGAATAAATATTATGAAAATTTTACTTTTTATTTTAAAATAATGTTTCTTTAAATGGAAAAATTATCTCGTTTTTATGTAAAAATTTTACTAAGTTCATATTGATATTTATTGAGGAATTATCGTGCCATCGGCTGATGGTGGAATATTGACCAAATCAAAATCAAACATCTCTACATAATTTTTGTATAGAGATAATGGTTGGTCTTGCGTAAACCTACTAAACTCATCCATTATTGCGCACATGCTCCAGCTTTGAATTCTTCGAAGGCAACCAATAATTGTACAAAGATGAAGTGCTGATGTAGATGAAATAAGAAGTGGATAATTAGAACTATCAAGAATGTATTGCAAAGTTATCTTTACCAATTCGTCTAGCTGAGTCCTCCATTGAAGATTGGACCTGGTCGAATAAATTCCAATTCTTATTGATTTAGCTCCTCTTTCTTGCCAGTAATTCGCGACCCGTTGAGACTGAGTATCTTCACTAATAAAAAGAACTGTTTTAAAGTCATATAATGATAAAAAATTCAAATTATTTGGTGAAATTGGCCCACAGCGGGATATAGATTCTGTTACAATTCCATATCCCTCTGGTGGATCAAGAAACTGAGATTGATTTACGGATCTTACGCCACTTTGATCCACATTTATTCTTTTCATTTGAAACTAAAAAAACGAAAAAAAATATTACAACAAAATCTCGAACCTTGGCTGTTTAAATGAGGGTGCCCCAATATTCCCAAATAACTCTGAAGTGAATAAGGGGTGTCTCGACATTCGGAATCTTATGCACAATTGTGTATGCAAATTTGTACAAATGCTCAACTTCAGTTAAACAAAAAAATGATGCCTTATTTGAAAAAACATTCTAAATAATCAAATAATAAATGATTTTATTGAATATCTCTAAAGTTTTGTGTTAAAAAAACACTTCATTGAAGAAATATAAGTGTATATAAAACATTAAATTTCAGTTTCTATATTTCCTCAAAATAAAATTTCCAATTTAATAATTCATTTATGTTGTGAGTGTAACAACATTACAGCGTTCCATTTTTTATGAATAAAAATTTCAAATTACATGTAATTTTATTTGTATTATAACATTAGCTTTTGGTCAATGTCTACATTTCGATTATATCTGTCAATTTACATATTTCTATTAAATTTATTTTCTTTAAAATCAACTGCAAATGGGTCATCATCAATATCAGCAAAATTCATGGAAAAGTTATTCATTGAAAATGTACTATCATTAGTAATATTTACATCATTCATACTGTTTACATCATTTATTTATTTCTTGTGATGAAAATGAATAATCATTACAATAAGAATTATAATAATTATAACTATTACTACACAAACACAAATAATAATTATAATATTTTGATTATTCATTTGATTGTTATTCGTTTCATTTTGATTTAAAACAGTACAAAAACCTGAACAATATGAAATATATGATGAATATTCAATAACTAAATATTCATAATAAATAAATAAAGTTTCAACATAATAATAAGATGAATTAATTATAGAAAGAGAAATAGAATTAGTAAAAATAGATATGGAAATAATTGTTTGTGTGTGTAATTGGGTTATAAATATTGTATGAATATATGTCTCATCGACACGTTTTGATTCAGTAAATGTATTACTTTGTGTAAATGGATTTGATTTAGTGAATGTATTACTTTGTGTAAATGGATTTGACTTTGTAAATGTATTACTTTGTGAATATGTATTTGATTTTGTAAATGTATTACTTTGTGAATATGTGTTTGACTTTGTGAATGTATTACTTTGTGAATATGTATTTGATTTAGTAAATGTATTACTTTTTGTAAATGTATTTGAATCTGTGAATGTATGTGTTGGCCACGGATATAAATCACATTCGTCAATTGATGATCCTTTGGATACATTTAGTGATCCAAATGTTGTTCCCTGATATAAATCGGATGTCATAACATATTGTGCTGGTACATTTGTAAAAACATTTGAATATAAATTATTTGGAACTTCATTACCAGTAAAATATATACAATTAAGATTACTACCATCTTGAAATGCATAACTATAAATTGCATTCACACTTTCACCAATAATAACTGTGTTTAGATTTGTACATGAACGAAATGCGTATGTTGAAATTAATGTAACTGAATTTGGAATTATAATATTTGTTAATGATGAACAATAATAAAATGCAGAGCTTCCAATTGATGTAACCAAATTTGGTATTACGATATTTGCTAATGATGAACAATAATAAAATGCATTGTTTCCAATTGATGTAACTGAACTTAGTATATTATAGGTTTCACTTGCTAATCCGACTGGATAACAAATGATTGATGTAAAATCTTTGTTATAAAGAATACCATTATTATCAGAATAATAATTATTTTCTTTAGATACATTAATGTATAGAAGATTTGAACACGATGCAAAAGTAAGCGATGTAACAGATGATACAGACTTTGGAATTGTAATGTTTTTAATTGAAGTACATCCATTAAATAAATAGTTTCCAAGTGTTTCAACATTTTCTCCGATGATAACTGTTTTCAAATTGGTACAAGATTTAAATGCATAACTTTGTATGGAATATACTGAATTCGGAATTACAATATTTGTTAATGATGAGCAGGATTGAAATGTATAACTTCCGATTGTTTGTACATTATTTCCAATAGTAATAGTTTCTAATTTAGAACAACTATAGAATGAATAACTATTAATTGTTAGAACTGAATTCGGAATTACAATATTTGGCATTATGCATTTATAAAATGAATAAGTACCAATTGTTACTAAACTTTCACCTAAAGTTATTGTTTCTAAATTATAGCAATTATAAAATGAATATGAACCAATTGTCAAAACATTATCACCCATAGTAAGCGTTTCTGCTTTATAACAGTAATAAAATGCATAATTACCAATTGAAATTACTGAATCTGGAATTACTATACTTGTTAGTCCATAACAGTAATACAATGCATAATTACCAATTGAAACTACTGAATCTGGTATCACAACTTACTTGTTAAAGTATAAACATGATAAAAAGAATATCCTCCAATTAATGTAACTGTGTTCGGTATTTCAAATGTTTTGGAAGTTAATTTTCGTGGATAACATATAATTGTAGTAAAATTTGTATTATATAGAATGCCATCACTAACAGCATAATAAATGTTTTCATCAGATACTTCAATTGTTTGAAGATTTATGCAGTATGCCAAACAACCTTCACAATTTTTGTTAATCCACAATCTTCGAACGCATAATTTCCGATTGTATTTACATTATTTCCTAAAATAATTGATGTTAATGAAGAACAAGAAAATGCATAATTTTCAATTGATACAACAGAATTTGGAATTGTGATATTTAGAAAAGAACATTCGCTTTATCCATAACTTTTGATTGTTATTATATTTTCCCCTAAATCGATCGTTTCTAAACCATAACAGCTACAAAATGTATAGTTTTCAATTACTTTAACTGAATTTGGTATTACAACATTTTTTAATGATGCACAATCATAAAATGCATAAATTCCAATTAGTGTAACTGTATTTGGAATTGAAATAGATGTTAAAGTTGAGCATGAATAAAATGAATATTTTCCTATTGTTGTAACTGTACTTGGAATTTCAAATGTTGTGATGATTATCCCCCCTGGATAACAAATTATTAATGTACAATCTTTATTATATAGAACCCCATTATTTCCACAAAAATTATTGTTTTCATTAGATACATTAATAAATTGAAGCTTTCTACAATATCCAAATATTTCATCGCCAAATGAACTAACAGATTTTGGAATGAAAATGTTTGTTATTGGCGTTAAATAAAATGCGTAACTTTCAATTATTTCCACATTATCCCCAATGTTAATTTCTTTTAATCGTGAGCAATAATAAAATGCATAACTTCCAATTGAAGTAACAGAGTTGCCAATATCGAGTGAAGTTAATATAGACCATTGATAGAAAGCTCTATTTCCAATTTCACTAATTTCACCACCTATTGTAAGATGAAGTGTTGTGCTTTTATATGTGTCTCTTTCATTATATTCTTTAAGTGTAGAGACAGAAAGAGTATGAGTTGATACAGTATATGTTTCAAAGGAATATGAGAAAAATAAAGATAAACAACAAAGGAATAATGTTATATGGCATAAATTTTTTTGCAATGAAATATGTGTGAAAAAAACTTTTTTATTTTTATGAATAGCTCTACAAAGAGCATCAGAGGTAAGATAATTTGTGATATAATGTTAAGTTTTTCTGTTTGATTTATATTTATATAAGATTTAAATCTTAAATTAAATTTAAACATTCGCTGAAAAAATGAATTTATTGACATTGGTTTCCTTGGTAAGTATTGCACGATAGATAATAAATGGTTGTTCACTATAAATTCAACAAAAGCTTCATTTCAAGTATTTAAACGTGTTTTTTTGTTTCAAAAATCAAAAGCGATCAGATAATTGTGAAGAAAGTTAAACCGTAATAATCGGTAAGAAAAACTGAGTTTTTATTTCCTTGGTTCGTAGGAGATGATCAAAAAACCCCAAAAAAGCATTTTAGTGTTAATTTATTGAAAAAGTGTAACTTGTATATGTTTAAATATTGGCTGTGTGATAACAAAATTTTGATATCATTTAAAACAGTTCAAGCATACCACTTTTACGTTTGAAAAAAGTAAAACATGAATTTTGAAATATATGTTTTAGATTTCTCATAACCAGGACCAAATTACTAAATAAATAGTGTTGATGGCATGCATAGAATATGAATAAAAATAATGGGCAAATGATAATCAACTAGTCAAAATCGAAAAGTTCAATACCAATAGAATTTTGATTGGTTTATAGATGATTTTTTAAAAGGTTATTTGGCCAATATGCCACTTTAAACGGCGTCGGCAGTTATTTCCTGCTTATTAATAAACGTACAGCATCATCTAACGAATGAACTCTGGGGAATTCATCGAAATCCAGGATCCAAATTCAAACAAAAATTACACTCCAACAGATGAAGAAATTGACGAATATTTAGAGTGGATTGGAGGTGATCCAGTCAAAGATCGTGATCTTCGCTGGATTGCGATTGAAGCCTTGAAAGTTCCATTACCAGAAGGTTGGAAAATATTCCAAAGGAAAGATGGACAGGGCGATCCATTTTATTATAACACCAAAACTCGAGAATCATTATGGGATCATCCTCTTGATCAATACTATCAGAAGTTATTCCAAAGTGAAAAAATGAAGAAATGCAATGGAAATGTGAATAAGCCCCAACATCTCAAAGAAATTCCATCCAAAAATGCTGATCTTAAAAAGCAAAATGTCAAAGTCAATGATCATGTCAAAGCTAACAACATTACCGAAATCGATAAATCGAAGTTAGAACAAGAGAAAGCAAATTTTCAGGCAGAAATTCAGCATCTCCAGAAAGAAAACCAAAGAGAAATAATTAACTTAAAACTTCAAATTAAAAAAGAACAAAATAATCTTCAAGAAATCCTCAACAATTTAAGGGAGAACAATGCCAAAGAAATTAATGCTGAAAAAGAAAAACTCAACAAAAAATTTGAATCAATGAAAAACGAAATCAATTCCAATCACAAAAACATGTTAAATGAATTAAAGCAAAAGAACCAAAAAGAAATCGATGAAATTAATATAAAAAATAAAAACGAGTTAAATGAATTAAAGCAAAAGAATCAAAAAGAAATTGAAGAAATTAAATTAAATCATAAAAATATGTTAAATGAAATTAATAATAACAATAAGAAAAACGAAATTATATCAAATCAAAAAGCAATTGATGAACTTAAGCAACAAAATGTTAAAGAGATAAATGAAATTATAGAAAAACATAAGAAAGAAGTTAATGAACTCAAACAAAAGAATAAAAATGAAATCAAAGAAATCATTGAGAATCATAAACAAAAAACGCAAAGATTACGTCAAAAAGTTGATGAAATCCAACAAAAAAATATGAAAGAGATTAATGAAATCAATAAAAAACATGAAGAAATTAAAAACGAAAAATTGGAATCACAAAAAGATGAAATTGATAATATACATCAAAATGAATTAAATGAACTTAAACAAAGAAATCAAAAAGAAATTAATGAAATCATTGAAAAGCATAAAAATGAAATTGAAAAACTAAACAAAGAAAATCAAAAAGAAAAAGAAAACTTTAAAAATATATTAAATGAACTTAAGCAAAAGAACCAAAAAGAACTAAATGAAATAATATCAAATCATAGAGAAGAAATCGGAAGAATTAAAGAAGAAAACCAAAACACTGAAAACGAATTAATTAATAATCAAATAACAAAAATAAATGAATTAAAACAAAAGAATCAAAAAGAAACAGAAGAAATAATACAAAAACATAAACAAGAAATTAATAAACTTAATAAAAAGAATCAAAATGAAATAAATGAAATTAATAATAAATTCCAAAACAAAATCGAAGAAATTAATTCAAATATAAATCAAAACAAAATAATAAATGAAATTCAACAAAAGAATCAAAATGAAATTAATGAAATAATTGAAAAACATAAGAAACAAATTGAAATTCTTAATCAACAAAATCAAAATGAAATTAATTTAATAAATGAAAACCATCAAAAAGAATATGAAATTCTTCAACAACAAAACAAAACTAACATTAATTTACTTAATAAGAATTATCAAGAAGAAATCAAAAAACTTCAACAATTAAATCAAAATGAAATTACTGAAACGGAATTAAATCATAAAACAGAATTATCAAATCTTAAATCAAATTATGAACTCGAAATTAATAACTTGAAAAAACAACATGAAAAATCATTACAATTAATGAAGAAAAAACATAAAAAAGAATTACTTCAAATAAAACGTGCACAAATTCAACAAATTGATCAAATCAAATCAAGTATTAATTGTAACATACAACAAAAAGAATATACAAAGCAAAAACTTGATGACGAAATCATTGAATTAAATTTAGAATTAGAAAAAAAGAAAAAAGAATTACAAAACGAAATTGATGAAATCGAAAAGAAGAAACAAATTCAAATTGAAGAATTACAAAATGAAATTAATGAAATCGAAAAGAAAAAACAAATTCAAATCGAAGAAGAACATAAACAAGAAAAAAAACATAAGAAAAAGCTCGAAAAAAATATCGAAATGTTTAACGATGAAATGGAATTAATGCGCGCGAAACAAGAAACAGAAAAACTGAAACTTGAAGCAGAAATTCGACGCGAATTAATCGAAACAAGAAATGAACTTGAAATCAAAATCAAAAATGAAATGGGCGAAATTCCAAAAGATATAATTATTAAACAAAATGAACTCGAATTAAATGAACTTAAGAAATCATTCGACGAAAAAAAGAAAATTATTATAAACGAATATCAAAATCAATTAGATAAAATTAAACAAAATGGTGAAAATGAGATTGAAATTCAAAAAGAAAAAAATAAAAGAAAAATCGAAAAAGAAAATTCAAAATTCACTCAAGAAATTGAATTATTAAAAATTAAACATGAAAAAGAAAAGTTAAAACTTGAAAATGAACAACAAAAACAAATTTGTGAAGTGAAAAATGGAAAAAAATCGATTCCTCTCAAAGCAATTGAATACGATTCAATAGAATCAATCGAAAAAGTGGATGGGATAAAATTCAAAATTGAAAGAGTTAAGAATTTATTTGAAAGCTCATATGGTCAAATGCCTATCGTTCTGAGAGACACATTAAATGAAATAGTTAATGTATGTAATGGATATAAAGGCATTATAATAGAACAGAATAAAGAAATGGCAAAAATGGCAAACGAGTTCCAACAAAAAACAGCTCAATTAGCAAGAAACTTTAATCAATCAATGGCAGAATTTGAAAGAGCTTATAGATCAGCGGTCATTGGATCTCTTGTTGCACAACCAATTACTCCTTTCGCACCAATGTTCCCAATACATAACGGGTCAAGACATCCATTTTCAAGAAGAAGACATATGGTAAAAGAAGTGAATAATGAAACAGACAAAAGCTGATAATTCTTTTGTTTTTTAACAGAGTTGTGAGTAAATGTAAATGTTTTTAGTAATGTTATATTTTAAATGTTATATTAAAAACAATAAAAAATGTCATGATAAAAGATTCAAATGCAAGAAATTATAATTTTCAAGAATTTTTTGATTTTTCATCCAACTATTGAGTGTTTCCTTCCTCTTGAACGAACTTTCTTTAATCTTTTCATTACCATTTGTGATTTTCCTGTCAGTTGACAATATGCATCTAGTATTATGTCTACTAGGTGCTGCTTTCCAGGATGTGACGATGTGAAAGCCCTTTCGAGAACATAAAGATCAACTGCCATATCTTCAAACATAGTGGAAATAAAGAAAATTTCAGTGTTTGATATCAAAGTAATTTTGCAATTTCAATGTTATTGTTAGTCGCTGCTTTCATTAAAGCTGTCATTAGTTTTTTATATAAACACCAAAATTTTTATATCATATAATATAATCTTCAAATGTTTTTCATATTAACATCAATTTTATCGTTATTCAAAAATAATTTAACAATTTCAATATCATTATTCTCGGCAGAATACATTAAAGAAGTCCAACTTAATAAAAACAATTTTCAAATTATATTATCTAAATTTGAATATGCGTATAATATTATCATAAGAATTAACATCTATTTTCTTGTTCAAGAAGAAGTTTTATTATGTTTTTATTTTTATTGTTGATTGTAATTATTAAATCTATTTAAAATATATTTAATCAATTTTAATAGTTAAATTTAAACAAAAATCATTGAACATTTTGTAAATTTCCAATTGGCGACCGTTTGAATAGCCAACGATGAAAAGATTGTTGTCGTATTGGGCAATTGAATTAAATTTGATCTGTTTTTGTCAAATTTCAATGTTCTGTTTTCAAGACTAGGATGCTGATTTTTGTCTTGTTTTATAGTGTTTTAAATGCATCCAAACCAAACGGAACAGAACTAATAATAGAGTACACTCTAGAAGATGGTGATAGTGTTGTTGATTTTCGTGATGTTATTTATCATGATATCTTAAGATCAAACATCACAAAAATAACTATATTGGGAAATTTCACGTCGATTTCAGAGGGCACGTTCGACTGTTGCGAATCACTCAAATCAATTATATTGCCAGATACCATTGAAAACATAAGTGAGAATTGTTTTGCAGGATTACCATCTCTTCAATCTATTCGTCTTTCTCCAAATATCAAGGTTATTCCAAACTACACATTTGCAAATTGCCCAGTCCTAACATCAATTACATTGCCAGCTAATCTGGAAGAAATCAGACATTATGCATTTCTAAATTGCCTCTTACTTACCGAAATTGTTATTCCAGCAAAGGTAACATCAATTAATTCAAACTCTTTTTATGGCTGTTCTAATCTTGCTCGTATTGATAATCAAAGTCCAAACTTTAAAATCATTAATTCCATTTTATATTCCGACAATGCACTCCTACTGTCACCCAAAGTTATAAAAGAACCAGTGGTGATTGATAACAATATTAGAGTCATAGGTTTTTACTCATTTGCATCATCAAATATCACATCGATTCGTATTCCGCCAAATATCAGAGCTATTCAAAGTTATGCGTTTTCTCTCTCAAACCTTTCAAGTATTACATTCGACGAAGGAAATAATTTGACAATTTTTTCATTTGCATTTTCAGACACTATTCTCACAGAATTGCATATTCCAGAAAGGGCAACTTACATTGGCGAAGGCTTTCTTGTTAACTGTGATTACTTGGCCAATTTTACTGTTGATGAAAATAATTGTAATTATTCGGAAGTAAATGGTGTAATATATAACAAGAACAAAAACCATCTCTTTCGTTGCCCTCCTGCTTGGAGTGAGAAGATATTTGTGATACCATCACATGTTTCTACTATTGCTATATTTGCATTTGGATCCTGTAAAAATATTGAAAAAATCGATTTTGGTAATTCAACGATCACTGAAATACCTAACCATTGCTTTGCATTCTGTTATTCGTTATCAGAAATGAATATCCCCTTTTCTGTCAACACGCTCAAGAACTGTTCGTTTATGAACTGTACGTCCTTAACGTATCTCAGAATCCATTTCAATATAACCGCCATTTTGGGTAACCCCGTTGTGGGGTGCACCAATTTAGGGTCCATTGATGTGGATGAAAACAACACAAATTTTGCATATTCAAGTGATTCCTTGGCTGTATACAGCAAAAACATGTCAATCATATACTTTGGCTTGCCGACATCTCCATATATCCTGCTTATAAATGAAACAAAAGTTATGCCATTCGCATATTATAGATACCATGCATTGATGCTTGTCTTTATGAGAACTGATAAAATCGATTACATTGGGGAATACGCTTTTAGTAGCTGTCCGGCTTTGACTGATATCGTTTTTTGCGGAGAAGAAATTGAGTATTTGGGCGAAAATGCATTTGATAAAAAAGAGATACGAGTACGTCTTAATAACTTCCGTCTTAGTTTTGGGGATTCAAATACTACAAGAATGATGGATATTCCATGCCAAAATGCAATAATATCATATGATATTGCGACGCTCCAAAAACTTCAAACAGGAGAAAACGTGTTGATTGTGTACTTCATTGTCGTTGCTGTTGGGGTTATTTCAACAATTATATATTATTGTAAGTGGGTAAGACCAAATTTCGTATAAAAAAATTTGGAATCTCAAAGTTTCGAATTAATAAACTTTTAATGTTTCGTTTATTCTGATATATTAAATATGATAAAAAGCATTACGCGATAATTTTATTTTTATACTAATCCCAATTTTAATTACTTTGATTTTTTTCGAAGAAATTTTTCCTGCTTCTATAATTTTTATGGTTATAAATATTATCGCTTTTGTTTTCCATTAAAAAGGCAATTTTTTCATAAATTTTGATGTTTAATCTTTTCAATTTTCCAATGAAAAAATTTTTAAAAATAAAATCTTTCATCATTTTTGACCATAAAAACAGAAATTTTCCTTTACTAGATAGTATTATAATATGATATATAACATAACAAAATGCAGAATTTAGAAGTTGAGTTATTAAAAAATAAATTTTGGTAACCTTTATGTCACTTTTGTTTGACGTGCCTCTTTGTCCTCCAAACCGTTTTTGTATTGAAAAATTGTATATAAGCGTCTGTAAATTTGAACTGAAAAGGGACATTCGAAGTTCACATCACTTCCATCTAATGGCTGAAGACGAAGTTCAAACATTAGTTATCGATAATGGTTCCGGTATGTGCAAGGCCGGTTTCGCTGGTGATGAAGCACCACGCTCAGTTTTCCCATCAATTGTTGGTCGTCCAAAGTATGTCCAAACAATCGCTGGTGGTCAAAACAAGGATACATATGTTGGTGATGAAGCATGCGCTAAGGCAGGTATCCTCATCCTCAAGTACCCAATTGAACACGGTATCGTTACCAACTGGGACGATATGGAAAAGATCTGGCACCACACATTCTACAACGAATTACGTGTTGACCCAGCTGAACACCCAGTTCTTCTTACAGAAGCCCCAATGAACCCAAAGGCCAACCGTGAAAAGATGATCCAACTCCAATTCGAAACATTCAACGTTCCAGCATTCTACGTTGGTATCCAAGCCGTTCTTTCCCTTTACTCATCAGGTCGTACAACCGGTATCGTTTTCGATGCAGGTGATGGTGTTTCCCACACAGTTCCAATCTACGAAGGCTACTCCCTTCCACACGCCATCATGCGTATCAACCTCGCCGGTCGTGATCTCACAGCCTACCTCCAAAAGATCCTCAACGAACGTGGTTACACATTCACAACATCCGCCGAAAAGGAAATCGTTCGTGATATCAAGGAGAAGCACGCATATGTTGCTCTTGATTTCGATGAAGAAATGAACAAGGCCGCCACAACATCCGAATGCGACATCTCATACACACTTCCAGATGGCAACGTCATCACCATCGCCAACGAGCGCTTCAGGTGCCCAGAACTTCTTTTCAAACCACACTTCAATGGCTTCGAATTCGAAGGTATTGACCAAACCCTCTTCAACTCCATCATGGCATGCGATATCGATGTCCGTAAGGATCTCTACGCTAACATTGTTCTCTCTGGTGGTACCACAATGTTCGAAGGTCTCCCAGAACGTATGGAGAAGGAAATGGTCCGCCTCGCACCACCAACAATGAAGATCAAAGTCGTCGCCCCACCAGAACGTAAGTACGCAGTTTGGATCGGTGGCTCCATCCTCGCCTCCCTTGCCACATTCCCACAAATGGTTATCACACGTGACGAATACAACGAAGCTGGTCCAGGAATTGTCCACCGCAAGTGCTTCTAAACAATTCAATATAACTCAATTTTTATTTATAGTTTTCTAACACATTTTCAAGCTATTGATCACAAAGAAGTTCCATGGTTTATTGCACGTTTTATTAATATTAATTTCTCAATTTCTGTTTCTTTGAATTTACCGCTGGGTAGAAAATGTTTTCATTCACCAGCATTTAAAATTATAAGTCTATTATGAATTTCGAAATTCCCTTATTTAGTATACATTCATAAAATAAAATTACAAAGTTATTCCAAATTTTCGAAAATTATCTTAATTACTCAACATCCAATTGTGCATTTTTATTCAAGACTGACAAATATTATTTTTCAAAAATGAATTACATTAGCCAACAATATGCCAATACATTTTGTGTCACTGATAATGTTCATAATCAACAAAAACAAAACTATAACTTATTTACAAAACAAATTATATATTTTTACTTATTTCACAATGCTCTCCAAGTCAATTTTGTTTGACGCGCCTGTGTTCTGGTCCTCTGCCGACACGCTTACAATTCCTTCTTCATTAATTTCGAATGTTACATTAATTTGCGGAACTCCATTTTCCGCGTTCATAATTCCTACCAACGTAAAAGCGCCGAGGAACGTATTCTTTACCACTTCTTCTTCTTCACCCATATAAACTCCGACCACTATTTTTGGCTGATTATTTTTAACAGTTGTAAACTTCTTCGATACTTTTGTTGGTATTTTAGTGTTTCGCGGTATAATTGTTTCCATTTTCCCGTTGTCGACCATTACTCCGAGTGAATGTGATAAAACTGATTCGATGATATGTTCATTGTTCGCTAATATCGTTGCGCCAATTGTTACCGCTGTTTGTGCATCGACTCCGCGTTTGATTTTGTCTTTGCCAAAGAAGTCTTCAAGTCTCTTGATGACAGATGGAATTTTCGATGTTCCGCCAACAAGAATTACTGAGTCGATTTTATCTTTCGTTAGTTTCATGTCGTCTAAAACTTTATGTATTGGAAGTAACATTCGTTCGAAGATTTCGCTGTTGATTTCTTCGAATTTTTCACGAGTTATTTTCATGGTGAAATCAATCCCATTATATAATGATGCACATGAGATATTGGCCGATTTAGACTTTGTTAATGTTATTTTGGCCTTTTCACATTCGTTTCTTAAGATGGACCTCGAACGTGAATTTCCTCGAAGATCGCATTGTTTTAATTGCTGGAAACAATCAGCAACATAATTAAAGAGATTATTATCAATGTCTTGCCCGCCAAGATGTGGATCGCCTGCTGTTGCTAAGACTGTGTACTTCTTTGTAATGATTTCAAGTAATGATACATCAAGTGTACCTCCACCAAAGTCAAATACTAATGCCATGGTTTGGGTGTCAATGTTGTTGTCATATCCATATGCTATAGCTGCTGCTGTCGGTTCATCAATAATTCGTATGACTTTTAATTCGGCAAGTTCGGCTGCTATACGAGTAAATTTTCGTTGTTGGGCATTGAAATCAGCAGGAACAGTAATTACGGCTTCAATATTATCTGTACTTAAAAAATCTGTGGCCATATGTTTCATTTCCCTTAATATATAAGAAGAAATTTTTTGTGGAGAATAACGTTTGACTTCGCCTTCAAAGGACACTTCAATCATTGGATAACCTTCATTATTACTGATAACTTTGAATGGCCATGAAGAAAGTTCATTTTTGATTTTGTCAAAAGTAAGACCAATCATACGTTTAGAGTCATAAATTAGGTTGTTTGGTAAATCATAGCCCATGCCTTTTGCTTCATCACCTGTAATAACCTCAGAATCATTAAAAAGAACACATGATGGTGTAATTGGATGTGAATTATTATTATTAAGAATCTCTGCGCGATTGTTTCTATATATAGCAACACTTGAATATGTTGTGCCAAGATCAATACCAATTTTATATTTGGTGTTTCGTTTCATCCCAATGAAAATGACAGTCAAAAAATGCCGACGATAATTGATACGATTAAATCCCATTCAATATATAAAGATTGCAAAAACTTGCTGAAAACAATATTCTTCTTTTAGAAAGCCTGCTCAAATGCTTTTACGGGTTGAATGCAATCAAGTTTTAATTAAACATTTAATGTTTTTTAAATTTAATAAAATTTATGCAATTTACAGATTCAAATAAAACTTATCATTTCAAAAAAATTTCAAACTAATTACTCATCAGTAATTAATATTGAGCTAGATGTAATGATATTTTTTGATTTAAATTCTTGCTTCTGTTGATATGACATGTCATTCCACAAAAGCTCTGAAAAAACATTGACATTATTCTCTAACAAAATGAATTATTCTTTTGGCTTACGCCCACAACAAAGAGAACAAATAGATTTGACCATCAATGGGACAAAGACTTCTATTGATAAAACCAATGCAATTTCATACAGCAAAATGATAAAAAATATTCTTGAAAAAGATCCAAATCAGAAAACAATAGAATTAAATTTGGAAATTGAAAATCCTGATCTAGATTTTGCAATAATGATGATTAATGATATATTTTCAGGCAAACGAATTTCATTCACAAAATCAAATACAACAATTTTAAAGATAATAGCAAAGGCTTTTGAAATCGAAGAACTCAATAGCCAAGTAGATGCTTTTCTTCAATATTGCGATGAAATACATAATGTCATAACCGAAAAAAGATCAATATTTCAATTACTTTTATTCATTAACGATATAATTTTTAATCTTACTCCAGAAAATATCGAAAAAACAGTGAAAATTTTTATTGGTGCATATGGAATTTTTGATTCTTATCTTGAAATATCATATGGCATTATATTTGGCTCATGTATAGCACGTCATGACAACATAGAACTTTACGTTGATTTTATTAAAAAAATTACTCAAATTTCCGGATTTGAATCATATGCAAAAGACTTTGCAAATTCTCTTTTATACCGCTACAATAGCGAAACAAACAAATCCATTCCATTTCCAAATGAAATTCATTTCATTTTACAGAAAATGCTTGAAAAAGAATTAATCGATAAATCTTTTATTACCACAAATCTCAAACCGAATCTTTTCTTTGCACATCTTTATGCTGAAGCTGATCTTGCACAATCTCTACCACAAGATTTCATTCAATCTAATGAAAAAGATAATTGGAAAACTCATAAAGAACTCATTTCAAAAGGAAGGAATCCAAATCCAATAGCTGAAGCTATTCGTAATGACGATGTTGATCAACTTCAACAACTTATTTCAGGTACATCAAATCTTGACTCAATTTATGAACGATGCACCATCGTCTCACAAAAAGTTAGCTTAATTCAATACGCATCGTTCTATCGTTCAGAGAAATGCTATCGTTTTTTGGCCAACCCCGAACAGCTCAAAACTTTTGTTACTGAAGATGGGAAAGAATTACCAATATTTTATTGTGATAATATCATACACAGCATTAATAATAGTATTATTTATCGTAATACAGATCTATTTCAATATTTCATGAAATCAAATACTAATTTTAATTTAACAGAACTTATGGGCTTAAGCATTGAAATGTTTAATTTTCCGATATTTATAGAACTTTTAGAGTTATATAAGAGCTTTGATGTTTCTTCAGTTCATACCAAATGCGCATCATATAATTTTCCATTATTTAAATTCTTTTCAACATTTGATTGTTTATCTTCATTTAATTTCCAAGCAGCATTTGAAGCATCATGTTCATCGGTTAATATCCAAGTTATTAAATGGCTTAAGACGCAAATTGGTGATTTAATTGATCCGACTTCATATTTAGAAATAGTATGTCATCAAAAAGATCAAAAATTATTCGAATTACTTTTAGATGGCATTGACTTAAAGTTATTTACAAATGAATATGGAAGTACCATTTTACATTATTTCTGTGAACATGAAACATCTGAACGAATCAAATGTTTATTTAACAACAAACAGATTAAAGAGATTTGTAATGTTGCTGATGCTGTTGGTTATACGCCATTACATACTGCATGTTCATTTGGTAAGAAAGAAATAATCGAAACGTTATTAGAACAAGAAGATGTTAATGTTAATATCCAAAACTCATCCGGATTTTCAGCATTACATTTTGCATGTGAGAAATGCGAAGTTGGCGTTGTTAAATTATTATTAAAAGCAAAAAACATTAACGTGAACATAAAATCAAAACTTGGATTAACACCATTACATGTAGCATGTAAAAAAGATTATAAAGAAATCGTCGAAATCCTTTTGACGAGTGAAGACATTGATGTTAACACATTAACTTCACTAATTCCTATTATAGGTGCTGATGGTAAAGTAATACAAACATTACCTGGGAAAACACCTTTAATGATTGCATTACAACATAAGAACTTCGATATATTTTCATTGTTATTAACACATAAAAATATTAATGTGAACGTGAGAGATATTAATGAGAAAACTGTGTTACATATGGCTGTGAGTGATAATGAGCCGAAGTTTATTGTCGCTTTGTTAAATCATAAAGACGCAAATATTAACGTGAGAGATAACGATGGGAAGAAACCTGAGGAACTTACTCAGGATAAAGAAATTATTGGATATTTCGACCAGTTTAAGAATGGCGTTCATCCAATAAATTATGTGGAAAAGCCACAAGTGAACATTGGAAAACAAATTAAAGAAATATCACAAAATGAGAACTCGTTCAATTTTAATGGGAGCGAAATGACATCAAATACATTTGGTTTTAATAATAATGAAATACCTTCAAACGCATTTGGTATGAATAATGATATGTTTGATGATGACTTCAACGACTTTAGTCCAATGATGAACATTGGATATAAGGGAGGAAGAAGTAGAAGCAAAGGAAGAAGGAATGAAGGATGGGGAAAGAGCGATTTGATGAGTTGGGGAGCGCCAAAGGTTCATAAGAAGAAAGGCTTCGATATCACAGATTTTTTTGATGGTTAATATGTCGAACTAAATAATAATTAATTAATTTTTTTTATATCATGAAAATTTTTCAAGTGATTTTCATTCAAAGTTCGAAAATTAAATTTTAAGTGATCATAAAAACAAAATTGTATTTATACTATTTATGACTTTATCATAACTTAAAATTAATTTTCTTTTAAACAATTAATAAAAATAATTTATAAACATATTTACAAAGTTATAATATTGATATGTCATTTGGACTTTAAGATTGAATCTTTTGATATATCTTGTTCAAAAGATCAATCGCACTTGTTTCGGAAGGTGTTTCTTCATTTATATAACATTTCTTATATAACTGCATTATTGCTGATTTTATTTTCATATTTTCATTAGTGATTTTTTGGATTTCTTCTGTTTTGATGTTTATCTTTTTTATTAGTTCTTCTTCCGAATTGGATATCGGTGTTTTATTCTTTTTTTCTAAAATAGAATTTCGTATTGATAATGTTTCATTCTTTCTAACTTCTGATAGATAAAGACGTTGTTGTTCATATCCCCATTCAAGTGCTTCTTTATAACCGCTCATAAACGTCTTCACCTCACCTTGGAGAACGTTTATTTCATTTGACGGTTTAAAATTATTTAAATTTTTTTGTTTTTCTATTTTTATTTTAGTTTTTAAATGTATTATTTTCGAACTATATTTCTGCATTTCAAGTTGTAGTTGAAGTTGACGTAATTTTTGTGAAAAGAGAATATTTCTTTCATCGTCCAACATATTTTTTGAGTTTATTAACTCTGTTAATTGTTTCCTAAGATTTTTATTTTTATTTTTTACTTGCGAAAGTTTCTTTGATAATTCTGCATTTTCTGTAAGTATTGAACTAATTTTCGGGTCATTTTTATCATTTTGTAATGTTTTCTCTCTAATTGTTTTATAAAATTCTAATTCATTTTTTTGAGATTGAAGTTGACCCATTAAATCGATTTTTTCTTTATGAAGAACTTCATTATCGAACAAAATAGAAAAATCATTTTTATCTTTTGTTTGAAGCAAACAATTTTGGATTTGAATTAATCTTTGCATTTCATCTTCATATAATTCTTCTGTTTCTTCATGAAGTTTAATTTGTTGAATTAAAGATGTAACTTCTTGTGAATTTACTTCGAAATTTTTATTTGCATTTCCAATATTTAATTTCTGTTTCAAACGAGCATTTTCATCAGCAAGTTTCTCAATGTTATCATATAAAAGTTCTCTATCCCTAAGTAATGAATCAACTTTTGTCTTCATATCTTCATTGATTTTCTCAATTCGTTCTTCTTCATCTTCAAATGTTGTATCGAAATTTCTTTTAAGTGGTGTTTGAACTAAAATATTTTGTAATTCTTTTACTTTATCATTAATTTCATTATTTTCTGCTTTTAATTTATTGTTCTTTTTGGTTAATTTTTTTATATTATTAATTGCTGATTGAAATTGTTCTTTAAGAAGTGAATAATCTTCTTTTAATTTTTCATAATCATTATCTTGTAAAGGTTTGATCTGTATTTCATCTGATGGCTCAGATGAAAGTGCAAGTGAAAGATCATGAAATGTATCTGATAAATCATCATCGACTAAAAGGTTGAGAGGTTTGATTTCTGGGAGTTGGGGTGCCCTTTTTGATGTGTCAGTTTTGGGTTCAGGTGTTAACTGCACGCTACGACGAGTTGGCTTTGGCTTGGGCGGTTTAGGAAGCTTTGGTATAAGAGAAAGAAGAATTTTTTCATCTTTTTCAAGGATTTCTGGAATTGAAGATAAATCTTTACTCATTTTAGGGAGTTGTGATATTCCTTCAAGAAGATCTTTCGTGGAGGAATTAAAAGCATCCTTTTCTTTTGAAAATCGTGGGAATTTGGAGTTCATTTGATCAATAATGATTTGAACAGAATCTTTTTTGGATAGAAGGCCGTGAATTATTTGGGAATTATTGGAATTCGGACCGAATTGACTTTGTATGACATGTTGTAAGTTCTCAAAAAGAGCATAAATTGCTTGTTTTAATGTTTCTAAATTATCTGTTGATTTTATTGGAGGAGATGAAAAAGCAGAATCAAGCATATTTTTTAGTGACTCGAATTTTTCATCAAGATATGATTTAAAAAATAATGTTGCTGAAATAGATGTTTTCTTTGTTATTGATTCACGAAATCGTTGCCATTCATCCCAAAAATTTTTATTACCCTCTTGATCTTGTTCTGATTTGGGAATTTGAAAAAGTAAATTTCGAAAACATTTATTGAAAAATAGTCGATTTTTTGAAGAAACATGAAATTTTGTGAAAGTATCTTTCAAACCTGAGATAATATTTCTTGCTTTTGCTAAGTTTGATAATTGATTTTTTTGTGATGGTGTTCTAGGTGTAGAAAGAGACTTTCTCATTTGAGGGTAATTTAACGTATCCAATAGAAAACTGTTTTGGAACCTGAAAATTGAATTGAAATTTTTCTTATAATTCTCATCGATATTTCTTTCTGTAACATAGATAAAAGCCTAAAATAACTGAAAGATGATCAACTCAACAATTTTTATGTAAAACATATATTAAGATAAATATTTAGTTTTTATTAATGTCAAGTGAATATATGAATCGTTGAAATTTGAAATTATAAAACAACTAACACTATTCTTGCATGAAACATTCAACAAAATGTGTAATTGCCATATCTTTATTTAAAAAAGAATCAATGGTTAAGCTAGATTACAGTAATTTTTGTACAGCAGATAAATAAAAAAGTTTTGGTAAAATTTATCCGTATCTAGATTAACGAATTATATAATTTTTTTCAGGGAGCAACTTTAAGTTTTGCCGCGGGGTTTTATTATTAAACGGCCTTATACATGCTAAATCCAAAATATGAATTTTTATCAACACCCCAATCAAAAAAATCATCATTAGATCAAACAATTAACTCTCCATTCATACTTGCAAAGGAATATCAGCAGCATGTAGATGAATTAGAAAGTGAAAATTTTACTCTTCGAATGCTTCTTAGTAATTTGGAAGCAAGGTTCAATAATTTTTTAGAATCACGTAATATAGAAGAAATTATAAGGCAAGAATTTATGGATCAAGAAAGATTAATTGCAAAATTATCACAAGATGAACAAAATTCATCAACAATGAATGAAGACCTACAAGACAAACTTTTAAAAGCTTTGGAAGAAAATCAAAGATTACAGAATGAAATTAGGGCAAATCATATAGTCAATTCTCTTACAGATGATACTTTTCAACTAGAAAGTGATGCTGAAGCCGCACTAGAAAGTACATCTTTACGTGCTAAACTTGAAAATCTTGAAAATGCGGATAAAAATAATCAAGATATCATACGAAATCTCCAACTTCAAATAACAGAACTCACTCAAAAAGTAAGCGAGCTAACTCAAGAGAATGATGAGCTGACTAAAAATAATCCTATTATTGAAAATTTACAAAATTCATTAAAATCTCTTATAGATGAAAACACAGTTTTGCGGCAAAAAATTCAAGAACTAACAAAAAACAGCCAAGCTCGTGATGATATGCCATTTATTGACTATAACGGAGTCGAAGAACTTATACAAAATCTCGAAAATGCTACAGAAACAATTGATCAGCTCAGAGCAGAAAATGAAAAACTGAAATCCAAAATATCCAATCTCCAAAATGATAATAAAGAAAAAGCTTCTCTTCAAAACAAACTTGAAAATGCAAATAATCTTTTGTTTACTGAAAGAAATGAAAAAGAAAACCTTCAGAAGGTTATTGCATCATTGGTAATAAAATTTGAAGGCAAAGATGTTAATTCTGCAATTACAAATCATGAAAACTTAGTTAAAGAAAACAAAGAACTTAAAATGGAAATAAATGATCTTAAAAATTCTTTTGTTCCAAATGAAAAAATTATCAATGAATTAAAAGAGAAAGTTAATCAATTAGAAAAAAACGAATCAAATTATAAACAAATGGTAAATGAAGTTAATAATGAATTAGCATCATTACAACAAGTAAATGAAAATTTAGTTAAAGAGAAAAATGAATTACATCAAAGACTTAATCAACAAATTTTATCAAGTTCTCAATCAATAAAATCGCAGAACTTAAATGTTACACCAAAATATATAAATCAGAAAACATTTGGTACATTTACATTATCAAGTGATGAAGAGAAAACTGAAGAAGATCTTTTAGCTTCTGAATCAATGTCAATACTAAGTATAAAAGATTTAAGTGATCTTAAAAATATTAACCAAAAACTTCAAGAAGAAAACGATACATTAAAAAATAAACAAATATCTAATGAAAAAATTATTGAAGAACTTCAAATAAAAAACAGAAAAATTACAGAAGAAAATGAAACACTTAAAAATAAAGAAATCAAAAATCTTCGATTGCAAAATAAAAAACTTGATGAAAATTCATTGAAATTAAAAAAAGAATTAGAAAATCTTACAAAGCAAAATCAAGAATTAAAAAAAGAAAATGAAACAAATAAAAATGTAAAAAAAGAATTTGAAGAATTAAATTATCAACATAATGAAAAATCAAAAGAACTTGAAACTTTAAAAATTCTTAATCAAAAACTAACAGAACAAAATAAATTATTAAGAAGAGCATTAAAGCATTCAAAGACTCGTTCTTCATATTTACAAAACGAAACAACAGAAAATTTATCATCAACATATTCAGGCTCAAGAAAAACTAATGAATTAATTCGTGAAGACTCGTTAAGTTTACAAACAGAAAACTTAAATCTTAATGAAAATTATTTAATTTTACAAAATGAAAATAAAAAACTTAAAAAACAAAATCATAAATTAATTAAAAAATTCGAAACAATTCAAAGTGAAATCGAAAAATCATCAATTTTGGAAGAAAATGAAAAATTATCTAAAGAAATAAATAATTTAACAGAAGAAATAAAAATATTAAAGACAAAACTCAAATCACCAAAAAATAAAATAAATCGAATCAAACAAAAATCTTCAGAAATTGAGAAAAAATTAAAACTAAAACTCGAAAAACAAGAACTAATTCATAAAAAACAAATTGAACAATTTATTAATAAAGAAATTAAAACAAGGAAAATATTTATGGAAGGTTTTCAACAACTTTTAGAATTACTTATTTATCAAATTACTTTATTCATAACCAAATTTACAAATAAAATTGAACCATTATATTCACAAATTAATAAAATAAAATATTTAATCGCACAACTTATTCAAAATAAATCACATTTCCCACTTGTTGCATTAAGATCTGATGTTGTTAACTTTATAAAAGAAACATCGGAAATGATGCAAGATTTACATGATGCTGCAACTGCTTGTATACATGCAACAGCATCACAATCAAAAAAGAAAAAATTGCAACTCCAATTAACAAAAGAAGAAAAAAGTGGTTTTATTAGCTTACGAAATAGATATAATATTAACTTAAAAAGAGTTTCGTTTAACAATTTAAGTGATAATGAATCTTCTGAAGTTTTAAATACAAATTCTTCCGGATTTAATATAATTAATGATTATATATCAAAGTCAAATTTATTATTAAAAAACTCGAAAAAAATCGAAAAGCAAAAAGAACAAATACCAAAAAATATATTTAATGAATACATTCAACAGTTTGAATTGTTTGTAAAATCAATTTTGGAAATATTTGGTGAAAATGAACTTTTTTGGTCAATATCATTTAATACATGTAACACAGAGTTCAAGCAAATGATGGCGTTAATTGTACAGAAAGTTAAAATTCATTACGAAGAACTAATAAATAAATCGATAAAAAACTCAATGAATCCACAAATTATAGAATTAATTACTCAATTTTCGGAAAACGTCAATCACTATTCAGAAAGACTACATAGTGAACATGTAGAATTTATTGATATAATCGAAAAAGAGAAATATGATCACTCAAATAAAGATAAATAAATAATTGTTTGAATTGATTTTTACAACGTTTTCAATTGAAATTTTCAAAGAAAAATTCTATAACGATACATTTTTGCATACTGGAAAGTGCACTTCAAACCAATGTTTAATTGGCTGTATTTTTAAATACTAATTCCAGAAATAAGAATCAAGGAACATTTAGACCTGTCCGTGGTGCAGGCAATCCTCAAATAAAAGAAATCAGTCAAATGGCTTCATTAGGCGCAGGTGATTTAAAGGCAGCAGTAAAACTTCCAGAAAATCGTACATTTGAAGAATGGGCAGCAGCACATGTAACTGAGTTTTTCAATCAGCTAAATTGTCTTTATTCTGCAATAGTTGATAATTGTACAACCGAATCTTGTCCTGAAATGACAGCAGGCCCTGCATATAAATATTACTGGCAAGATAATGACAAATACAAAAAGCCAACAATGATCCCTGCAAAAGAATATATTTCAAATGTTTTGCTTATGGTTGAAAAGTATTTAGAAGATGAGTCTGTATTCCCTAGTGATCCTGCTACGCCATTTCCCAAGAATTTCAAAGAAATTTTATGCAATATATTCAAAAGGATGTTCAGAATTTATGCACATATTTATTACCACCATCGCGAACAGATACAAAAAATTGGAGCTGAGGCACATTTGAACACGTGCTTTAGGCACTTTGTAATTTTTGCAAAGGAATTCAATTTAATTCCAGAAGATCAATACGCACCGTTAAAGCAAATAATAAGTAAATTTTAACATCGTTCATCATTTTAATAATCTTGTTGCTGAACACCTTATTGTGCGATATTAGCAGTGTTCTTGTTGAAAGAACAATCCTACTGTTATTACAAAATTAGCTGTATGGGAATTGTAACAAGATTTTTAACAAATATCAGAAATATAATCTAAGAGTAAAAATTTAATAAAATCTTTTTGGAAAAAAGTTAAAAATAACTTAAGAAAAATATAATTTTTTTACTATATTTGTCATTCATGAATAATTTACTAAAAATCATTTCATTTGATCTATCATTACAATAAATTGGTTATGATGCTCCAAAAAATTCAAAAAATATTCACCTTCGACGGGATTTGTTTATTCATTGTCGTATGTTATTAGTGATATTATCTTTAATTATAGACGCGTCCGCCTTGTTCTACTTCACTTTGACTCTTGTTTTATTCATAAACCAAATCTCGTCGGTTTTTTTTAAGGACTTTATTGATCGTCATGTTGGGGATGCCCTAACCCATCCTCAACATTTTCGTCAAGTTCTTCTTGATTTACACCAACATCTTCTTGTAAATCATCGATTGAATCTTCTTCATTTGATGATGTTGGTTGAATGTTAATAGTAGTATCATTATTATTTTGTAGTACGTTATACTCTTTAAAACTCTTATATAATAACAACATAGATTCTCTTAAAGCGGCTACTGAACATCTTTTTGCTACTAATCTCGCTGTTCTTTCATTATTATATAATAGTTTTAATTCATGAATTGTTTCTTCAGGAATTGCACCTAACGAGGATACTACTATAACATAAAATTCCACTTGGACGTTAAATGTATTCCTACAATCTTCAATTAGTTGTCTATACTTGTTAATCTTCTCTATTCTTCTCAACTCTAAAGTTGATTTTCTTTCATTACTATTTGGGTCGTCAGTTAATTGGCCATATGGTGACGTTACTTCAATAATTTTAAGATTTTGATAATTACTGGAAAACCACCATACATCCGGTTTAAGATTTCTGGAGTTTCCTTCTAATCTTATATTTCTTTTACTGATTGGCCTATCATAATTAAATATAATATTATTATTCGGTTTAATTTCTTTTAATATTTCTTTAATGATTGCATTATGTCGAATAGTATATTTATTTCTTAAATTAATACAACCATTTAATCTGTGCATGAGGGAATCATTGTAATTGTTATTACATTTATGACAAATTCCATCGCCGATTCCATTTTTATACAAAATTTCGCCTGTAGGCAAATTGTTTGTTCTTGAAACTACGGCGAAATGTATAATGCAGTCAGCAGTTGGAGCTTTATAATTCCCAATGAAGAAATTGGATAACGGAGAATTTTGTAATGTGTTAAATGTGTAACCTTTGATAGGTTTTGCTCTTAATTTTTCTCCATGTCTGTTTTTAATTATATTATTTAATTCTTTTAATATATTTGTTTCATCAACTATTATTTTATTAATATCATTTGAATTGTTGTCCCATATTTTAGCAGTTTCTTTATTAAAGTTCATCTTCATACCAATTTTTAATTTGGCTAAAGATTTAATTGTTCTTGAGAATAAACAATTTGTTCTGTTTTGTGTAATTATATTATTCTCATCAACTGGAATATTTAAATAGGGTGAATTGTAATCTTTTTCGATCTTTCTATAATCTATTTCATTAATAAAAGATTGTCTGAATAATTTCCTAGAATTTGGATCAAAGGATTTTATAATATTTAGGAAGTTCTTAATTTGTAAAGTTTTAGCTCTTTCCCATAATTTTGGTAACCCTAAACCTCCATCTCTCCATTTAGTATAAAATAATTCTTTAGGTAAACTATTAGTTTTACATTCCTTCATAATTAATTTCCTAATCATTGTATCAATATTATTTAATTCTTTCTCTGAACAATAACCATTTAATAATTCGAAATCTATTTCAGGAAGAATCATTCTTTTAATCGCATCTATCTTTTGATTAAATTTTGATGGGGATTTCATAATTTTAATGATTTCATTTTTAATCTTATTTAATCTAATATTAGCATGATCAAAACTACCTTTTCTTTTAATTACTGCAGATGAACCTAAATATTCTAAAGCTTCTAATAATGGTAAATTAGGAATATTATCATTCTGAATTTGTAAGTTATAATTTAATGTAACTCTTCGATTATTTTCTCTAATATAACTTAAAGTTTTACATTTTTGTGGAGCCATTGACATATCATTCTTCTTACAGAACTTTTCTACTGTATTTAACATGTTTTGCATACCTTCAGGGGTTTGAGAAATCAAGACTATATCATCAGCATAAGCTTGAATATTAAAATATATTACCTCATTATCATTTGTATTAATTGGAACACCATCCAGTTTATGCTTAATCTGGATTTTCTTTAATAAAGGTTCTAAGCATGAATTAAATAATAAAGGTGATAAAGGACATCCTTGTCTTACACCTCTATTTATTTTAATTTGTTCAGTTCTTTTATTTCCAACTTTGATAGTAGTATAAGAATTATCATATAAGTCTTTAATTGCTTCTATAAATTTCGTTGGGAATCCTCTTTTCTTTAAACTCCATAAAATAGCTTTATGAGGAACAGACCCAAAAGCATTAGTAAAATCTAGTGTAGTAATAATGATTGAAGAATTATTTCTTTTAGCTTCAGAAATTAATTCATTTATAGTTGCTATATGTTCTGAAATACCATTAATACCAGCTTTAAATCCTTTTTGTACATGATTAATAAAGTTACAATTTTGATTTATAATTTGGATAATCTTTGATATCTGACACATTACAATTCTATACAATGTATTTGATATTAATATAGGTCTCCAAGATTTAATTTCTTTTGGATCACCTTTTTTATATAATAATATTGTTTTCGAATTCTTTAAAGTTTGTGGTAATTTTCCGAATTTAATTATTTGTTCATTAATCATTTTAATAATTTTAGTAGTTGATTTAATATCTATTTTCCATATAGGATTTCCAATTCCATCTGGACCATTAGCAGCCATATTTGATCTTGATCTTATTGAATTTCTAATTAAATGTTTATCTAATAGATTATTTACTAAAAAATCTCTATTTTCTTCTCAATCATTTTTTTTGAGTCCCATAAACTATTTTCTTTTGGTTCTTCAAAATTCGCAATTCTCTCAAATTGTATTTTATAATAATTCTCAACTTCTTCTATATTTGAATCACATTCTGGTGTAGGATCATTTAATATATACCATCTGATAGCTCTAACTGGATCTTCTCGATACATGTTTTGAGTTATATTTTTATATTTCTTTGATATAATATTCATATTATCTTGTTGAATATTTTCTAATGTAGCTGAAATATAATTTAATTCATTTTCTCTATGTTCTGGATTATCATTAATAATGTTTCGAATATGTTCAATGTTATTTCCTCCAATTATTTTATTTAATATATCATTATTAGTATTCTTTAAAATATTTTCTATTTCTATTTCGATACTTGAAATAGTATTTAATATAGTTTGTGTAGGTGTTTTATCTTTTAATTCTATAATCCTTTTAATATAACTAGTAATTTCTGATAAATTTCTAATTATATTGTTTTGTCTTCTAATTGTATCTTTTTCTCTATCTGTGATTTTATTCTTCTTAATAGATTTACCTAACAATTTTTCTAAAGAAATATGTAAAGTTTTTCTAATAGATAAATTCATTTTGGCTAATCCTCCTTCAAAGATTATCCATTCTGTTTCACTTTCATTTATTGGATTAAACATTTCTTTAATATTGGAATTATTTTATTTTTCATACATTCTTTAATTGAAATAATAAGTTTTTGTCTGATATTTTTAGTAAGTTTAGGTAAATGAATCTCATTTTGTTCTTCTATTTCTACCCTATTTAACCATTTTCTACATTTTATTAGTAAATAGTTTCTTTCTTCTATAATAATTTGTTGTTCTTTCTGAGTCATTCCTATATTTTCGACTTGTTGTTGTTCCTGATTATTATTTTGTTGTTCTTCTTGATTATTATTTAGTTGTTCTTCTCGTTGTTGTTCTAGATTATTATTTTGTTGTACTTCTTGATTATTTGATTGTTCTTGTTGAATGACTCTTTGATCTTGATCTTGTATAATAATATTATTATTTCTATTAATTTCTCCATTAATTTGTTGATTAATAATAATATTTCTATCATTGAAGTGATTATTATTGTTATCATCTGTTGATTGCTCTTGAACTTTAATTTCATTAACAATTTCATCAATTTGTTCTTGTAGCAGGATTCTAAATATTGTGGATTTAATCTTAATCTTTTGTTTTGGGATAATTGTTCCTTTTATTCTTGAATCACTATGCATTGAAGATGCATGTAATTTTAAGTTTCCTTCATTAGCTGTAATTGTCTTTTTACAATAACCACATAATAAACCATATCTTTCTTTCATCAATTTGTTAATATTTGGTGTTCGGTTAACTTGATTAATCCAATATTTAATAGTCGCCCAAATCCATCCTATTTCTGATTTTTTATCAACTATATATTTGTGTTTGGTTTTCATATGTGAAGAAAATGAACCCTGATTCATAGTAAAATAATCACAATTTGGACAAAAGCAAAAATAAAGATTCTTATGATAACTTTGATGTTGGTCTTGTAAATTAACTTGTTCCCAATAATTTTTTCTTAAACTTAAAAAGTTTAAAAATTCTAACATCGTACAATATGGAAATGTTTTAAAATGTACTTGTTTCTCATGATATTTCAAATGAGGTACACATGTAAATGCTTTTCCATCTCCTTGTGTACATACAAAAGGTCCTACACCTGGCCAACTTTTTTCGAATGCTATAATATTTAAAATTGGTATTTTAAATCTATTATTATTGCAGATGAATAAGTTCTCGTTTAAATCTTTATTCTTCCATTTATTAATTACTAATTTAATTTCTTCTTTAGTATTCGCATTTCTAATATCATTCAATAAATTTTCTGGTGTATAATCTCCTTCATCATTAATATTATTATTATTTTCATTATTGTGATTATTATTATTATTTAAATTGATGTTATTGATTTGATTTTGAATTTGATTTTCTTGTGGAATATTATTGTTATTGAATCCTAAGGATGTAATATTTGAGTTTAGTTGATTTTGATTATCATTGTTATTTTGATTTTGAGTTTCGTTATTATTTAGATTTATATTGATATTAATATTTGATAAATTATAGTTTGGCATTGAAAAATTGATATCTTTTTCTACAAATTTAATTTTTGGTACTTCTATAATTTGTTCATTAACTTTAATCTGTGGAATATTAACTGGTACAATTTCTTTATTGTAATACGGAATAGGAATATTAATATATTGTACTTGATTTTGATAGTTTGGTATTGGAATATTAATGTTTTGTATTTGATTTTGATAATTCGGAATATTAACTAAAAAATTTTCTTGATTGTATTGAGGTATTGGTATTATATAATTTCGTAAATTTTGTTGGTAATTCGGTATGTCTATTTTGAAATCTTCTTGTTGATTATTAGGTATTGGAATTATAAAATTTTCTGTTTGTTTCTCATACTCTGGTATTTTAATAGATACCAATTTTTTCTTAAATTTGAGAATTGGTATTAAATAATTTTCTTTATTAATTTTAATATCAGGAATTGTAATTAACTTGTCTTCTTTGTTGTAATAAGGTATAACGATATTAATTTTTTCTCATTATTGATTTTGAAGTCTGGAATATCAATAATTTTTTCTTCAACTTTTACTACTGGTAAATCACAATTTATGTTTTTCTGTGTAATAGAGAAATTAGGAACATTAATTGGATATTGTTTAACTTGTGTAACATGAGAAATGTTTTTATTTGGTCTAATTTTGTTATTTAAGACTTGTAATGTGTCAGGTCTGATTAATAATGTTTTATTTATAATTCGAAAAGTATCTGGTGGTAATATTAAACCTCGATAAGAACATATATTCGTAATCTCAATATTGATGTTATTTTGTTCGATGATTAATATCCAATATGGTAAATCAATTTCAGTAAAATCTTTGTTTTCATAATGTTCATTAATCAAATAAATTTCTCTCCAAGCATCTGGATTAATATTATTAAATATTCCAAAATCAACTTGTGTTTTTAATAAATTTAATGATGTAATTTTCCGTAAGTTTTTGTCCATGAAAAGATTAACGTCCAAAATAACCCGACGGTTTGTAAAGAATTTATAATTATTTCTGAACTGTGGTCTTGATTAATTCAAAATTGTTAGAAATAATTTTATAACAATTTGGAAACGGACAGAATCTTTTATAATTTTTTGATTTTATAATATATTCGTTTTTAGTCAATAATCTTTGTATGATTCTTTCGTGAAAGAGTAATTCTTGATTAGGGTCAATATCATGTTCTTCTGATAAATGTTTTGATAGTATTTGAAAATTTTTTGTGAAAAAATTACATTCTGGAACTGATGAACAACAAAATGGTTCGGGTAATGGAATTTCACGAAACTCATTTAATTTGAATAATTGAGAAATTGGGAAATTTAAAAAATTATAAATTAATTAATTCTGTTGTAACCAAATGTTAGGCTTTGGTATTTGTTTCTTGATTGTATCGCTAATAATTCTTTTAATTTCTTCCTTGTTGGGAAAATCTTTATTAATTATATAATTTTGTAAAAAGTTTTGTAATGTTCGATCTGTAATAATTTCTTTGTTATCTCTATAATAATTTTCATTAATATCCCATTTATTAGTCTTATCTTGTAGTACATGGTCGAACTTTAAAATATAAATATCTTCATAATTATTCGTAATTAAAGATTCGTTTTCTGTTGATCGTAATTCAGATGTATGACCCTCTATTCCTGTAAAATTGTTCGTATGAAGTTTTGAATTTCCAAATAATCTATCTGATAAAAATTTGAATTTTGAGAAAAAAGTATCATTCGATTCCTCTCCCTGTAACGAAGCTAAAGGCGAATTCTCAGCAAAAATAGAACTCTCCATCAAAGAACAAAAAAAATTCACCTTCGACGGGATTCGAACCCGCAACCCCAGGATTAAAAGTCCTATGCTCTAACCGTTGAGCTACGAAGGTATTCAGGAAATAGGAAAGATTAAGTCATTCAAAGGTTTTTCAAGATCTCTGTAGACAGACGAACATATTTTTTATATAAAAAACATGTAAACATTAGAAAATATGCTCAAACACCTTGAAACCCTAAAGAGTAAAAGATTGGTTTCACTTTTCTAAAAGTTTTGCTGTGATTCAATAAAAAAAAAAAAAAAAATGATCGATAGCTTTTTTTGAATTGTTTATCAATGAAGATTAAACTTAGGTGAATGTTGAGTTTCTTCAACAGTTATTTTTTGTTTTTCATTTTGGACCAATCTAATATATTTGTATATATGTAGATCAATATAATCATTGGTTTTCGAAAATGAGAGAAAATCAATAAATTATGCAATTGAAGTGCTGTTTCAAATGATTAAAACATATTCCAAATTATTCAAATGAATTCTTTTTACATTAACATCAATTCCTTCTTTATCAAAAAGTAATTTTACTATTTCTAAATCATTATTTCTAACTGCTATATGAAGTGCTGTTTCAAATGATTAAAACATATTCCAAATTATTCAAATGAATTCTTTTTACATTAACATCAATTCCTTCTTTATCAAAAAGTAATTTTACTATTTCACTGAGTTTGCATATTAATATTCATCTTTTACAAGAGACTTCGAAGGTAATTTATTTTCTTTTGGGTTATAAAAATTGTTGGTATCAATCAAAAATGACTATGTTATCATATTATCAATTTTGTGGGTTTAAAACAAGAAATACAACAAACAGTTTACAAATTACTTTATTTCATTTGAATGTATACCATACAATAGCAACTAAAAGTGATACAACAGCAAATGCAATTGTAATGTTGCGCGCTGTGAGTTTGGATTTGATACCTTTGGAAATGTTTTGCGTTTTGTTGTCAACAAAGTCCGTTATTTTCTCTGATTTGGCTTCTGTTTCTTCTTTAGTTTCTTCCTTAATTTCTTCCTTAACTTCTGTTTCTTCTTTAGCTTCTTCCTTAATTTCTTCCTTAACTTCTGTTTCCTCTTTAGCTTCTTCCTTAATTTCTTCCTTAACTTCTGTTTCTTCTTTAGTTTCTTCCTTAATTTCTTCCTCTTTAACTTCTGTTTCTTCTTTAGTTTCTTCCTTAATTTCTTCCTCTTTAATTTCTTCCTCTTTAACTTCTGTTTCTTCTTTAGTTTCTTCCTTAATTTCTTCCTCTTTAATTTCTTCCTCTTTAACTTCTGTTTCTTCTTTAGTTTCTTCCTTAATTTCTTCCTCTTTAACTTCTGTTTCTTCTTTAGTTTCTTCCTTAATTTCTTCCTCTTTAATTTCTTCCTCTTTAACTTCTGTTTCTTCTTTAGTTTCTTCCTTAATTTCTTCCTCTTTAACTTCTGTTTCTTCTTTAGTTTCTTCTTTAACTTCTTCCTCTTTAACTTCTGTTTCTTCTTTAGCTTCTTCTTTAACTTCTTCTTCTTTAACTTCTGTTTCTTCTTTAACTTCCTCTTTAGTTTCTTCCTTGACTTCTTCTTTAACTTCTGTTTCTTCTTTAGTTTCTTCTTTAACTTCTTCATCCTTAACTTCTGTTTCTTCTTTAACTTCTTCTTTAGTTTCTTCTTCTTTAGTTACTTCCTTGACTTCTTCTTTAGTTTCTTCCTTAATATCTTCTTCCTTAACTTCTGTTTCTTCTTTAACTTCTGTTTCTTCTTTAGTTTCTTCTTTAGTTTCTTCCTCTTTAACTTCTGTTTCTTCTTTAGTTTCTTCCTTGACTTCTTCTTCTTTAACTTCTGTTTCTTCCTTAACTACTGTTTCTTCTTTAACTTCTTCTTTAGTTTCTTCTTCTTTAACTTCTTCCTTAACTTCTTCTTTAGTTTCTTCTTTAACTTCTTCTTTAGTTTCTTCTTTAACTTCTTCTTTAGTTTCTTCCTTAACTTCTTCTTTAGTTTCTTCTTTAACTTCTTCTTTAGTTTCTGCTACCTTGACTTCTTCTTTAACTTCTTCTTTAGTTTCTTCTTTAACTTCTTCTTTAGTTTCTTCTTTAACTTCTTCTTTAGTTTCTTCTTTAACTTCTTCTTTAGTTTCTGCTACCTTGACTTCTTCTTTAACTTCTTCTTTAGTTTCTTCTTTAACTTCTTCTTTAGTTTCTTCTTTAACTTCTTCTTTAACTTCTTCCTTAACTACTGTTTCTTCTTTAACTTCTTCTTTAGTTTCTTCTTCTTTAACTTCTTCTTTTCTTGTTCCTTCGTTTTCTTTTCCACGATTAACTTTATTTTCATATATTTCCACCATCGATGGTGGCTGAAGTTCATCCAACAAATAGCTGTCGGACTCATTCAGATCAGTGTCTGTTTGACTATAATCCAATGAATTAAATGACACATCGTCGACCGATTTCCTATCAGCTCTTCTTTGTTTTTGAGTTTTTCTTCTTTTTCTTTTCAATGGGTTATGTTCAGATTCGTCATCTTTATCGAGCGTTTTCCTAATAATTTTTGGCAATTCAATTACATACAAATTTGTGGGCGTAACCGCCACAATTGAAATCCCATTGAAACAGACGTCAAAATCTGACATGCTATCGGGGACGTTACCGAATTCAGAGCAATTGAATACTTCGTTCTTTGACAAATCCAACAATTGTGTAACGTTCGGTTTGCCGCCGATAATTAAAGCGAATTTGTTCAAAATGAGAACTTTATGTCGTTTTCTTTGAGGTAATTCAGGGATTTGTATAATGTTCCAACAGTTATTCTTCAAATCCATAACATGTACAGAATTTAAGCAACAATTTGAGTTCTTTCCACCGTAAACATATAATTTGTTTTTGGATGCAAATATTGAACTTTTACATCGTGCAGAAGGCGAATTTTGTGATGCAGAAATCACCGAAACTTTTGCGGTGTTTTCTTTAATAGTTTTCAAGTCGATGATAATTAACTCGTCTAAAAACTTTCGATCTTGCTTACCACCAAAAATATATAACTTTCGATGATAATATGTCGCAGCATAATCGATTCGACCACTTATTACTTTATCCAAATTAACTTTATGGAACTTCTTATCAGCAACATGGAACCTGTACAATGAATCATAATTAAATATGAATAAATCATTAGAAGCATTAAAGAAAAATGGGCTTTTATATTGCGAAATAGTAATTTCCGAATATTTCATTTCGCTATTTTTGATATTAATTTGAAACATGTCGATTTTCGTTTTACGTTGTGAAAGAATATAAACATCATCGGATATCGTTAAACATTTTGGTAATGTAAACCCTGGAAATGGACATTTAAGTTTAAGTGACTTCCATTCGAAGATATATTTGTTTTCATGTGAGAGTTGTTTCCGAAGATTTTGTTGAAGTTTGGATAAATTATCAAAAAATGCGTCTTCGTCTGTTTCCGATTGGAAATTAATTACAAATTTTGTGGTTGATTTAAGTCTTTTTTTGGGAGCATACGGTTTTTGTGTTGAATCAACAACGATGGAGAATAACCGTGGAAATTGATACTGGTATTGAAATTTTTGAATGTTGCTATCAAAAAGTGCTTTGGTTTCTTTTTTGTCAACGGTCTGAAGAAGAAGAATTAAAGTGTTCATCAGATAAAGTTTACCTGGACGGAGCTTGTTCTTTCCGATTGTAATGTCGGTTTCGGAAATAAGTTCCCGTTGGACATCAAGAAAAACAAAGTTGTTCGAAATCGATTTCTGGATTGGAAAAAGAGTAGATTGTAATCTGTTAAAAGCAGTAGAAGAATCCATGTGCCTTGTGACTTCTTCGATTTTGGTCATGGCAAGTGTAAGAAGCTCATAATCTGGATGTGAAATAGGAGTGGCTTTCAAAAGATCACGAAGGAAAAGGACATAACGAGGCATACGCTGAATGGGAGTGATCAAATACGATTGTAAGTCTCTATTGTTAACTAGACTTGATACTTCAGTCAATACTTTGGCAAATTTGGGATTCTTATTATATTGCGATACTTTATTGTCAATTGCGGTGAAATTTGATATATAGTTCTGGCTTACTCCAAAAAACTTCGAAAAGTCGAGAAATGTTGTTGCAAGTTGTGACGAATACGATGTTCCATTTTCCTTGAGTCCAGATAAAAACTGGTTGTGACATGCAAGAATTCCAGGAATATCTCGAAAGATAAGAGTTCTGTCGTCGTTGTTGAGTATTGGTGATATTTTTGGCATAAATAAATCATTTATTGTGGTTAGATCATTGATGTATGTTTGTTCTGTCGACATTATTTCTTCAACAATGTGCTGTCTTTTGTTGAGCTTCTTTTGTGTTGAATCATTGATTTCAAAATTGATAATAAGATTTCCTTTTTTTGCTCTTTCTATGAGTTTAGTTGCATTTGTGTCATTTGGAATTTGTTCGTCATCGATGGTGATATTTGCATCATGAACAGAAAAACCTAAAGAATCAATAATTTGCTGTTTGACATCTTGAGCAGTAAGATTTTCAAACTTAACTAAGTTAAAAGCTACATAAAATGCTGGTATTTGTAGAGTAGTTTGATTTTTCGGTGTTACTAAAATTGATTCTGTTTGTTTTTCAGATTCAAGAAGAGTTGTTAAAAAATATTCTGGTCGATCATATTTTGAATATCTTTTATTAACTTCAAGCTTTGGATATTCTTCAACGGGTATGATATCTGACTGTAATGCTGAAATGAAAAATGGAGTATGAATTGCTAAAATTTTTTGCGATATCTTAAATTTTTCTGTTAACTGCGATGTGTTACATCCCTTTATTTCCTCGTATTTGTAAGATATTGTTGTAGACTTGCTTTCAGCAAAACAGACGAATGTTGACATTTTTCTTGAAGGTTAATTTCATTCAATTTTGAAAAGACACAGAAAAATAACATGTCTGGCCGATGACGGTACACTTTTTCAAACAGAATCGCAGCTCAAATGGGCTTGGTTTGATTACTTTTTGAAAAACTATGTGTCCAATTGCTTTTATTTAAGATTGTTAATGAATTGCACGCTATATTTTAAATAAATTCATCGTATATGATATCTCATTTTATTTTTTTGATTCTGGATGCAATGAGCGGGAAATAATCGTTTCGCATACAAAAATTGAATATAACATACAACGGCAGGGTATCCCAAATACCAAAAGCGTTCATTATTGAAAGAACATGATTTTTTTTCTACATTCATTTATATTAGATATATTGAATATTTTTACATGTGGAAATAAATTTGTTTAACTATCTTTGTTGAGTTATATATTTAAAAATAGAATATTTCAATAAAAGATTATTCGACTCACAATCTTCTCAATAAATAAGTTTATGAATAAAAAATCACCTGGCGCACCATCATTAAAAGAGATCACTCTTCAAATGCTCTCTTACATCTCATTTTTGGAGAATAAAGCTTTATTCCGACAGAATGGGGCACCCTTAAGGGTGCTAAACCATTCAAAAATCAATTGCGACTCAAATTCAAGTGGAAGTGAAGTGCTGCTTTCAAATGGGTGATCTTCCACCTCGGTTTCAAAATCGGGAAGGTGGGAACTGGTTTTCATATCTTTCTCGTACTCAACCTTTTGTTCGAGCCTGGAAGTACTTCAAGTTTATATTTCCAATTACAATTATTACATTTATCATTACATTCAACAACGCCGCATACATGAACCCTCAAATCCCAACAGCGGAGAGCACAACAACAACCAATAATGTTTCAATTAAGACAAATTGTACTTTATCCATAACGTTTGATCTTAATGAAAATATGCCTTTAAATTCCTACAACGATCTTTCAACATGCGCCATTCAACAACGCTATGCTATTGTGCGTGATCTTTCTATGCTTTCTAACACATATAATAACACTCGAGTAATATATACAACTTTTCCAGATTCTGGCTACTTATCACTTCAAGCCTCAATATACGCACTTACCATGCCCAAATATGTGTTATACGTCAACAGCACAGAAGTCAAATCATTACCATCCACAGAATGGATCGAAGAATCCCTCAGCCGCATCCAAAAGAAACACGCCGATATACTTTTTGGGGGCTTTACGGAATTTCGCGGCCAAAAAGTAGGGATTGGTCCAAGTATCATCTCATCTGATTTAGTTCGTGAATTATTATATTATACGAATTCTACTTATTTATCGATTCCTCCGTTGTTAGCCATATCACTAATACGGAGCAAATCGTTAAAAGTCATCTGGAATTCATACCAACAAATGAAGCCTAATATTAATTATAATTACATTAAAGGATATCAAAGTATATCATATCAAAAATGTCCAAATGTTAACAACACAAATGAAAATTCATTTGCAGTGTTATTACCATTGTTCAAACGTCAATACATTTATAAATATATGGACACATGTTATGAGAACCAAACATTGTTACCTAAATATTACGTTTTAGTTCAATGTGAAAATCGATTTCGCTTAAATTTAACCAAAATCAAGACGAAATTTTCGAATGTTCATCACATTTGGTGTTATAACTGGAGTCCGATGTTTATGTTTCCGACTTATATCTCCGGCATGATACCTGTTGACTTTATCATGCGTTATGATGATGACCATTGTCCATTCAACAAGAACTTTAATTATAATTACGTAAATCGATCAAAGAATAAGAACATAATAATTGGCACTTATAAATACACTCATTTATTATCAAATTGTAATAATAACAATAAAAATAAAATTAAGGGTTGTAAAGGTAATGATCACGTGGCATCACCAATAATGTATAGAACATTACACTCAAAAATATCGGCAAGAATTAGGCCCCAAGACTTCACGCACGGAGAAGACATCGCAATGTCAGTAACCGCTAAGTTGGAGTGCGGAACGTTAAGCGTGTATCGACCGTTTAAAGTGTATATGGATTTGGCCGACGGTTTGGGGCACGCCAGTGATGATGAGTTTAAGGAAATTAAAAAGGTGGAAACAAGTGAATTGGTGAGCGACATTTATTGCTACTATAGAAATAAATGCGGATATATCCCCGAATGCTTCGTAAATGAGAGTACGAAATCGAGAGGAGATATTGATAAGATAAAATTCCACCACTCGGAATTTATAAAAGAGAATATGATAATGTGATTAATAAAGATGTGTTTAGAATGTTTGAAATGAAGTTTGTATGAATCAAAGATTTGATATTTATGATTGTTATATAACAATATTATGGAAGAAGAAGCGAATATTTCCTTGGAGCATTACTGGGAGAGGATTCTGATCCAATATTTTGTCTATCGGCTAGCTGATGCCCATTTAGGAAAGTATCTGATGACGACCCGCTCATGTTTTTGGTCTTTTCTTTTATCTTTCAAAATTATAATTTTTTCAAGCATTTTTCTATATTAAACATATTTTATTTTCATTTAAAATATCAAAAGATAACATTAATATATTCATTAATTACGTTATCTTGGCATAAAATAATAACATATAAGTATATTTGTTTTATTAGAATTTTATAATTATGTTAAAATATCAAATATTTTAAGTAGAAATTTATTTTTAGCAATGAATACATCTCGAATTATCTTTTGCATGCAAGAAGTTATCTGTATCAGTGGAACTATCTTTGGATGCTTTTGTAAGTGATACTTCATTTTTCCTATTAAGTAATTTAACTATTTCATTATGACCTTTGTTTGTTGCGAAAAGAAGTGCTGTTTTAAATTAATCACTTAAATTCCAAATGTTTTTTAAACGCATCAAATCTTTATAACAAATTTCTTATGTCACAAGAAAACATCCTTTAAATTGGTATCAATTTTTTGCTGGAGTAAGTATTTAACAATTTGAATATTTCCATTTGAGGCTGCAATAATTAGTGCCGTTTTATATAAGTTAAATAAACTCCAAATTTTTTTTTTGAGACATAAAATTTTCAATTTAAACTTTAAATATTATAAAAAAACATCTTTATCATTTACATCTATTTCTTTTTGTTCAAGAAGTAATTTAACAATTTCTGTAAAATCTTTAAGCGAAGCCCAAATAAGAGCTGTTCTTTATAAATTAAATTAACTCCAAATTTGATTATTATACATTAAATAATTAAAATTAACATTAATTCAAATAAATATATATCTTTAGCATTAATATCAATCCCTTCTTGAATAAGAAGTAATTTAACGATATCAATTGATTCATTCCAAGAAGCTTTAATAAGAATTGTTTGATATATTATGAATAAATTCCAAATAATATTCACAAATATAAAATATTTTATAATAACCTTAAATTAAATAATTTAATATTTTTAGCATTTAAATCAATTCCCTTTTGCCTAAGAAGTAATTTAACTATTTCAATGTGATTGTTATCAAATGCAAACATTAGTGCTGTTTCAAATATCTTGAACAAAATTTAAAATTTAATTTAAAATAAAAAATTTTAAGAAAAAATTTTTAATATAATAAAACAATACCTCGAGCATTAATCGCAATTTTTTCATGTTTCAAAAGTAGTTGAACAATCTCATAATATCCTTCTTTTGATGCAATTATTAGAGCTGTATTAAATAATTAAAATAAAATTTATATATTATATAAAAATATTATAACAAGAAAAGATATATCAATTACAAGAAATATATATCTCTTGCGTTTATATCAATTTTTTCTTTCCTAAGAAATAATTTAATAATTTCTATTTGATTATTTATAGTAGCGACAATTAATGATGTTTTAAAATTTTTAAGCAAGTTTTAAATATTATTTACAAAAAGAAAATATTTTAATGATAATTTGAAACAAATTAAAAAACATCTTTTTCATTTATATCGATTCCTTTTTGTTCCAATAATAATTTAGTGATTTCAACATGACCATTTTTTGATGCAATCATTAATGCTGTTTCAAAGAATTTAAAGAAACCCCTAATATTTTATTGATACAAAAAATTAATAGCAAAAATACAAAAACAAATAAATAAACATCTTTGGCATTGATCTCAATTGCATTTTGTTCCAAAAGTAATTTAACAATTTTTATGTAATTAAATTTAGATGCAACCATAAGTGATGACACATATAATATTATAAAATTACAAACATTATTTTAAAATATTAAATTATTTAAATAAATTTCAAATAAAACAAATAAATATCTTTTACATTAACATCTGTTTCTTCTTGTTCAAGAAGTAATTTAACAATTTCTATGTGACCATTTTCAGATGCTAAAATAAGTGCTGTCTTAAATAATTTAAAGTATTACCAAATGTTATTATGAAATATAAAATTAGTGAAATTAATTTTGAATCAAACAAAAATACATTTTGAGCATTGATATCAATTCCTTTTTGTTCAAGAAGTAATTTAACACAATTAACATGACCATTTTTAGAAGCACACATAAGTGCTGTATCAAATATATTTGAAATATTAAATATTTTCTAAAAATGATTTTAAATTTAATATTAAAACAGTTTTAATATTAATATCAATATCTTTAACTTCAAGAAATAATTTAACTATTTCGAAATTTCCTTTTTCTACTGCATAAATTAGAGCAGTATTATATATATTATATAAATACCAAATATTGTTTTAATGAACGAAAAATTTAAAACAAATTTTATATTAAATAATGAATCATCTCTCTCATTAATATCAATTTCTTTTTGCTCAAGAAGATATTTTACAATTTCAATATATCCATTTTCAGATGCCCTCATTAATGCTATATTAAATAATTTAATTATATTCCGAATATTATATTGAAACCCAAATTTATTACAAAAAACATTTTATATAATAAACTAATTTTTTTAATATTAGAATCAATTTCTTTTAATTCATAAAATAACTTAATTATTTCTATATAACCATTTTTAGCTGCATGTATAATTGCTCTACGAAAAAGTCAAAATAATTTTCAACTAAATAAAACAAATATTGGAAATTAAAAACAATCACTTAAATTATTGATATCAAAACATTTTTGCTCAAGAAGAAGTTTAACTATATCAGCAAAACCATTATCATAAGCAATCATAATTGCTTTAATTTCTTAAATAAATAAACTCCTAATATTATATAAAAATATCAAAACAACGAAAAAAATTTAAACTCAAAACAAAGATTTTTAATATCAATTTCATTTATTTTTTCTTCAAGTATAAATTTTACAAGTTCATAATTTCCAGAAAAAGAAGCCGAAATTAAAATATTTTTTGGTATTTGATTACTTACATTCAGAAAATATTTAAATAAAAAAATATTTCCGACTTTTGCTGTTTCATTTAATATTGGATTTAATTCGATTTTATCTTCTAAAAATGATAAAACTTCATAATTATTATATAATATACATAATTTACCTAAATTAGTTACATCTTTAGGAATACAAATTTTGTTTTCATATAAATAACGAAAAATATCATTTCGATGAAATTCAATTGCTGATTCATATGCTCCAGTAAAATATTTATTATTTTTCTCACATAAATGAAAAATTTCTAAGTTTCCACCTGCAATTGCATATTTACATGTATTTGTTAATTTAGAATAGTTTAACATCAAGAATTTAAAACATTTAACTGATCCGAAAAATGCTGCATAATCGATTAATGTAACATTTTCTTTATTAATAAATGAACATATTTCATAAAGCGATGGTTCGATTGTTTGGTTAAAATCAAAATTTGTTTGTGATGATATTTCTTGAAGTTTTTCTATTTCATCATTTCGAATTATTTTAGCAATTTCATTGGTATTACGTCCTTCTTTAATTAATTGTTTATGAAGTTCCCAATCATTATTTGAAAGTTTTTTAATATTTTTAGAGAATTCTTTTGTAAATTTACCAAAAATTCGAAAATCATTAATTTCTTCTTTTGTGTTGTAATGTATAAAATACAAAGATTTCTTTCTCTTTACAAAATTCTTATCAATCATTTTTTGATTAATCATGTTTTCTAAGATATAATTCGATTCTTGAGAATTCAAACTAAGCATATAAAATGTAAAAACATTAGTTATTTTGTGTTTAACTTCTTTTTCTTTTGCTTCAATTAATTGTAGAAATTGAAGATAGATATTAATGTTTTTATGTTGCGAAATATACGATGAATATATTTGTCGAATGATGATTATATTAAAAGAAAAAAGGGAATCATTATATAAACCCAATAATTCATCAACTGTTTTGTTAATATTATCTTCATTTATGTTCTGGATTATATTTTGAATATTTTTTAGATATTGCATATATAATTTTTCATTGATTTTCTCTGGTTCATACTCCATGAAACATTAACGCATTAGAAAACCGGTTTCCTTTCAAATATTGCACTTTTCTTATTTTTTGTGGTGGTTCACATTATTGCAAATAAAAAAATCAAAAAGAAATTAGATTTATTTATATCTAAATATATTTTAATTATATGGTAATATTTCATCAACATTCCCCACTCCGAATAGGAAAATTCTCAAGTTATTGGATTTAACTCTTCCAACGTTATATAAAATGGTTTTTGGTATATATTTTAAAGTGATGTGAGAATATTCTTGAACAATTTTCAAAAGCAATAATATTTTCATTAAATTTTTAGATTATTCTTAAAAAAGGATGTTAATTTTATTGCTATTGTACAATTTGACTTTAAAGTGAAGACCGTGTCATTTGAACGACCGTTTTGTGGCAGTTTTTGATATTTCAAACTGCTTTTTTCTTTATAAATTATATAATTTTTGCCATTTAAATTTCGCTTGTATTGATTCGTATTGGAGTAATAAGCGTTTTTTTGTTGTTCTTTCATCATTATTGATAAAAATGTGTTTTTTCTTTCATTAAAATTATTGAAAAAGTTGATTTAAAATATTGAAAAAGTTGAGTGAAAATATTCTCTTCACTTTTCATGTCAAAGGATATCCCAAAATACCAATTTACACAAGAACAACTTGATGCTTTGAGGCTCTCCTTCAATGGAATTGATAGTGACAAAAATGGGTATCTCTCTAAACAAGAAATTTCTCAATTCATGCAAGCAAACCAACTTGATCCACGTTTTGTTGAGGCAATCTTCAAGCTTTTCGATAAAAATCAGGATGGTGAACTTTGTTTCGATGAATTCCTTGAATATATTGATGCTTGCAATAAATCAGCTATTGATCCAACATATCTTTTCAAAATGATTTTCGAAGCAATTGACGTAGATCACGACGGTTCATTAGACGCTGCAGAAATGGTTGAATTTGGAAAATTAACAGGATTCCCAATGACATTGGAGCAAGCGCAAGAAGATATCAAGGTTCTCGACAACGACGGAAACGGCAAACTTGATTTCCAAGAATTACTTAAAGCCTTTGGATTTTAAATTAAAGCAATCCATCTTTTTTATTTTTATTTTTTTTTAAATAACAAACTCTTAGTGCAACTTGTCAGCAAGCTACTGTAAAATCCCATTCAATAATAAAGACTCTTTTGGATTATTCGATCCATTTCCAAGTTAAATTTTGAAAATGAATTTTTTTAATACTCTAATATTCTGATGTATTGAAAAACAATATATTTTATGACGGGTTTTTTGATTTTAATTTATAGAATAAATTTTTTTTCGGAGATATTTTCTTGTGAATTTTTTTGCCACATAACTTAATCGAACAAAGCTATTGAAATTTAAGTAAAACACTTTTAATGATCCATTTCTTTCTCATCTTCAACAGGCAAGGGAAAACTCGTCTTACAAAGTGGTACGAACCTCAAACGAAAAAAGATAAAGATAAGATTATTCGCGAAGTAACAAACTCAATTTTATCTCGCCCAACAAACTTCTGTACCTTTATTGAATGGAGAGATCGAAAGCTTGTCTACAACAGGTACGCGAGTCTTTTCTTTGTGATGTGTGTCGATGTAAATGATAATGAATCAATGATTCTTGATATTATTCATTTCTATGTCGAAACACTTGATTCATTTTTCGGAAATGTCCGTGAAGTTGATATAATATTTGGCTTCCATTATGCATACATGCTGCTTGATGAAATAATATTAGCAGGAGAATTTGTTGAAAGTTCAAGGATTAACCCGATCCAATCTCTCATAGATCAGCGAGATGCAATTGCTTCAGAACCTGGAAAACCGTTTGAACTCTAAAAACAAAATATTTATCATATATCAATTTTTTAAATTATAACAATGCCTTATTTTCTAAGGCTTCTTTGAATAATTTTAGTTATTGTGAGCATGGAAAATAATAACATTTAATTATAATTTATGATTTAATTATAAAACTTGATTTATCTTTTGGACCAACGAATTATTCGATCAATAAATCTCTTTCTCTATGTAAAAGCAATTGATATGATATATAAGGCTTACAAAATTTTGAACGATGAAATAAGAAAAGTTTTCATTATTTTAATTTTCTAACTCTATTCTATTACTTACATTCATCCATTCACCAAGCTTTTAGTTTAAAACAGAAAAAAATTAGATCGAGTCAAAAAAATTTATTGAGATGACAACCGGAGATATGCCTCTTTTCCTTTCTGGTGACCTCTATTTCCCGCCATATCATAAAACTGGATTGCCTCTTTAACACTTTTATAAGTCCCGATTCCATTTTCAAGGCATTCACCATATCTGTACATAGCCTCAACATTTCCTTGTTCAGCAGACAGACGCATATATTTTGCGTAATCTTCTATGTTTTTTTCGACTCCTGTTCCATTTAAGCAACAAAGCGCATATGCAAATTGTCCTTCGAGATTATACTGGTCAGCAGCCATTTTGAAGTATCCTGCTGCTTCTTTTTCATTGTGAGGAACGCCGTTACCGTTCTGGAAAAGATAACCAAGATTAATTTGGGCTTCGGCGTCTCCTTGAGCTGCAGCCTTCTTATAGTATTTTATGGCTTCACCAACGTCAGGACTGACACCAACACCATTAAGACAACATGTTGCATACGTCGTTTGTGCTTTAATATGTCCAAGATCTGCTGCTTTTTTAAACAAAGAAACGGCTTTCTGTACATCTTTTTCAACACCATTAGAAACTTGATAACAAATTCCAAGGTTGTAGACTGCTTCTGGGTAATTCTGTTTGGCTGATCTTTGATAATATTCAAAAGCTTTTTGGGGATCGCGTGGAACACTATCACCTGTGTCAAGAAGAACTGCATATAGAAATTGCGCCTTTGGGTCGCCTGCTTCTGCAAGTCTGAAAAGTCTAAGGTTTTCCTTTTCCTGTTCTTCTGTAATTTCCATTTGCTGGTAACGGATTCCAATTGAAAATCCCAACTTTTTGAGAAAAACCGTATATTATGATAACAAACTTTTTTTTAAATTTTATGCATACAAGCAAGAATTTTAAGAATTTGCGAGTCCCAAATAATAACTATTATTTTGAAGAATTTATTAAGAAATTAATAAGTTGATGTCATTTCGATATTAATCTTTCAATCAAAATTAACAATGTTCATAATGTTGATATATTAGTATAGTAGAAAATAGAATCATATTTTAAAACATATTGTGGTTACGTTGGACTAATCGAATTTTAAAATTTGTCTTCAGTTTGAATTTTGTTGTTTTTTATAAGATTACCAAAAGGTTTTATTCAGCAATTTCCAAGTTTTCAATTCAAATATAAATAGTTACAGTATTTTAAGCCTATATGTGTTCCATAGTATTCTTTTAAAGCATTCTAATTTTGAAATAAATTAACCTTTTCTTTTCGCTAAAACGATTTAACTCAATTTTAAATCTTCTCGATTATAGAGTCAAGTAAAACTTTAGAGAATTTTCAAAATGATAGGATACATTCTTTTATTTATTACTTATACCAACGAAGAAGAATTTAAAGGAATCGAATTCAATGAAAAGAATAGATTTAAGCCAGGAGAAGGAGACATAAAAATTATTAATTGCAAATTCACTGATTACACAACAGGAGTTATAATAGATATTCAAAATCCTATCAATCTTGAAATAGAGGACTGTATTTTTAAAGAAAATCAAGGAATTGAGGGCTGCATAAATTTGGGTAATGTTAAATCAGTAAAAATAAAAAACACAAAATTTATTAATAATAAGGGAACGAAAAATGGAATTATTGTTAACTCCATTGATTCGAATGTAAATTTCATCGGATGTACATTTGATGGAAATGAACCAGGAGATAATGGTTGTTTTCTTTATTTAAAAAATTATGCAGGTATTATTGACAATTGCATTTTCATTGATAATTCATATGAAAGCTTTGCTGTTATATCAATAGAAGGGAATTATAACAATGAAAAAATAATTTTAAGTAATTTAAAATTTTCATGTCCGAAAGGAAAAAGTAAGAACAATATATTTCATCTAAAAAAAACTGGTGAATTAGAATTTTCTAAAATAACATTTGAAAATTTTTGGTGTAATGTTCATGATATTTTTAATTTCGAAGAGATTTCTGCAAAAATTTGTTTCAATCAAATCTCTTTGAAAGATATTTCAACAAATAGTATTTTCGGCCTATCAAAAATATCTAATACCATTTTAAATTTCTTAAATTGTGATTTTAGAGATTGCTCCATGAATATCTTCAGAATTTTACAAGATGTGTCTATTGAAGATATCAATTTTCAAAAATGTTTTTTTAATTCATTTGCAATTTTTGATGTTTATATATGTAAGAAATTTTCACTTATTGAAACTCAATTAGATAAATTTGAGATTATTGGTAGATCTTTAATGTCTTGCCAAATAAAATCATTAATAATTGAAAATTGCACTTGTTATGGATTTGAACAAGGGGATATTCATTACATTAAATCGGATGGATTTGATATTACCATTAGAAATAATTCATTTCAACAAATATCTTTAGAAATTGAAAATATAAATTGTAATAAATTCATTTTTGTAAATAACCAAATCAATATTTTTAATTTGAATATTGAGGCTCAACATGTAGAATTAGAAAACATTTCTTCATATTCAGATAAAAATTCATTAATTTTTAGCTCTTCCTCTTTTTTTGCTAAAAATATGAGTCTTTTTGATGGAAATTTCAAAATATCTATACCGAAATTAAATGCAAAGTATATGATTGGAAATTCACAATTTAATTGTAAATTTGAGATAGCACTCGATAAACAAATAAAACAAGATGGAAATTCTTTTGAATTTTTGATAAAGAATTCTTCTTTTTCAAAAAGCTTTGTTTTCACTGGAACAAAAGGAGAAATTATAACCAATTCGTTCTTTGTAGTGGAAAAATCAAATTTTAATTCATGTTATTCGAATGATGAAAATGTTTTATTATTCCCATTTTCTAATATAAAAATATCAAATTCATATTTTCTAGATACACCAATTTTAATATCTAAAGCAAAAAAGGCAGAATTTTTTAAATGTTCTTTTTCTCAAAAAAAACATTTTGTTCCAAATACATTACGCTTTATAGATTCAGAAGAAGTTGATTTATATTTTCAGGAGTGTTGTTTTAATTTTTATCGTAAAAATAATTATCATATTTTAGTCGAATCCACAGCAAAAATAAAATTTGGTCCAAAAAATTGTATCTATGGGAATAAAAAAGTTTTCTTAAAGGCACAAAATGATGAGTATAATGGGGAATGGGATTGTAATGAATGTCATGTTCCTAACATTATTATAAAACGTAACTTCATACGATATACAGTAATAGCATTAGTTGTTCTTGGTAACTTAACAATTGCTTTAATATTTGGTTATAATTATTTAAGGAAACGATATTGTAGTGATGAAGGAGAAATTTTTTCAAACGATTTCGAAAAGAACACATCTCCTGAAGGAAATTCGATAAATATTGGCGAAATGACACAAGAAAATCCTTTGTTTACTGCAACAGAAACTTTTGGAACTCAAGAAGATGTATTTCAACATGATTTTGATGAAGAAAGCAATGGTTTCTTATGAAAATATAAATAAATGAAATCCGTTATAAATGTTTTTATTTGTTTATTAATAAAACTTGAGATAAAATTGGATAACAATTTAATCTATTTTAGCATTTAATGCCCGGGACTTTATTTTAGAGCGTAATTCTTCTTTGTATAACTGGATTACTGTAAGTCCGAGTTCGGCAAAAAAGGAAATAAGACCAGCAATAATTCCAATTTGCTTAGATTTGTTGTTTGAATATCCAAGCCAACGAGAAATTTTGTAGACTGAATAGGCAACCAATGGAACAGTAATTATTAAAATTACAATTGTTGATACAAAGTTCATTACTTTAGCCCTTCGTAAATCATTTGGTAAAGCTCTTTGAGCTTGAGCATTCTGAAGACGCATACGCCTGTGAATTAATTTTGCTCTAACGTCGCCAGTTGGCTGAGGTTTGGTATGTGGCCATTTAATATCGAGTTTTCCACCCTTAATATGTTCTCGAAGCGAAAAATTCGGATCTTTTTCACACAGCTCGTGTAGCTCACTAAGTGTTTCTTTCTTTTGATTTGGGAGAATGATTTGGAGATCACACTGCATGAAATTAGCTTTAATGAACGATAGAAGTTTTGGGGCTACCCGATTTGACCGTTAAATTCTATCCAATGGAAGATTTCATCAAAGGAATTCCAAAATGTGAGTTACATATGCATATATGCGGCAACACCGAACCCGAACTTGTTTTTAAAATTGCTGAAAGAAATCACGTCAAAATTCAATATGAATCAGCAGAACAATTAAGAAAAGCCTATCATTTCAGTTGTTTGCAAGAATTCCTAGACATTCTCAAGCTCTGTTCCTCAGTTGTTAAAAAGCCACAAGATCTTTATGATATAACATATGATTATCTTGAAAAAGCACATTCTGACAATGTTAAATACTGTGAACTCTATTTCACACCACAGAGCTTCAAGCCAGATATGACATTTGATGAAGCAACAGAAGCAGTTGTTAATGCCTGTAAAAATGGTGAAAAAGAACTTGGAATTAAATCACGTCTTATTCTTTGTCAACAAAGGTACCAACCCGAGTCTTCCACCATTGAAGTTCTTCATGAACTTTTAAAATGTCCATTCAAAGATTATTATGTTGCAGTTGGTTTAGCAAATGCTGAATTACCTTATCCACCAAAGCTTTTTGTTAACATGTTCCAAGAAGCTAAAGCGTCAGGCTTCAAAATCACAATCCACGCAGGTGAAGAAGGCCCATCGGACTACATCAAGCAAGCGATTGAATTGTGCAATGCCGATAGAATTGATCACGGAAACAGTGCACAAGATGATCAAAGTGTTGTAAGCATGCTTAGAGAAAGAAAAATACCTCTTACAATGTGTCCTTTATCAAATTTAAGGCTTAAAGTTATTAATGATCTCAAAGAACATCCAATTAAAAAATTCCTTGAAAATGGTCTTTTGGTTACAATTAATTCGGATGATCCCGCATTCTTCGATGGATATTTAAATAAGAACTTCATCGAAACACAAAAAGAATTGGATTTGTCAAAAGAACATATAATTCAATTAGCAAAAAATAGTTTTATTTCTTCATTCCTTTCAGAAGAGGAAAAACAAAAAGGAATTATGGAAATTGATAATTATGTTAAATCTTTTGCTGGCTAAAATATATCAAATATTCTTCGCATTGATTATTTTTTTTCCAAATTTTTTATTTATGATGAACATGAATATATTTTACAGTAAGCTAGTTTATAAAATTATATTTATAATTAAATTTTAATTTCAAAGCTTTTCTTATCTGCTTGTTAAAAATTTTATCATCTAAAAGAAATTAACTTATTTAATCGGAAATTTTTCTTGTTATTCCTGATTTCATCATAAATTATTATAATTTTCCTTTTTTGTTTGCTGTTATTGAAAATTCTTTTTATATTAAGTTACCCTAGATTTCCTACAATTCGCTAATTCCCAACGACAAATGAATGAAAAATCATCGTACTAATATTCAAAATCTCAAAGGGCCATTATTTGTCACTTTTTACATAAAAACAGATGGAAAAGTGAACGTTAATTCGCAACAAAAGAATTTGAATGAAAACAATAAACAACATTAAACATTCCATATATTCATACACCGAGAAATTAAAAATCACAAATAACTTCAGAATATTTTCGTTTTAAAAAGATGAATTTGTGACATGCAATCGTGCAAGAAGTGCAGCCTCATGTGCAGACATACTATCGGCATTTTCCTTTATAAACTGTTTAGGATCTACCTTTCCTACGTGCCATAGTTCGTAGTCTGATTTCTTCATTGTTGCTTCCTCTAAGATACTTTTTCTATAGTTTTCGGCGGTTGCAGTTAAATTCTTCTTATCGTTCTTCTGGAATGACGGGATTTCAAACCCTGTTGACCACGTTGGTCTGTGGAGCGACTGAAGCATATGTTGTTCATGTTCGTTCATTTTGAAAACAATTGGCATTTCATAGAAAGTGAGATTGATACCACATTTCTGCGTTTTCGCAGATGGGTATATCAAATTTGCAAAATTTTAAAGAATTGTTTTTAATGAATCAATTTTTACTGGTAAGACTTATTATTCATAATTTTAAAATTAATTTAAAATTATCTTAAGTTCATTGAAAATGAAAAAAAGAAAAAAAACGACACGAACCAGATTCGAACTGATGAGGGATAAACCCATGGGGACTCAAATCCCACGCCTTAACCACTCGGCCATCGTGCCATACATTATTTAATTTGTAGACTTAAATTAATACTATTATAACTATCGTCGGGTGTTTTTTTCGGATCCCTCGATATTATTTCTCATATTTTAATTAAATAACATCAAAACATTTTCCAGTAAATGAATCTTTTTGTCCAATTTATCGAGGCCAAAAACCTTCCTTCAATGGATGTTAATGGCTTAGCTGATCCATATTGTAAAGCATATTTTTCAAATGATAAAAAACATAAACAAAAAACAAAAATAATATATAAAACACTTCATCCAGTATGGAATGAACTTATAGTTTTTGATTTAATAGGTGTTCCACAAGATGCACAATTTTGCATTGACATGAAAGACAAAGATCTTGTTTCTTCAGATCGAATATCTTCGACTAAAATTCTGCTTTCTGCACTTACTATTGGCAAAGTATCCGAATTATGGATTCAAATGACACCTCATAAAGGAGTCAAAAAAGGCGGCAGCCTGCATATACTCCTTCACATGGCACCAAAAGGCAGTAAGCCCTTTGTTGAATTACCACCATCTATTCCAAATTCTTCGTCACCAAAATCATCAAATCCCAAATCACCAGAAATTTCGGAAGATATACAAACCATTACACTCAATTTATCAACTACTTCAGAAGAATCTTCACAACCCCCAGTAATTACTGAAAATGATTCTTCAACACCTAAACGAAAACGAAGGAAAACACATAAACGCAAAGAAAAAATGCATCGGAATTTAACACTACAGAACTATGTTGTCTATATTTCCTGTTTTACTGCTGATAATTTAAAAGATTATACATCACAGCCACTTTCTGAGAACGTTTATTATAAACTTCTTCACAGAGGCTGCGATGTTTATCTTGTTCCAGTTCGTTCATGCATCCAAGATGCGAAGGAACTTATGTGCACTATTGGAATGAATAAAAAAGCTCTTTTAATCCAAATCGGATCAACCGAAACAACTCGGCACATTAAAATTGTTTCCGAAGCGTTTAACGAAACGAATTTTCTTGTTCCGGATGCGTTAAATGAATCTCCAATCGGAGAAAAGATTTTCGAGGAAATGGAATTCGGCGAAATGATATCGAATCCAATTAATTTAAGTGATGTTATTGGAAATATGCAAAGTCCTTTTAGACTATATCATGATCAGGACAGGTTTTTGTTTAATTACTTTTACGCGCATGGATTAAGAGCAGTATCAAAGGGTATAATTGGCGGCTGCGTGTTTGTGCAAGTGCCGGCATTTTATAATATACCTTGCAACACGCAGACGTATTATGTGATGGAACTCATTCAGAAGATTTTACAATTGCCACAATTTCAATAAATCTTATTCGAATAAATCTGTGTTATATAGATGCATTGTTTTTAATGTTAAATAAAAATTTCAATAATTAAGTGATATTATTTATTCATTTTTAATACATTTTTTAATGTCGTGTAAATATTGTCATGTAGGAAGTGAAAGCAAAAATATATTTATTATGCATATCAAACTAATATTAATTTATTTGTAGATACGAAACAGAAGTTATACATGTTTGTTCTAAAAGTATTAGTAATAAATCATTTTTACATATAATTATTTCCTTTTACGGATATGTTATATCACTTAAAATATTCATAGGAATAAAAATAATATATTGAGAGATATTTTAATACAAAACATAATTATTACGATAATGGCATGGCTTTTTACAGTGAATAATTATTCAACTAATATATTTGACAATTCTTTTTCTGTTCCTTTTCATGTTTTCTTTGTTTGACATTCATTTCCACTTTCTTTTCTTCTTTTTCTTCTTTAATTTCCAATTCTTCATTAGGCGAATCCAAACTTCCGAAATCATTTTTGATTTTCTTTCCTCTTTTTATTAATTCATCAACAATTGCAGTTCTTACTTCTTCATAATTAGCTTTAACTAATTCTTCATTTTTATCCTCTTTTAATTCATTTAATGCTAATTCTTTTAAGTTCTTTAATAAATATATTAAATATTGATCTCTGAAATTTTGGAAATGCCTTTTCTGTTTTTGATTATCTTTGCTTTTACCGTCATCAAAATTCAACTTCCATCCACTAAGTCCATTTCCATTTTTCTTGTTTTCTTCATTGTTTTCGATAACCATAGTTCCTGTTTCATTGAAACTGTTGTTTACAACAAAAGTGCCAAGATTCTCAACAAAAGTTCCAGAATCATTTGCTATGAATGTACCATCATTATATAGTATTGTCTTTAATTGATCTTGATTCACAACAAATGTTCCTGTGTATTCTTCTTCTTCGTTTTCATCTTCATCTTCGTATTCATACTCATCTTCTTCATATTGGCCATTATCATCATCACATGAAGAAACATGTACAGGTGGAATATATCCTTGTGTGGTGCGTACAACAAGCGTTTCTCGTTGAGCAGATGCAAGTGTTGAGTTATCCTTATTAGGATCCAATACTTTATTCGAAAAGTGCAGTTCTTTTTGATTTGCGTTCCGATCTTTGAATAATTGAACAAGATCTTGGACAATTTGAACATACCTCCCATCAGAGTTATGGATGAATGGATCATTAAGAAGTTCGGATGCTGTAGGACGGAGTTGTGGATCTTTTTTCATTATCCTTGAAATGAACTCTCTAAATGCATGGGATGAATGTGGTGGTGCTTGAGGTGGATCATTACGAGGAATTTGCATCATTGCAGGAAGAACACCAATATCAAATAAAGGTGGGTAACGAGAATACAATTCAAGAGCAGTAATTCCAAATGACCATATATCTGCTTTTGTGTCGTGCCCTACACCTGTTATAACTTCTGGTGCCATCCAAAAAGGGGATCCAATAACAGTACCTGTTTTGGAATTTAAATCACTAAGTTGGGCAGATACACCAAAATCACAAAGCTTAACTTTTCCAGCTGATGTTATAAGGATATTGCCTGCTTTGATGTCTCTGTGAATTCTATTTTTAGAATGGATATAAACTAATGATTCCAAAACACCTCGGCATATGGCAGAAAGCTGTAGTTCATTGAGTCCACTATCGATAATGTTCATAATATCTGATAATGATCCTCCATCGCAGTACTCCATTATGAGCCATAATTTTCCTTCTTCAAAGAACCAACCATAATAATTTACAATGGAGTCATGGTGAAGATCTATAACCATATTAATCTCGGCTAATAAAGGGAGCCAGTCTGTTTCTAATTCAATGACCTTAATCGCTACGATTTCTTTTGTATGCTTATCAATACCCTTAAAAACTTTACCATATGATCCTTCACCAATTTGCTCGATTATTTGGTAATCTTCTTTTTTTAATATTTTTGTTTCTTTTTCCATTTTGTTGGTTTTGGTGACGGTTTTTTACAAGTTTTACAATGAAATTTCCCATAATTTTGCGCTCGTTTTGAAAATGTGGTGACTTTTTCAATCAAATTGTTAAAAGGTGAAATCTCTAAACGGTCTTGCCCGGATAAATTAAACAGGGTGAAAAACCGTAACTTCAATGAAAAATTAATTTTTCTCCACATCTAATTTGAATTTGAAACTCCTGTTTTAATTCTGATCTTAAAAAGATTTAATTAAAAAAAATGCCAAAACATTTTGAAGTTACACAAGAAATTATCTTACATCTGGTTTTATTACAGTGTATTTATTTGATGAAATTCTTTTAAATTTTTGTGATTAACAAATCCTTTTGGATTTGAAAAATTATAATGAAATTTCATTAGAAAATTCTTGGTGATTTTGAAGACAAGCATTTACGAAATAAAAAAAAGGACAGAAAAAAAGCAAAATCATTTGGGAAAAGATTAATCTTGGATGGAAAATTTGACTAAAGAAGAAATTTATAAAGTTTTAACAAAATTTAAAAAAAAAGCTTTTGTTGAATAAAGTAAAAAGTTCACTTGAAGATATTTTTGAATTATAAATGATTGAAAAATATTTCTATAGTTTCTCAAAAAGTTAAATGCGTGGCAAAAACAGAGGGGATGTGACCGTTTATGTTTTGACAGTTTTACTGACGGTTTTTGTTTCTAAGAATGTTGTTCCAAAAAGCTCTCCAAGTTTCTTCAAATGAATTTCAAACAAACTTGGAAGCTCTTAAATTAGGTGTACGTCATGATTGCCGTGGTTTTGAAGCTCCACGTAAACTTGAAATTATTGATTCAGATAAACCTGGATCTGTATGCGTAAAACTAGGGAATACCATGATCACAGCAATGTCTACAGCAAAAATTGTTGTTCCAAATGAAAATAATCCCAACAAAGGATTTTTTTCTGTTTGTTTCCAATCCTCCAATCCTAATATATTTCCTAATACCACAACTAAAACATTTCAAACATACTTTCAATACATTTGGCGAAGCTCTAATATTTTTGAAGAATCAGCTCTCTGCATGAAACCAGGAGAAAAAGTTTGGCGCATTACCACACAAATATTTATTGGCGATGATGATGGAGGGTTACTAGATGCTTCTGTTATTGCTTGTTACATTTCACTGAGTCAACTTCGATTTCCCTCATTTGATACATCATCTGGACTTCTTTACAGGCCATCACAACGCCGTACACATAAAATCGCTTTTATAATTAAGCCAGTGTGCGTAACTGTCGGCTTCTTTAAGGGAAAGATTCTTGTCGACCCAACGCTTGTTGAACTTCACTCATGCGACGGTTTTTCACTTTTTGTGTTTGACGAATGGTTACAACAAATATTTCTTGATTCACATATGCCACAAAATATTGAAGATGCGCGAAATATAGCAATGGAAGTAGCAAAAACTTGGGCAGCTATAACTAATGATGCAGTCAATTCTTTCAAACCACACTTGTTTTCAGTTGGAAACGAATCTGATTTCTTAGGATATGAACCACATAAAACAGAAATAAAGGTGTCTAAGAAAGCAACAAAAACAAATGAGTTCGAGATTTGGAAAGGAGATCTGAAAAGTGAATTTGTGCTGGACTTCTTTGATGAAGAAAATGAAAGCGAACCAACAGCTTCAGAAAGCGAAAATAATACAAAAGAAAATTGGCTTCTTTCTTCCTTAAGGTCTTAAGTATTAATGTTTTAATAAATAAATTACAATTGTTAAGGATTCAATCATAACCGTTTGTATACGATCAAAATATATTCAAAAAGTGAATTTGTGATGTGATGGGAAACCGTTTAAAACTGCTGACCAAAATATGAAAAAAGAAAGTTCAATTTATAGATTTGGGTTATTTTTCTATATTGTCGCATTATTACCAATTTCTGCTTCTCTATTATGTATATTGTTATATATACTTTCTCATGATATTCAACGCTTCCCTTTGATTTCTGAAGCTACAACAATTTTACCTGAAAGTAGGATATATTCTGTTGCAATCAATATCACTTCTTGGTTGACAATACCATTATTCATTATTATTGATAAAATCCTTATGATTCGATTTAAAAACAATAAGTGCGATAAATCATTTTCAATCAAAATTACAAGGTTTATAAGAAATGTAATAGCCTTTCTTTCTTTTGCATCACTAATTGCATTATCAACGGTCAATCTTGCTGGTAGCCAAAAGTATCATTCTTTATTTGCTATTATTACTTATGTTTTGTTATCTATTTATTTCTATATTATTGACTCGCATATGGAGAAGGCGAAACTTGATGTTCAAACAGTTGATTTTGTTTGGGATTTTATTGGACCAATTAATTACATCTCCGGTTTTCTTATACTTTTGAATTCCGATCAATTAGAAAACGCAATATACACCATGGCCTCTTTAATGCAGATCATTGGCTATGTTCTTCTTTTCACAAAATTCATATCTATTTATAAGCGACTCCCGTCATTCGGAATAACGCTTAAAAGCGAATAAATGTTTTTCATCAAAGTAAAACTCTCATAATAATAATTTTATTTCTTTACTAAGTATTTCTTTTTGTTCCATATTAAATTTATGTTGAACTCATCTTTAGTACTGTTGGATAAAGCAAGTGTATGGCTCACCTTAAAACCCAATGGGTATTATGTTATTGCTTTCCTTACTTTATAATGAAATATTAATAATTTGTTCTTATTAATTCACGTTTAATTTCAAGGTTGATATTTTGATATTAAGTTGTTTCAAATTTAGGCATGGTGAAATTTCTCGATTAGGTTAATATGAAAGAGAAATATTCGTATGTGGACATAAACGTTTAAACGTTCGGCTTTGCATTTAGACCGTTAGTGTTAGAATTCATAAGTTCGCGAACAATTTTATTTTTCCAAATCTCCCATGTTAACAATTCAATTGATCTTTCAAAATAATAAACAAATTTTTTTAATTATATCATTCAAAAAGTATTTCTTCTTCGGGGTTGGCCAAGTGAACTTTAGATGTTGTCGTTATTTATAAAGATTATTACAGGAATCATTAATTGACATTAGATTATTACAGAGGATATTGGATCTAATTTTATGTATAAAGTTATGGCATTATCTATTTCAAATGATATAGAAAATATTACTTCAGAAGAAATTTAAGTTTCAGTATTCACAGGTATAAATTATTATATTTACACATTTTCTTCAAATGAAAATGTATCAATGAATAAATTAACGCATAATACAACAAATAATATTATTCCATTCACAGAAACAAATATATATCTTCATATATCAGCAGTTGACTTTGCAGAAAATGTAGGAGAAATAAAAACATTTTTAATTCCAGAGAATCCAAATATTCCATCATTAATAACAAATTTAAAATCTGAAATGTTAATACCTACCAAAAGTGTTTCATTTTCATTCACCTATTCAAATTCACAATCTATAATGAAAAAATACATTCATTTCACGAAAGTACCCACATTTAAATGTTTCATAAAAATAAAATATAGTTTTGAATAAAAAAATTCTATTATAATGAGTTCCGATAAAAAATAAGCAAACCATTTATTGTTTCTGACATTTTTCTTTTATAGAGAACAAATCAACAATTTCAATATTTTTTGTATAATTAAGTGATGTTTTAAATATTTTAAAATAGCATATTATTAAAATAATCTTTGAATAAAATTAATAAATATCTTTAATATTAATATCATCCTTAACATTAATATCAATTCCTTTTTGATCAATAAGTAATTTAACTATTTCTGTATGACCTTTTTCAGATGCTACATAAGTGCCGTTCTAAATAATTTAAACAATTTCCAAATATTATTTTAAAATAGCATATCATTAAAATAATCTTTGAATAAAATTAATAAATATCTTTAATATTAATATCATCCTTAACATTAATATCAATTCCTTTTTGATCAATAAGTAATTTAACTATTTTTATATAACCTCCTCTAGATGCTAACATAAATAATTTAAATATAATATTTTCCAAAACAATTAACACACAAAATATTTTATTTATTAAGAGTATTTATTTGCGAAGTTCAATAACTGTTCATATGTTTCTGCTTCGCCAATTTCCTTTTCGATACCAGGATTTTTCTTAATAATTTCTGCAAAGAAATTATAGAAATGCTTCCTAAGGTAGAAGAAACCAATTTCAGGGTATTTCTTTGCGATTTCGAGATATTCGATCGAAAATTCCTTCAGCGGTTTTTGACCGTTTGGATCGAATTTTGTCGGATCGGAAAGAAGCGCTTGTCCGACCATAACGCCAGCTGCTCCTGTCTCTGAAAACATTTTTTCAGCGTCTTCGAGTGAACAAATACCTCCGTTTGCAATCACAGGAATATCAAGCGATTGGACAACATCTTTAATGATATTTGTAAGAACTTCTGCTTTTTTATCTCGTTGTTGGAACCTCCCATGTATCTCGATAACAGAGACTCCACATTCTTGAAGTTGTTTCGCATATTGAATTGTGAGATTTGAATCTGGTTGATTATCTTCTGTAGAAAAGATTCTGATTTTAGCTGTGATGGGAACAGAAACCTCTGATGAAAGACGAGTAAATAAATGCAACGAATTATTTCGCTTTTCTTCTGTATCGACCATAAAATATCCATAACCTCCACGCTTGGCAATGTGTTGAGTACATCCAAGATTTATATCAATTGCATCACAGTACTTGGATAAGTCAATAGCTGCAGTTACAATTGAATCTATATTTGATCCTGAAATTTGTGCGATCAATGGATGATCGATTTCGCATGTATTAAATACTCTACTTTGGTAACGATGTCCTTGATTCCATTGGTAAGCATTTATCATTCCAGTATAACAAACTTTTAATCCATGATTTCTACATAAAATACGAAAAGCCAAATCATTAACTTCAGCCATTGGAGCTAAGCAGATAGGTTTTTCTCCGAACTGCTTCCAAAAATCCCATGCTTTCTGTGCATGTGTTTTTGTTTCCATTCCACGGCCGAATTTGCATTGTCACTTTTCGCATGTTCTTTTCGTTGTTCGTAAAGTTCTTTTCACTGTTCGTAAAGTTCTATGTGTTATACGTAAAATAAAACCAAAACAAAATTAAAATTAAAAAAAATAATTAAATTCATTGTCATATATAAAAACATTTTAAAATTTATTTAAAATAAAACATATCATAAACGGCTTAAAACTTAGCAACTTGTAATGCCAGCTGAGCCAAATCTGGCAGCGCTTCTATTTCCTCAGCCTTTATTGCGTCTCTTTCTTCCGCCGACACAATGCTCATCAATTCCTCTGTCAAATTATCCATTTTGATTTCCTGCTTGAACAAGTACTTATCTGAATTCGAAGCGCATTTCACAGCAATCAGAAAGTCCCTTAGTCCTTGTGCGAACTGCTTGAAGTCCAACACGTTAAACCTCAAATAACCGGAGAAGTTACGTAGCATATTCATATCATTTGTTAAATTCTTTAATAACGTTACAACGTCGTTATCGAATTGTTGAGGCGGATAAGTAGAACTTGTAATTGTTTTAAAGAATGCGTTTAATGCCTTTGCCAATGAATTAAAAATCGGCGTATGGAATGTATCCGTCAAAGCAGTGAATATTGCTTGCATTATTTGCATCCTACAGTTTACTATTTCGTTAATGTTTTGTGCTTCATAATAATCTAAAATCAATGTGCGTAACATTTTCGATGATTCTTTAGCGACGTTTAATCTTTCATCAGTAATGAAATATGCTGAAATTTCTAATAATATTCCAACTGTTTCTGGCCTACGATTAAATGCACGTGAGAACTTTAATATTGGATATACTTCAACACGTGTTTGTGCTAAATTAGGTAATAATGGTTGAACAAATTGATCTTGTATCATTTGATAAAACACTTCCATTTGAACAAAATATTTACGTAGCCTTGAAAATATTATTAATGATACTTCTTTAAATTGAGGCTGTTGTAATAACAAACCTACAAATTGATCAATGATTTGTTTAATGACTTCAAATTCAAATGTGTTTATGACTGAAGTCATTGTCTCTGTTAATTGTGAAAAATACGCTTCGCTATTAACTAAAATTGTTTGTAATAATGGAATTATTATATCGACAAATTGTGAAAAGACAATTTCTTTTCGATTTAACTTGATTTTGGTGATCTCATTCATTATTTGTAATGCATTTACTACAAGTTGAATGTTACCTGATTGTGTCATTTGTAATATTATATGCGTTAATGAATTATAAACTTCCGCTGAATTATAATCATTGATTTGTGCTGAGCCTACATTTACAATAACTTTCGCGAGTTTTATCGAATGTTTAACATCAAACTTGACAATCCATTCTGGTAATTTACCTGTTAACATACCAAATATTGGTTCAGGTTCTTTACATAAAAGTAATGGTTGTCGAATTGATACATAATATAATGCATTTACAGATGATGAACGGACTGTTAAATCTTCACTTTCTAAGAAATGATACAAACAACTGCCGAAAACCGTCAGAAACTGTATTTCTTGATTCAAAAATCGTATCGAATGCGATAGCGCATACAAAAGTGAAACTCCGAATTCAATTGACTTTGAATTCTGTTGGTACTGAAAAAGTTTCGGAAGTATTCCTAAAAGTAATTCGTGTTCTTCTTGATTATTTAGACATGCATCTAAAAGTCCGAATGCATAACATAAAGAAGGTGTTATTTGTTGAATGGATAATAAGAATTCAATCATTCCTCTCTTATCTATAGCAGTTAGAAATATCCAACAAGCTTGACAATTAATTGATTTCAGTTTTCCTCCTTCGCCAGCAGATGTAAAACTTGTATAAAGTGATTCCCTTATTTCAGGAATTAAGTTTTTATATAGTAATAAACATGGCTGTAATGCATCAAATTGATTCTTTGATTTGGATGCACGAAAATATCGATATAAAATACTTCGCCATAAATGCCAAAACTCTTCGCAATGTGTTTCAGTTGGTGGGTTTTGTAATATAACTCGATAAATCGTAAGTGTCCAATTAATAAGTTCTTCATCAATATTATCTTCTTCGCCATAACACATCTCTTCAATGGAAACTCCATATTCAGTGATGAATTGAATAAGGAAAAATGGAAACGATGGAGGATATCCATTTTCTATGATATTAGACGCAATTTCTATGATCTGGTCAAGAAGCTCTTTGACAATTTCATGTGAATCTGGTCGATTAATAAACAAATTTATGGCAGCATCAATTGCAACATTACTTGTAAGTTCATTTAATACAAAGGTATTAAACAAAGTGGGTACAAATCCTGGTATAATTAATAGTTCTTTGGGCGATGTTAAACATAATGCTTTGATGCAGGTGATCATATCAAGTCCAACAAGATTGAAGTCAATATTACCTATTGCCCAGTTGGTCATGCCTAATAAGTTGGATGTGTTCTTGTTAAACTCTTCAATTAGTTGCTTTCGACGTTGATTTGTAATGGTATCTGTTTCATGAATCTGTGTAATAAGTTGAGCAAGGATTTTGAAATCAAGAACACAAAGTTCTGGTGAAGTTGCCGCAGAATTAATAAATGAGTCAAGGCAATCAGGCCATTCTTCAGGCCAATCTTTAAGTGCTATTGCAACAATTAATTCAATGATCTTACTTTTTGTTACAGGAGAACATTCAAATCCAAGTAATCTGCCACATAAAGTATCACGAATGTTCTTTCTGATATTAGGTTGACATTGTGTCCATGATTCAATAATACATTTAAGAGCTACACTGCAGGCACCTAAAACAATCGTTTCATCATTACATTCTGAAACAATTTGAAGAGATTGAATTAGTGAATATGAAGAATTTGCCCATTCCATGATTATTTTGTTGGCGTTTTCACAATCAGTTGCACTTCCACCATGGCTCATGATTCCTATGGCATTAATTATTTCTTGTAGTGGAAAATTTCTTGTTTGCATTTCCTGCTTTGGTCATGTGGAATTTCGGATAACCCCGAAAGAGAACGTTTAATAATTGGTTGGCTATATTTTCAGATCTCCCCATGTATATATATGGCTTTGGCTTCCTTTAATAATCTGTTAGTTACTGTGCTCATTAATTACAATGTTATCTTTTGATTAGATATGATATTGTTGATCAACGTTTGTTAATCAATATAAAAATATTTAAAGTACTTTAAGTATTTAATGATTACTATTTTCTAAGGATAATATTCTTGTTATATTCATATTTAAAAGTGAAAAATTTGGACAATTGTTCATCAATTAAAATTAAATTCAAATCATTCTCTTATTATTGTAAAATGATATTATTAATTTATCCATTTTGATATTCTCATGGTACTGCGAGGCTTATTTTCAATATTTTCTGTTAACAAATTTGAGATTAATTTCTCAGAAAAATATGCGAAGCCACAAGAAACAAAATTGTGAATTGGTGCAAAGATTACAAAAAAATAGTTACGTTTTCAAATCGCAATTTCTGAGCATAAAGAAGGTACATTTATGACCACACGTCTTAAATCGTTACACAACTTCAATACAAAAAGTACTATCAACACAAAATTGTAATCAAAGTTCTAAGAAAAGTGAAAAATTGAAACATTATAACGGTTTGAATTTTCTGTAAATAATCAGAATAAAAATGGAACAAAAGCTCCCATTTCTTTTCCAAACAATATTTAAATTTAAGGGGCAGGAAGAATATACAACAAGGGAGGTACCTAATATATCACCGCCAGACGAAAATTCTTTAGATTTTTCATCATATGAATATCCAATTACTGATGTTCCTTATGTCCTTTTTGAAATATTTCAAAAGCATAAAGACAAACCTATTTATCTAGCAGCTCCTAAAAAAGTATTACCCCAAGTTCAAACATTAACACCATATTTTCATAAAATCATTCCACAAGACTTAATTAACAGTGATTCAACATGCTCATGGATTAGTTTGGATATGGTTATAAATAAGGCTAATCCAGATCAAAATTATTTATTGAATCATATTTTATATCATTTTATGTCATTATTAAGGTTTACAAATATATATTCCGAGCAAACCACGCGAAGTCTTCTTTGGAACAAAGTATTAGAATATCTAACGCCCGAAATGATATACAATAATAATCATATTCCATTTATTGCTCAACTCAAAAAGAAGAATTCCACGTTTTTTGCCAATTCCTTACGGCCCTCCGAAATTTTAATATATGAATCTCCTGATTCTGATTCACCTGAACATTATAGTTTTACTGATAATTGCAAGATTTCCAGCAAAGGAATCACTCTTGAATCTCAATCAGGTGAAATTTCAGAGTTCGCTACCAAAGATGTCAAACTTTGGTCATCTTATTTGTCAAATATATCATCTGATATTCCATTATCACCTCAACTTATATGTTACTCATTCAACTCTGTACCAATAGAACAACCAATTTGCGAACCATTTGTTGAATCTTATGAACAAATGCTTCTTACTCATGATCTCAATTTCAGCATTCCATTATTTGATTGTATTCTTGAGTCAGAAAACTCCAAATCGCTTACTGACAAACTCTTTAAGTTATACTTACGACATGGGCAGCGTCTTCGCCTATTTAAAGAATTTGCATATTATGAAATAATTTATTTTGCATCGACACCAAACGAAATATATCGCCAAAACAATGCCTTCACCCAAACGATTATAACCTTTTTCAAATCGGAACTAACTGAATTTATCAATAATGCAATCAATCCAGTCAAAGAAGAAATTGTCCGACATCCATTGTTTGATTTTGATCATCCCAAAGAAGAAGACCTTCCACAAATCGAAGAATTATTAAATTATTTTTGGGTGAAAACGAACGAATCACTTCAATATATTCCATTAGTCATTCGTCGTTTTCTAAAATATCTTCGAATTCTTTGTGAAACACATTTTGGGGATATAAACCTCAATCACAAAGCAGTGATTGGTTTATTTTTCTTACGATTTATTGTTCCAAGCTTTAATGCTCCTGAAGCTTGGATAGTAAATGGTCAAATCGATCAAACATCATTTCGGAAATCAGTAGCGTTTTCGAAAGTGATTTTGTCTGTTTCTACATTGGAAACAAATTACACAAAAGTCGGCGATAGACAAATTCTGACACCGATAATTGAGAGGAACATTCCGAAGATGGTTCACTTTTTGGAGAGGATCACTTTTGTGAACGATAGCGAGGAAATGTCAGGTGAAACGGAAAATGTAAATTTGCCGTTTGACGAAGTTGTTGAGGCAATTCAAGAGTTTAGAGCATTCATTAAGGAATGCTCAGATAAATTGTTGCAAAAGGTAAAGAAAAATGGTTTCGTAGCACCGTTGTTCGTGTTCGAAGCAGTAAATGCATTGTACCAAAACGATTTATACACAAAGTCAAGAAGCTACGACTGAATTTAAATATAAAATAAAGTAAAGAACATTTTTGATTTTTGATTTTTGATTTTTGATTTTTAACACATACAAATATCAATTTTGCAAATAATATTTTTCCTTTAATAAAAATATATTTTAGATTTCTTGTGTCAATCTTCAATTGTTAATATTTTGATTGTACATTTCATAAATTTATGTTGACATTTGAATTTATTTTGTATGCTAATTGGTGTTGTTTCTAGGAGAAATGGTTTCATTTGACTACCATTTTGATCCATATTCAAAAAATTTTAGTTCATTAATTCATTTTCTCCATGTAGTTGGCGCTTTCTACTAAACATTTAGCATGCGAAAAATATTTGATTGGTTTCAAGAATTTAATTTTTTTTAACAGATATTATATCAGCATCCAAAGAAGAAATATTACCATTATTATTGATATCTAAAAATGTTATTGCCTTTAAAAAGTAAGCCTTAGCACATTAAAAATTTTTTGAAAAAACATTTGAAGCGATTTTTTTACATTTGAAGATGTTGTGTTTGATGAAGACGTTTATTTAAAATTAAATACTTTATATATCAATGAGTAACAACAACCCAAGAGTAACATTTCTCACAATCAAGCCAGGACAAAGTTTTATTATTGTGTCCACTGCATCCCACAATGAAGCTTATATAATTTCTATTGATCCAATATATAATACATTATATTTTTCTGGTATTCCTGGAATTGATGTTTTTCCAACACATAAACAAGCCATAAATTTTATCACAAATAATCAAACTGTTACAGAGGTTGTTGAAGCTCAATACATTTTCGGTTATCTTTTTTCACTTAAATCAACATATTTATTTCTTGTCAAAGAATCGCAAGTCATATTTAAAGCATTTGATCAGCATCAATTTATGTCAATTTTTTCCTTCGAAACAGTACGAATTAATACCAAAATACCAATAAATAATTACATGCCAGAAGAAAAAATTCTTCAATTTCCATTTAATAAAACCCATTTTTTTTCACCTACAATTGATTCTTCACATTTTATTTTCAAAAATAAAACATGTTGGAATTCGCAATTAAAAAAACCATTTGATAATCTTCAAATACCAAATGTTTGTATATCACTTTTCCAAGGCACTCCATATTTCAAAACATTTCCAAGTCTTTCTATTAGTTTATTATTGATTGGGTATCATAATTTCCCAACTAAGCATGATGAACATGAACTTAATGAAACATTAAGCACATCCAACGAATCACAAATTGATATTTTTGTGCTTCGTGATGATCATAAATGTCATGTTCTTCAACACACTTTTCTTCTTGGAGATTTTCCATTCACATATAAAACGAACGTTAAGCCCACAAACGTTCCCAACGGTTATTCCAAATATACCAATGATTACATTCAACAAATAATAACAAATTATGAAATAGAGGAAATAATTTTTTTAAATTTATTACCTTCAAAACAGACTTCCAATGACATTATATATCATACATTATGTGACTTAATACCACATTCCAAAAGCACAAAATTAATACAAATTAATTGGGAAAATTCATATCAAACCGAACAAATTATTGAATCTTTTTATGGTTCAATAGCATCTGATATGAATTCATATGGATATAATCAATATACGTATGAAGAAAACATAAAATTAAAGAAGAAGCAAAAAGGAATTTTTCGATTTACTTTTGGAACCAAATTCGAAAATGAAATTATTTTAACTTTTTTATATTTATTACGAATTGTATTAAAACTTATTAATAATGACACAGATATTCGAAGTGTTAATGATATTGAGAAAATTCCAGAAGAAGTCATTCAGAATGTATTAATATTTTATAGTTATTATTTACATAATTTTTCTGATTTTTCGACGATTAAAATAAATGACAAATATATTCGAAAGTTATTTACTATTTTACATAAACGAACATTTCATGTGAACACAACTCCTGTAAATAATGTACTAGAATTAATAACAAGTTTAATCTCGATAAAATATAATTTGTTTTATAGTGTTTCACAATCAATTAAATCATTTATTATCTCAAATAACATTAACAAAGAAATATTAAATCCAAATTCACAAAAACAATTTGTATTAAATGGAAATTCGAATCAAATAATAATATTTTTATCGGAAGTTTCATTTCTCCGTGAAATAATATTCGATAATGTCTACGCAATTAGTGTTAATATCTATGGAGGTCTATGGTTAAATCGAATGTTTCCAATTATTGAAAATGTATCAATACCACAAACAACGGATGATAAAAACATGTTACATTTAGAGTTCGACACTACGAATAATAACTTTTATCGACCGAACTTCGATGTGTTTAGTTATGAACCGATTCGATTTATATCATTTTCATTTGTACCTTTTCATAAAGAACAAATATCATTAAGTGGAATTTATATATATGGAACATCGACAACAACAAACAAAATACAAAAATCAATTTCATTTAAATATAGTAATCAAATAGAACCAAGTTTAATACAATATAATGAAGAATATTCAATAGAGAACTTGTTTAAATGGGAATACAAAAGACTTTTAAATAATGGATCTTTCTTTGACTTAGAGAAAACTATGATAATGAGGAACTTACCTCCGAATTGTGTTAACATTAACAATATATTTTTGATTCGTTCCAATGAAATTTTATCAAAAAAATGTGTGTGTGAAAAATGTAAAGTGAAAAGTCATTGTTTTAATTGTGTAATTTGTTCAAAATATTTTTGTTTAAATTGTTTCTCGAATAATAAAAGAATTTGTAAAAATTGTGATATACAAATGAAATCAAATTTGGAAAAATTATCAAATTTATTGACGTTGAAAAGTCAAATTATCGATGAGAAATACCCTTTCATTAAAAAACATTTGGAAAATATCGATTTTTATATGAAAAGAAATAATAATTTTTCGAATATTTGTAACTTCCCAAATATGTTTTTAATGTATGAATTACCAATCGGTAAAAATAATGTTCTTCCAGAAAAAATATTTTTAAATGATAACCATTTGATTAAATATAAAGTTGACGTAACAATATTAAAGTTTTCTATAATATTGGAATATGAAACTGAAATTTCGCAATTTATAATTTTTTGTGATTTTCCTTTAAAAATCGAAATTGATGGGATTTCCACTTTTTCAATCGAACCGCCGGGTAAAGCAGTCAATCTTAATTTTAACGGTCGAATTATTCCAATGAAAATTTTTGGTAAAAAAATTAGTATTAAAAGTATCCAATTTAAAGGTCAATATATAATATCTAATACTAATATATTGACAAATAGCATTACTAATGTTTATTCTGTGCCAAAACCTTTTCGTGGAGAATTGTTACAAAGTTCTTCATATACTTCGGCATTTAATGGAGAACTTCAATGTCATTCATATGTGTTTAATGAAAGACAAGAATTAATCGGAATAAAGTTTCCGAAACGTTACACAAGTTATTTGATTATTGAGTTTAATGATAACAAAGACTTTTGTAAAATCGCTGTTCCGAAAATGGAATCGTTGAAACCTGTGATGATATACTTCAAAGAGACAAAACGTGTGAAAACTTTAAAAATATATTACACAAACTTAAAGAAATGGTTTCCGAAACATCTTCCTCTCTCTGATACACCAATTCCAATAGTAGAAATCAGAAATACAAATAAAAAGTCAACGAAATCTTAAAAAATTTTGCGTATTAATAAATATTATTTTAGTTTTCATTATGTTAAAGAGAAACAATTTTTTTTTTAATTACAAATTAATAATATAATTTAATATTATTTTGATGGAACTTTTGATTAAGACTTCTTTTGGATAAATCTCAAAAAAATATATTTTGTCATATTTTTATCCTATTATGTATATTATAGCCAAAATTCTTTGAATATAATTATTAATATCTAAAAATTAAAATGATATAAAGTTTGAAAAAAAATGATTTTTATTTTTTTATTTTTTTTTTTTAAATTTCTAAAAATCAACATTTTTTTTCAAATAATTTATAATTTAGAGAGTAAGCTTGCGCGTACAAATTAGCTCAACAACTGCAACAATTCAAATTTACTCCCAAGCTAATATCTTCATGCTAAAAAATATGATGGAAATTGTATTTTTCAATCATTTCTTGTTATTATGATAATTAATTGTTTCACTCAAGCATATCCATTGGATAGATCTTCCAAAAAGAAACAAACATCAAAAAAAGTTATTTCAAACAACTCATATAAAATGTATATTTCCCATGAAAATATTCCAAAATTCACAAAAATTATATCTTCATTTCACATTTCATTTCTCCATATATCTGTTAATTCTACGAAAAATTGTGTGTTAATATTTAAAAAATCGATTTCTTTAGGAAATTCTTTCTTTGCATTTCAATGGCTTCTTCCTTTGAGATTGGAGAAATCTGTTCTCCCATTTGTCCCTTGTTACGGTGCTCGATAGCGCTTGCGAACTTGTTGTCCAAAACCAAAAGAACCAAAAAGACCCAGTCCAAGACCAGAAGTATCATGAAAAGAAGTACCAAACCCCGAGAATCCTGTGCTTGCAGACAAGGAAGGACGACCAGGCATTGGTGATTGCTGTTTGAAATTAAAACTCCAAGAACTGCCAACTTTATTATTTGTGAATAATTTAGAGGCAAATCTGCCTTTTGTTTGTTGGGTTGGGCTCCGAAAGGTTTGCTCCATGTGTATTCCTTTTCCTCATGTATTTTGGTTTTTTCCAATCTTTCGATTTTTGCTTGAATTTCTTGAATTATAATTTTTAATGACCTTATTTCTTCTTTTAAATTACCAATTTCAGCTTCAACATTACTCATATCAGTCTACTTTGCTATGTGGTGTCTGGGAATAATGATAAATTTCTAAAATATGCATCTATATTTCGTTTTTATTCTATTAATCGAATTAATATATTCAATAAACTCTGAACTTATAAGTTAAAAAAGGAACGAAATGAATAAAAATCATTCTTATAATATTCTGACAATTTATAATATTATAAGTTGACTGTATAATTTTTATGTTGATTTTTATACATAAATAAGCATATTAGTTATTCCAATATTGGAATCAAATGAGTGATTTTATGTTTTTTAATTGTTTTTAATATCCCCACATATTAAAAAATAAAATACAAGATTTCGACTAGTATTAATTTCGTGTTAATACGTTTGATCAAAAATCCATTTCAAACATTCATAATTTTTTGAAAACCTAATTATCTTTGTGCTATGAATACTAACATTCTTTTTAAGAGAACAAATTAAAAACACGGTAAATCAAAACATAAATCTTGCAGAAGATGAAATTGCAAGGCTTAAAACTTATTATGCATTAATTTGTAGAGATGTTATAAACATTCAAAATAAAATTAACGAAATCGAAAGAAAAATGAATGTTGAAATTGTAAAAAACGTATAGTATTGAAGCTGAGAAGAGATCGTCTTTATATTTCAAATATTAAAACTAATCATCATTTATAATTAAAGAATATTCAAGAACAACAGCAGGTACAATTAAGTTTATTGCATCTAAAAGCAACTTGAAGAAATAATAAAAACCGAAAATGAAAATCGCCTTAAAAATCTCAACAATTCCAAATTAGCAGAGTGTGTAGAAGCATTTGAGGAACTTGAGGAAAGTCATCTTTTAAAGATAAATTCTATTAAAGAAAATATAGTAATTCTTAAAAAACAATATGAAAAACAAATCAAACAAGAAAAGCAAAAGCATCAAAAAACAATAGAACCATTAAAAACTCGAAATGAAGAAGCATTAAACAAATTAAATGAGTGTGAAAAATCGATTAAATCAAACAAAGATTCTTATAATATTATAAACAAATAAACGAATTAAAAGAAATAAACATAAAAGAACAAATATTCATTTCAACTAAACATATAAACGAAAAAGATGAAAAAGAAATAAATTACGAAATAAAGCAATTGCAAGCAAATACTCAAATTTGCAAAAAGAAATTTCATCAAAAGAAGTTATAATATTTCAAGAAACGAAATGCTTAAGAGAGAAATTGCCAGGTTAAAACATGTAGCAAAAGTGAAATCAAGACGAGCTAAATTAAACCTATAATGATATTTGTAATAAAAATGTTTTTAGTAAATAAAAATTTTTTTTACTTAACGATACGAAATATTCTGAATCGAAAACGGTTTTTGATTTGAATTTTCTATCGGCTATATCGCAACGAGTGAGAAAAAGGAAATTTGACTTTGTAATTAAATCTAATCAACCTCAATAAAAGAGAAAAGTTACGGAGGTGTTTATTAGGTTAGTAAAAAATTTTAAAAAATTCAACATAATTAAAAATTTTGAACTAGACAGATTTTAACTGAAATACTCCTTGTCCAGACTATTCAGCAAAACAACATCAATGTTTTCTCGCTCTCCAATAAATTCAGTTGGGATAATGCCATTTTGCAAATTTTTCATCATCTCGTCATAGTCAAAGTCCTCTTTTCTCTTGAAATTTCCATCAAAGAGAACTCCGTTTTTGAACACTTCAAACTCTAAAAGATCAATTTCAGACTGTGAAATAGATGGTTTGATTGGTTCGAACTTTATCTTCTTTTTATTATCAGTGAACTTAACATCTTGACGGCGTTGTTCCACTGGTTCTGGGTGAGGTGCAGATGTACTTGTCTCTGAGCTAGTAGGAATTTGGAAATTTGGATGATCAAGAAAATCTGAAATTGCGCGCTCTACATTGCCTTGGTTTCGTTCTAGGAAATACCTGGCGGTACTTTGTACAGCTTGTGTAACATTCATGAAAATAGAAAGTAAATCTTGTAAGTCAGGATTTTCAGGAGTCTCTGGTGAAGGAGGTGGTGGAGGAGGTGGGAGATGTGGAGCTGGTGTAGGTGCAGTAAGTTCAGGAGGAGGTGGAGGTGGAGGTGGTGGTGGTGGTGGTGATGGCGCAGTAGTGTTAGCGCCAGCTAAAGGATCACGAAAGTCTGATGGGACCCGCAATCCAGGATGATTGAAGAAATCATTAATTGCATTTTCAAGATTATTATGATTTTGAACAACGAAATAAGAAGCAACTCTTTGTTCTGCTTGAGTAAACTCAATGAATGAGTCAACAAGATTCCGAAGTTCTTGAGACATTCTATTTTTAAACTTTTAACTTACTAAATATTGTGGGGCGCCCCAAACAAAAAATGACTTTAATCAAAACACAAATTTTATCCGAATCTAAATTTATTATCATATAAGGTACAGAGCCTATTCATTGCAAAAACAAATTGGTTTTAAGGAATTTTAACTTATTGTCAATAAAAATACATATTTTTTAAAATTAAACGAAATAATTAACTTTATTCTCTAAAAAGAAAATGATAAGTTCAATAATGTATTTTATTATAAGAAAAACATATTTAACATATTTATAAGTAAGATTTTTAGTTCTATTTTTTAATTTCCTTGAGAACAAAATTAATCAATTACACTTTTTGATTGATTTACTCTGGCTAGAATAGCACACAAAAATTGAATGGACAACGGTTAGCGTTGGTCATTTAATGTCAATCGATATTCATTCAGTTCCATGGTACCCAAACGAGTATCCAGAAGAAAACGAAGCTGTTACAGTCCAACTTACACGTGTTGATGAAATGGGTATTTGGGTTGAGCTTTTAGAGTATGCTTCAAAAGAAGGTATGATTCCTCTTGGTCAATATACAACACGTAAAACACGCAAAATTCCAAAGAATGTTAAGGTTGGAAAAATTGATGTTGCTCTTGTAATTAAAGTCGATATGGGTTCTGCAACAATGGATTTATCACGTCAAGGATTAAAAGAAGAAGAAAAACAAGCAGCCGAAAAACGCTATGCTGATTATAAGAATCTTATGAGCTTAATTTCCCATTTAGCTAAGCAACATACTGAAATGTCATTCCAAGATCTTGTCCAACGTATTGCATATCCACTTCATACAAAGTATGGTAATGCATACACTGCTCTTCAGAAGTCATATCACAATCCAGCCATAATTGATGATCTTGACATTTTAGATGTATACAAAAAATTACTTAAAGAACAAGTTCAGAAGATGTTCACTCCAAAGGAAGTTCGTATTCATTCACTCTTTGAAGCAGAAGTACTTACATCTGGGGGAGTCGATGAACTTCGTAAAGCACTTTCAGCTGGATATGATATTGTTGACACTGAAAAGAGCAACTTGCAGCTCTCTGTCATTGCTCCACCTCTTTATGCCGCTTCGTTAACAGTTTTCAATTACGAAGAAGGCGTTGAAACAATTCGAAAAGTTCTCGAAAGGATCAAAGAAAAGATCGAAGAAGTCAAAGGGCACTTCGCTATCAAAGAAGAGCCCAAGGCAATCAACCAATCTGAGTATGCCAAGTTGCAGAAGATCTATGAGAACGATCAGGACGAAACAAATATTAATCAAATTGATGAATAAAATAAGAATTATTTAAGTGAACGATAGAACTTTTTGTTTGAAAACCGTTAGCATCAAATTTGTATGTGTCAGTAGTGTCACTTTTTTCAAATTATTTTTTCGAAACTTCAGAATCTTTAATGGTCTTATTTAATGAACATTAATATGTTATTATGCATAGAATATTTATATATAAAATTGATCCAAATCTGAAATTTGTCAAAATTGAATTTTTTTTTAATTAATTTATTTTTTATAAAATTTAAACGAGCTCTTTTTGTAGTGAATTTCATATAAATGAAGTACATGGACTTTTAGAATAATTGGAATTAAACTATATTTGTTTATTTATTTATGGATAGAAATTTATTTTTTATCATGATAATGTGTTATTCTTTTGGCATTTCGATGAAGAAGTAACTTCCAATACTTCCTGAAATTGCCAAAACACTTTGCAGACTATTAATGGTACAAAATTGTTCAGGGATTACATCTTCAATTGTTTGAATTACTTTACATGTTAAAACATCATATAAAACGATAGTTTTAGATTCTTCAATACCTAATGCGAGCACATCAACAGAAAATTGAAGTTGCATTTTATCTGTTCTAACAACTTTACCTTTAACTTCAAATTCATTAATTTTTTCACCTCTTTGATCATAAACGTAAACCTTTGAAATATCTTGATCGGGCTTAACGTACGCGAGGCACCCCGACTTAAACACTTCAATAAACGGCGCACTTTTTGACTCCTCCATTTGAATTGATCGAATTAGTTTACCATTATGCAAATTTTCTAATGTAAGAATAAAGTTTCTGTCGAGTGACACAACAAGACCTACTTCAGCATTACCAGTAACATAAGTAATTGGTTCTGTATGAAAACTTGAGATATGTAATACTCTTAAAGAAGGAAGTTTTAATACTCTAACAGAAGAATCACCACCACCAGTTAATAAGTATAATCCACCTATAATCGTAGCACAATTAATGAAAGAAATTTCATGTGTAAACTGTGTCACTTTTTGTGTTTCTATATTGAAAATTGAAATATAGTTATCAAATTTTGTGCCGAAGACGATCAAATCGAAATTTTTTGATGCGCACAACATTTTACCAGAGATTGATTCAGGAATAATGATTTCTTTTGGCGTTGTTGTACGTGTATCAATTAAAAGTTTGTTTTCGCAATGTGCAAATTGTTTTTGAATTTCGATGATTTTATTCACAAAATAAGTTTGTGGAATAAATTCCTTCTTAAACTTTCGATGCTTTTGATCAATAGATAAATTATTAAAAGCGTTTTCAATCCATTTCCGTAAATTCTTTGATGTAATCTTACTTTCCAAACTACGCAAACAATATGAACTATAATGAAAATTACTCTCAGCCCAATCAGGTAATTCCATATCTTTCGTAAAATCGAAATTATTTTCATTTTTAAATATTTGTGGTAAGGTATATAATTCGGGCACCCCAATTTTAACGTTCGTGTCTTCTTTACTGTAAAGTTGTGAAAATTGTGTAGCGAACGGTTCGATTCTGTTGAACGTTACACAAATTAATTTATGATTTGGAAAAGTAATTTGTTGAGTAAAATCAGAAGATTTAACATTTTTAGATAATATTGGAAATATAGGATATTGATCAAGGTCATTAAAAGTACGCCCGAAAATGATATTAATATAATAAATAAATTCATAATTTGAAATTTTACAATTTTGCCATCTGTTACATATTGAACTTTTCTTGAATAGTTCTGATGGCGTAAGTTTTTGGATCACTGAGTTATTAATATTTCTCATTTCGATGAAGAAATTATATTTTTTAGATTTCCGGACGACCAAATTTTTGAATTGTTTTTCTAGATATTTAAGTAAGTTATTAAGGTTTTTATTATCGTCGAAAATGAAATAAAAACTTTTATTTTGAAATGTGAATATTTCGATTGAAGGTTCTTTATGATAAGTTCTCTTAAATATAAATATAATTCGACTATACGATAATGATATTTGGTTAATACCATTTTCAGTGGAGCTATAAAACATTAAACTATTTTCATATGCAATGATTTGACCTTTAAATATTTTCGTTTTAGAAATCCTTTTAACAGGATAACGCTTAACTTGTGAATTATTATTTTTCAATGGATTAATTTGAACTGCTTTTTCATTATTTATATTATTTTGTGATTCATTTTTGATCGAAAGTAAAATTCGTTTACCTTTTTGAGTAATATAATTCGACATTTTATAATGAATAATTGTGTTCGATTTAATTGACCATGGACTACATCCTATTTCTAATGTTCGAATGAAGTTATTATATATTCGAATGTTTTGTGCTTTTTCGGTATTAATTTGTAATTGTTGTGATGATATAAAACCATTATATAAGTTTTCTAATAAAGAAAACTCGGCTTGATTTATCTTAAAACATAATTCATGTGAATTATTCACATCTTTAATTACATCTATTTTATCTAAAACACTTAAACTTTGATAAATATAATTCCTAAACTTAGAAGTGAATGGATTTAATTTATTAAAATAATTCGAAAATTGTTCTTCGAATAAAAAGATTTGATATTCATTCGAATCCATATCATCATTAAATACATTTAAATATTTATTAAATTCAGACGTTTTAGAGTTTAATATTGATGATATTTGATATGCAGTATGAATACCACAATTAGTTAAAAAGTCATTAAATAAAACACTCATTTGAATTTCGGGATGAAACTTCTCAATTATATGTGAAAGATATGCAAAGATTACATATGAATGTATAGTATATGTATCTGTTAATGATACTTCGAAATCACATTGTTTAGAACTAAATGCATTACATAATAACATAATTAAATCGAAATCTTTTAATTCATTATTTTCAACTCTTAAATTAAAATATTTTCGTGTTAATGAATTCGATGAAAATAAATTTAAATTCTTTTGTAAATATTTAACTTCATCATTTTTAATAGGTTTAATTGTAGAACCAAAAATAAAATGTAATGAAACCATTAAAATTTCTTTTGTTAATTTATTCTTTTGTAATAATTTAATTAAAAGTTCTTTTTTATAATCAGTTAAATCAATGTTTTTCTCACATGAATAAACATCAAGGAAATCAAAGATATCCAAAATTTCCTTTTCATTTTTGATTAAATTTGCAAATATTTCAACCGGTATAACTTTCTTTAAAAATAACCAATAATACCAATAATCCAATTGTTTAATTTCAGTTAAATCTTTTTGTAAAAAATTATCAAATTTCTCATCATCAATGACCTTAATATATAATGGAAGATATGAACTATCAACAACTTTATCATGTGAAATAAATAAATGTTGAATATATTCCGCAAATTTTCGTTCATTTTCGCCAGGAACAAAACTAATAACAGCTAAAATAACTGCGTTTTTGATTATTGTCTTATTACAAATTCTCATTATACATTGTAATGATTTCCATTGTACATCACAATAAGGAATCGAGAAAAATGGTATAAATGGGAAATAAAAATTAAATATTTCCAAATTTTTAAGTAGATTTTGATTTTTCTGATTAATTAAATTCAAAAAAATCGATATAATTAAATCTAAAACTTGTGGATTTTCCATATAATAAGAAATCGCTATGAATGACATAGCTAAAGTATAAGTCATAGATTCAGATAATAAAATCGACAAAAATTGCGAAGCTAAAATTTGTGTTTTCGAAGGCCATTTATGTACTAATATCATATAAACAGTCGCTTCGATTGAATTAGATTTTAGAAAGCCTTCTTTATTAATCGAAAATGCTTCACTTAAAGTTAGAAAATAATCCATTTGAATATCTTCATCAAAATTAGTAATTAATTCAAGATTTAACCAAATCGATTCAGTCATTTGTTTTGAAAGTTCTTCATCTTTCGAAAACTTACTATACATATTTAATAGTTTATGTATAACATTAGTATCGAAATAATCTTTTCTCAGATTCGAAAGTATATAATTTAATAATTTAAATGCTTGAATATTTAACAATAAAGAGCCAAAAGAATTCGATATTTCATATAATTCTATAAACATATCTAATATTAATAATATATAATGTATTCCATCTTTTGTACTTAATGATCCACAATTTAAACATTCCGTTTGTGTATCTTTACATTGTTCACATCCAAATAATCGTGTGAAAAGAGGAAAAAGTATTGGTACTGATGCGGGTGATGATAATACTAATGAAGCACTTGTAGCATAAGGTATAGGTTTCCCTTTTAATGGTACTGAACGAATTTCAGGTGTAACATATATACATGAATCATGTTTAGCAATTTTAGGTATATAATTACATAAAATATATGGCTTTAATTGCATTGGTATTTTATCTGATATCATTTGACTTATCATATTAAAATCAATACAATTTAATATAAATGTCGTTGCAATATTCGCTGATAAATAATTTTTATCAAATGAACAGATCGATATCTCGGATTTATTTAATGAAAATGATATAGCATTTGAGAATTTTTCGATTTGTTCACCATTTACATATAATGAAACACTTTTTTGATCTACAATTATAATAAGTGAATACCATTTTTTAGGTGCAAAAATATATTTAAATTCATAATTTTGTGTAGTTTTAGTATCAGAAATTTGTGCTTTAATTTGTTGGTCATCAAAAAAGAAAACTAAATATGTTCCTTTATCTTGTTTAAATCCAACAAGTGGATTTTTCGAAGTGGAAACAAAATTATCAATTCTAAATGAAGTTACAAATGAAAATGAATCTCCTAAATCAATTTTAGGACCGAAAATACCAGTTTCATTACCACTAAAATAAAAATAAGAAGAAGGGCCATGTTCATGAGAAGAATTAGTTAACACACGATTTAAAGTTTCGAATAAAATATGTGGATATCTAAATTCAGGAGATTTCAGTAAATTAATTGTAGTATAAAATGTTTTATTAGTAAATGACGAACTTGCAATTAATTGATATAATTCCAAAAATGAATTTATTAATTTCAAATCTTTAACTTTAGTTAATCGCCTCATTATAAACTCAATGACATCAGCAGACTCAAATGCATAAATGTTTTCTAAACTATAAAACAAAACTAAACTAATTTTCTCTAATATTTCTTTTTCATCATTTGCACCTTCAGCTCTTTTTAATATTAAATCGATTGCTATTCTATTTTTAATTAATGAATAAGTTTGGTTTTTATTATCAGAGCATAACAAAAAATCAAATAAACAATCGACAGTATCAATTCCTTCCTTATGTAATATACAAGCATTTTTAAGTTCTTCGATATATAATGAATCTCTTTTCGTTAAAATATTAAATAACATTTCGGAAGATTTTAACATTTTTGTAAATAATTGAATACATTTAGAAAACAAATTCGGTAAAATAATTGGAATTTGTGCACAAGTTTTAAATGTTTCTAAATTCGAATTCATTTGAATAATTATATCATTTGGATAATCCGAAACTTTATTCGAAATCATTTCGAAGAAGTTTAATGAAAAATCGGATTTTTCATTTAAAAGTTTTTTAATGAAAACTGTTACGTTTTTAATGATGTTAATTAATGCATCATGAGCTTCTTTTTCATTCGATTGTATTGATAATGCAATATCATAACATTCGAAAACGGAATTTCGTCTAATTTCATCATAAAAAACATCGAAAAGGAAATTATTAACAATATTCGATTGAAATGTATATATTGGATGTCTTGCGATAAAATTACGTATGAAATCGAAGTATTCCAAGTTCACTTTAGAAAACTCGATTATTATTGATAATAAAGAAGATTGGATTAAGAATTTACCAAAAGAAGTTTCAGCATCAGTCATCAACAATGAATTAAAATATATAATAAATAAATCTAAACATTCGATATCTCTTTGTGTAATATATTTTGCAATCGAATCTAATATTTTTACTCGTGAAGAATCAGAATTAATAAAACAATTTAACATAATTTTCAATATCACATTTCGAATACTTTTTAATGTTTTATCTAAATTCTCTATTGAGAAAAATGATGGTAATATTAATCTTTCCCAATTATCATCGAATAATTTCGATAAAACACCTTCCGAAAATGATGAAATTACATATAATATAAACGAAACATATATTTGATAATCATTTAAACCAAGTAATTTCTCAGTATCATTACAAGTATTAAATAAATTCCGTAATATAATAATAGGATCATCAAGATTTTCAACTATAGTTACAACAAGTTTTGCAGGTTCAAATATTTTCCCTTGTTGAAGTATTTCATCAAGTGGATTCTCACACATTAATATTGGATTACGATTTAAATATTCAGTTAAACCAATGTTACCTAACTCAGTCAGATTTTTCCTTTCGATGTTTTCTATAGAATTATCATATTTAAGAACATCGAATGAAAAGTTCTTTATGACCCAAATTATGAATTCATGTAAATTCGATAAATATGACTCAAAAACTTTACTATTATGAATGTTAGAAACACAACGCTCAAAGACACGTAATGAAAGAATTCCAATTTGATATTTCTCATCACGTCCAATGTTTTCTGCTTTCGGTACTGAGATTAATATTTCGGCTACATTAGGAAAGATATAAATAAAGTCTTCGTTAGTTAATAACCCAATGTTGAAAGATATCGTTGTTAAAAATGATTTGATCACAATAAAAATGGATGTGCTCCATGTAGCAGATGAATTAGTGCTAAGAATTAGACCAAAATATTTAATGGTGTTACTCATTATGAAGACTTTACTTGATTGTTCGATTTTAGAATTAAGAAATTGGAAAAGTGAAAGAATGAAATCAAATGATTGGGTTTGGATGGGAGAACTGTTCTTGAAAAGCTTTTGATGATTGGTAGAAAAGCTTTGAAGAAGTTGGTCAAAAATTTGGAAAAAGTCATTAAGATATTCTTCTGAAAATTGTGAAAAGAAACTTGACATAGATGAGAGATTCTTGAAAATAAGGAGTGAAGATTGGTTTCCTGAGAGTGCGCCTTGGACTATTTCAGAAAAATGGTGATTAATCATGATTAAATATCGCATGGTAAAATAGAATATAGATTTGATTGATTTCTTTGCGTTCTTCGTAAATTCTATCTTACCTACATCATGGAAAATGAGAATGAACTCTGGTATGATTTGTTGATCAATCCCAAATAATGAAATTAATTGTTTTTGTAATTGTGCTTTGGTATTTACATCTTTAATGCATTTCAGAAATAAGGCCTTTTTAACTGGAGTAAACTGGATTGTAGAAATGTATTTGCTTAATTGTGGGAAACATGAAGAAAAATTTTTTGGTGGAATAATTTCCCTAAGATAATATTTACCCCATATTAAGTACAATGGATTTGCATCAAGTTTTTGAACCTTTGATTTGAGGGTGTCGTAGAGCTTGTTTTTTTCCATGTGATATAAACTAACGATTGCTAATTCAAATTTTATTCAATTCTGATTATAAACCATTGAAAAATGTTGATAGCTTTTCTTATTCACAAGCAACCAGTTTAAAATGGCGAAAAATACTTGTTTTCCTGAGTTGTATAACTCAAAGTTACTAAATGGCTTTTGAGAAATTTTATAGGCGCTGATGTAAGTCGAATTATTTAGTTAATTAAAATAAAATTCAGGATAATTAAGATGCAAATCTGAATTTATAAATTTATATTGACTTAATTTTAAGTTTTTTAAAGTATAACGGAAGAAGAATCATCGAACTAAACATTAGACAAGAGATACATGAAAATAAATGAAAAGGGAAGTTTGTAAAAAATCCATGTTGAAAATGAAAAAAATTGTACCACCCAGGACTCGAACCTGGAATCTCATGCTCCGTAGGCACACGCCTTATCCATTGGGCCAGTGGTACTTTCGATATTGAAAGTAATATTTAATACTCATATATACTTTAATAATTTGGATAGATAAAAATATTTGGGTCAAAAAATAATAATAAAATCTTTAATCGAAATGTTTTATCTTTCGATTAAATTTCAAGCTTGAAATGTATAAATTCATTTTTACATAAAGATATCCTATAATCAATTAATAATTTACATATTTCCTTTGTATTAAATTGTATAATATTGTTTTTATTTTCTAAGTATTAGTATTCATGTTGTTGAAACCAAGTTTTTTTTTTTCAAAATTTTAATTTTTTGGGAGATGTTTTTGCCCAAGGAAGTAAGGGGTAGGACGTTAATTAACGTAAAACTATTGAATTTAAATGTACGTTATTATCACAAACTTGTAAAAATGATTGAAACTCAAGTAAAAAATATCACAATAAATGCAAACTCATCATTTCCTACCACATATGATTATGATGAATCAGATAATTTAAGGCCACCTCAAAAAATTTTTATACCTTATCGAGACACTGGTGGATTATCACCTCGTCAAATTCAAAAAATGATTGAAAAAAAGAAAGAGTACGAAAGGGAGTGTGAAAGAATTGAAGCAGAAGCAGAGATTGCACAGTTTGAAGCAAAACAAAATGGAAAGCCCATTCCAAAAATTCCCCCACTTCCTATCAAGCCAAGTGTTAATTATGATGTTATTCGTTGTTTTGAGCCATCAAGCGCAACACGTTTTTACGATATTCAAACACGGATCAAATCCAATCCATCCAAAAACCAACAAACGCCTCAAAAGAAAATGCACCGTGGTTGTGCTTGTTGCAATCCAGATCATCTTAAAGAATTAAAAGCAAGAACACGTCCAGCTACCCGAAATGGCCGACCAATTCTTCGTCAAACAAGGTCTCCTCCAAAATCCAAATTACCAAAACATAAATACCAATCACAATGGGATACTGTTGATGAAGCGTTTATCCTTTCACGGCCAAAAACAGTATCTCCAATTACAACAAGAAAAGAACATTTTTCACTCCGCCGAACAGGACCACGCCCAGGCGGCATTCCACTTGTTTTGGATAGCGTCATCGAATCCAATGCAAAAGGAGATGCTTGGTTCGAAAATGAGATGAAAAAGAAGACCATACGCGAAAAACATGAAAGAGAAAAGATGTTACACGAAAGGGCAACTAAATGTAGAGCAGAAACATTGGCAAGAATGGAAAATACATTAAACTTGGCGAAAATGTCTGGACAAAAATGGGCTTTGACGATGGGAACAAGAAAGAGTGAAAGAGACAAAAACGAAATTAAAGAAAATAAAATACTAAAGGAGGATGCTGATGCCTTGGAAGAATTAAAGAAATATGATGAAAAATTATATCAAAATTATAAAACAAAAAAAATAGAATAGAATAAATAGCAATTGTTGATTTTATTGATATACGTTAGGATAAATTTGATGAAATATTGAATGATTGTGTCTGAAATTACACGTTTACCTTATAAGATTCATTCTGCAATTATTTTTTTCAAATATATGAAGTAACTAGAACAAAGATAAATGCATTTTATTGCCATAAGATTTCTTTCATAAAAAAAACGCTGACTTTTTTCTTAATCTATCGTTAATATTTAACAGAAATCAACCGTATTAATACGGTTTTTTTTTGAATCTGACAAAGTGTTTCAATGACCTCTAAAAAAACGTTCCACAAAATCAATGGACAATAAATCTATGGTTCTTTCCTATTGGGGATTTTTATAGATATTTAATTGAGATATAAAATATAAATAACTGATAGATTCCAAATGAATTATATTATTAACTAAGTGGATGGAGTTATCGATATTTTTTGATTCAGAAGACGTTGAAAAACTGTGATTATAGAAAAATTTCTTATCAAAAACTGTGACCAAAGACATCTAAAAAATAAAATTTATGGTATTATAATCTTTTTTCGGAATAACAAGTGGCTCTATAATAACAAAATATTAAATATACCTCGTGTGGGCATTGTGTGTAACATGTTTTTATCGATTTGTTACCTTCTCATATTTTTTACGAGGAAAAGCAGTGTACTATAATAAATTGAGACAGTAAACAACAATTTGCTTTTTGAAATCATTTCAAAATTCGATCAGTTGTTCGTCTAATTTTAGAAGTAATTGAATGAACCAGTTTTTTACAACGAATATACTTCTCAAAAAGCAGTTGTAATGATCAAAAGATATTGTTATCATTTTATCAAAATTTTGATTTTTCAATGCCTTTGTTTGAATTGTTCCACAATCTGGTAAAATGTCGAGCGAAGAGCTTAAAATAAGGGGCAAAGCAGCACTAGCATCGCACGAATATGAAAAAGCCATTTCCCTATACACAGAAGCAATAGAACTAAACCCACAAGATCAGAAACTTTATGCAAATAGAAGTGGTGCATACTTATTATTACAAATGTATGATAAAGCTATTGCAGACGCTAAAAAAGCAATAGAACTGAAGCCTGATTGGGCACGTGGACACGTTCGTCTTGCTGCGGCATTAGAAGGACTTAAAGATTGGGATGGTGCAGAATCTGCTTATTTAAAGGCTCAAAATCTTAACCCTTCAAGTAAAGACATTTCGGAAGGCCTTGAACGCGTTCGTAAATCCAGAAACCCACAACCAACATCATTTCTCAATTCAATACTATTTCCACCCGATTTAATTGATCGGCTTCGTATGAATCCATTAATTGCCCCCATGTTTAGTGATCCATCCTTTGTCAAAATGCTTGAAGATATCTCTCAATGTCCACAAAATTCAGAACGCTATCAATCTGATCCACGTCTAATCTTAGTTATTCGTGCACTTCTTGAACCATTTCTTTCACGAAACAAGCCACAAACTCCATCACCTCCCCCACCACGCATTCAATCGTTAACACGCATTCAAAAAAAAGCCGAAGAAGAAAAGAATATTGGCAACTCCGACTTTAAACGAGGCGATTATGCTAGTGCTATGGAGCATTATAAGAAAGCCATCTCCTTAGATCCTCACAACATGATTTACTACACCAACATCTCGTCAGTTCTATCAAAGCAAAACCGCTATTTTGATGCCATTGAAATTTGTGAGAAAGCCGTTCAGATCGGTTATGAGCACAAAGCCAGCAAAGATATGATATCACGAGCGTATCAAAAGATCGCAATGAATTATGCGTCAATTGGTAACTTAGAAAAATCGATTGAAGCACTTGATAAATCATTACGAGAGAAAAATTCTCGAGAAGTTGAACATGAAAAACGACGAATCGAAGAAATTCTTCATAAAGTTACGACAAACGAAACCACAGAAACATTTGAAGAAATCAAAGAGAAAGGATTAAATGCAGAGAAAGAAGGGAATATCATCTATGCAATTGATTATTATACCAAAGCAATTAATTATAATGAACATAACATGAACGATAAAGATATTTTAATTCATCGCGCAGATTTATATGTGAAAATTGGTGAATTTAAAGCAGGACTAAATGATTATGATCGAGTAAGATCGATGGATGAAAATAATGCGGAATTCTTAAGGAAGAAAGCAAATTGTTTACTGTTGATGGGGAACTTTAATGAAGCAAAAAAGTTTTATAAAAAAGCTGTAGAAGTGGACCCAAATAACAAATCATTAATCGAAGAAATGAATAGAGCAGTAGTGCAGATTAATAAATCGGAAAATAAAATGATTACGCCATTTAAGTGGTGCTGTAAATTAGAAAATAATATGCAAAATGAAAATTAATTTTAAGTGTTTATAATATATTTAATAAATGTTGTATGAAATTTTGATAACTTCTGGATTTTTTTGATTTGATATAGAATTCGAAATTTATTAATACATTATGAAGTTGCTTTAAATTGATTGGATTATATATAATTACCATGTTTTCACTGCCACGTTTGGTCATTGGGTCTTTCGTATAATTTTGGATATGTTTTGGTGATTTAGAATATGTTTTAATAATTTGGAATATGTTTTAATAATTTGAAATATGTTTTAATAATTTGAAATATGTTTTAATAATTTGAAATATGTTTTAATAATTTGAAATATGTTTTAATAATTTGAAATATGTTTTAATAATTTGAAACAGCACTTAATATAGAAGTTAGAAATAATAATATAGAAATAGTAAAATTACTCTTCGAACAAAAAGATGTTAAATTTAAAGAAAAAGTAAATTATTTGAAAAATTTTATATTTATGTCAATATCTTAAAAACGCTTTATTAATTGCACCAGAAAATGGTTACGTTGAAATAATCAATTTTTTCAATCATTTAATTAGGAGCCATTGATAAACCCATTCAACATTCTTTGTTTCTGATGATAAAAATTAAGTGATTATTGTTAAATAATTGAAACATTTGCTATTTTTTGAATTTTGAACCAATAAAAGTTATGAGACATCAAATTTGGTGTTGTCTTTTGTGAATCATTGAACTCCATCTAATTAGATAAACCTGTTAGATACAAATGAAATTTTTCACAATCCAAAATGTAAGATTTTTGTAAATATGATTTGGGTTCTTTATTTTAATTCTTGCATCGAATACATTATATTTCTGTAGATTCTCATAAGAGATTTAATGGAATCTTCTAAAGTTATTGACTATGAATGAAGGAATAATCTCTTTTATCAGTTATCAAAAAGTATTTTGAAGCAAAAAATCATCATTGGGGTTTCTGAACTTACAACTTCTGGGAAAACAACAAATGCAAAAAAACTGGCCAAAAATAATAACGTAGAATTTTTTAGCATTCCATTGCATTTCGAAAGTTCTTGTTTAAAAATATTGTCGCAATGGTTACAAAGCATTGAGTTGCACAACATAAGACAAATTAAATAAAAAAAATATAACTTTTACAAATCTTTAAAATTATTTACTATAATTTCCTTATTAATTTTTTTTGTGAAAATCGATTATTTTAATATATACAAAAATAAATTATAAATTTTATTAACATATACATCATAATGCTTTTCAAATTATCCACCAAGCGTGGAGAAGCCAATCGAAATGATCTTCTTATAACTTGGAAGGACTGCTTGGCAAATAGAAATGCCAACAGATATCAAAGAAGCTGTTACTGAGCCAACTGTAGCTCTTTTAATTGACTTCCTAGCAATTTCTTCGGTATCTGTATTGGTAAATAATTTCATAGCAGTTGGATATATTGTCAATGAAGAAATAAAAGTAGAACCAAGAACACTAGTGTAACTAAGCTCTGCCAAGAACAACTCATAGTGTTGTCATGAAGCTTTCGCTTGGTATATAACCATAATATTTGGATAATGTTGATATTATCCCTTTACCAATTTGATATGAATTTTCAACAGCAATTTCTGATTTAAGTCCATTGAATATTTGGGGAAAATTTTTAGGATCTGTGTATTGCCTGATGTAAAAGATATCAATCGGAACATTAGGATCTTTTCGTGAATCATATTGCTTTTTTAAGTTCCTCTTTGCCACAGTAAAAATTGATCTAGAAGTTCCAATTAAACATCCTCTTACTGCTGTTTCAGCAATTTTTTCATTAAATCGCCGTTTAAAATTTTTCTTTTTCCGTATTTTAGATAACTTTGTCTTACTAATTCGGAGGCTGGTGTAAGTAGTGAATCATATAGTTCAGAAGTGTATGGTTCCACATTCACCAAATGAAGTTGCCAAGGAAGCACGTTATAGGTTTAACGTATTCGGAGCACCCCATTGGTTTCCAGCTAACAAAATGCAAGAAGAATTTATCCAGCATCAAATAGCCTTATTGCATAAAAAATTCTTTGAAAAGCCTCTATCTGGTATACTGACATTGATTGAGCCGCAGAGTGAATTCGTTCCAAATCCGAAGATGATTCAAGAAAAAGTTGATAATAAAGCATACTTAACCCTATTTGACTTTGCTCTTGACATTCGGTGCATGATTATAGCTGGTCAAAAAATATTAGAAAAAGATCAAGTTGCGGTTTATGGACTTACAGATCTTTCCCAATGGTTTGAAAACCAGCTCAATAAATCGCCAAGGAACGAAGAAGAAGAACATTTTCAAAAAATTCTCAAACTAAGAAAGCAACTCGTTCTTGTTCGTCGAGGCATGAGTCTATCAGCAGCAAAGATCACATCTGGCACAAATAATTCCAATAACAAAAAGCAGAAAAAAATTGCTCCTGCTCCACTTGTTAATGAAATACAGAAATTGCTTATAAGTGAGGCGACAACAAGTCAAATGCAAATGCAGGTTCTCTCCATATTGAAGAGAAACATTCCAGATTTCGAGCCAGCAGCGAGGACAACGTTAGAAATGAGTCAGATATCATTAAAGTGTGCTGAGGAACTAATGGAATTATTGGAAGCTGCGCGTGATAAGAGAATTAGTCAAGAAGCGCAAAATGGCGAAAAAAAAGAAGATGAAACTTCACAAGAACAAACAGAATAAAAAATAAAAAAGTCATGTTTGTTTTCTTAAACGCATTAAAAAGTTTATTTATCTTTTAAAAAATGTGACATATTTCCTTTTGAGGAGATGGCTATTTTGGATGTGGTAATTTTATTTCATCTTTTAGATAGTATTTTACTATAACTGATTTCAAAATTTGATCAACACCTTCACCTGTAGTGATTAAACATCCCATATGATATGGAACTTTTTGAGGTTGAGCTCGTATTTGATTGAAGGAGATGTAAAAAGTATGCAATTTATGTGTTTTTCTATATCTGCTAAATATGAAAAATATGTCTGCAATTACAATTATCAGAACGAATTAATGAGATCTTGGATATTTATATTGATTCTATTAACATAGTGATTCGGTCCTTTGCCCAGTTTCTTTTTATAATTTTCAGTCCATTGAGGTATTTTAATTTAAAATTATTTTTATAAAAATTCACTTTTTTTCAAGTACTCTAATAAATTTACACAGAAAATCAGATAATAATGTAAAATATTACATCTACTGTTGTTTAAAAGGTTTTGGAATAATAAAAGTTGATGTTTTTATATAGAATAAGAAATCTTCATTTTTGATTAACATTTTTCGCATAAAAGAAATAAGATTATAAAACATTGTATCAATAATTTTATAATATATTTAAAGGGGAAATAAACTTTGGAAATAAGCTTTTGTCAAAAATCATTCTATATAAAAAAACGTTAGATTGACTACGTTAAGGTTAAACAAAACAGTTTTATTGATAGAACTCTCGATTTTCTCTATTCAGCTTTTGTTTCTCAAACAAATAATGAAAATATATATTTCCAATATTTATCGGCTTTAAATGCAAAAGAAAAAGAAAAAAGTGAACCTGAAGCTAATCTTGTTCAAATCTTTTGTAAATATTTATTGAGAATAGAAAAGCAAGAATCATATTACCTTCTTGAAAAGATGATCAAAGAACAAATACTTGAACCATCATCAGTAAAGTACATGAACACATTATATTTTTCTCAATATAAAACAAAAGAAGAAATAAATGAATTCTATATCAAATATCCAAAACCGCAATTCCTTGAAGGATTTATTTCAGCACTTGATGAATTATCAAAAGATAATTGGAAACTTCATATGCAATATGTAAAAGAAGGAGTTAATCCATTAGAAATTGCGAAAGTACTTCGAAATGATGATTTAGAAAAGCTCCAAGAAATATCATCACAAAATGAATTTGACTTTAATCCAATAATTAAGCCATCACTTTATGAAAGATGTTCATTTGTTAATACTAGAAATGTTACATTAATTGATTATGCAGCATTTTTTGGTTCGATCAAATGTTTTAAATATTTGTTATTAAATAATTCGAATATCAAAAATACTTCCAAATATGCAATTGCAGGTGGAAACTTAGAAATTATTCATTTATGTGAGCAAAACAATTCATCGTTTACAGAAGCATATGAAGCAGCTATAGAATTTCATAGAAATGAAATTTTTCATTATCTTTATGAAAATAAAATTGGAAAATTTTCATCATCAAACTCTTCTTTTAAAAAATCGAATTCTGATATCGAAAATCAAGATAATTGTAATTTAAGTGAAGAAAATTTGATTTATCTTGGGAAAAAATGTATAGAATTTAATAATTATGAAATCTTCATGTTTTTAGAAAAAGAAGGAATGAAAATAAATAATGAAATTATACAAGAAATAGCATCAAGAGGAAATACATTCATAATAGAAAGTGATATAGAAAGTCAACAAATTCCAAATACAATTTTACCATATTCAGTTAAATCAGGAAATATAGAAATAGTAAAATTACTTTTAGATAAAGGAATTGATGTTAATGCAAAAAGTATTCATTTTAATAATTTGGAATATGTTTTAATAATTTTATATATGTTTTAATAGTTTGATATATGTTTTAATAATTTGAAACAGCACTTCATATAGCAGTTAAAAATAATAATATAGAAATAGCAAAATTACTTTTAGATAAAGGAATTGATGTTAATGTGAAAAGAATTTAATTTAATAATTCATACGTATTAACATTCGAGCCCTATTAGTTATTCGATCAATTGAACAATTATTTCGTATTTCTTGTATCGCTTGAGTTCTAACTCGAAACATTTGATCTTTTTCACTACATAAATTTTTAGTTAAATTACCTTTTTTTATAATTTATTTCATTAACAGTAGTTGTATGTAAAGAAATTGCTTGAATTACGAAACGATTTAATTCTTGAATTTGTGGTGTTAATTTTCGATTTCATGTTTTTTCCATTTCTTATATTTTTTTAAATAATTAATAAATATATCTTTTTCTTCATTATTTTAAGAAGATTTCCATCTATTAAAGCATAATAATGAATAAGTTCATCAAAAAAAAATTGTTTTATTTAATTTAAATTCGCAATATAAACTATATATATATATATATATATATATATATATCCAATATGAATTATACATAATCATAAATCTTTTTAAAGAAGTTTTTAAGGATATTTTAGCTTTTGAATGACAAGAACAATTTTTACAAAATAATAGCTGAAAGTTTTTGAAATTTGGTATCTCAGACGTGAAAAAATTAATTTAATTCATTACTTTTATTTATAAACCATACTTTGTTTTGTACTTATCTAATGCTTTTTGTATGGTTTTTCTTGCTTGGCTATTTCCAAGTGGTTTAAATGTCTTTACTTTTTTCCTTTCGAGTGTTTTATAATCGGTAAAGAATTGATTTATCATCAACAACTTAAATGGAGGTAATTCTGAAATATCGTAATAAATGTTATACTCAGGATCAGTAGCTGCAACTGCAATGATTTTATCGTCTGCTTCTCCACCATCATTCATTGGCATTACACCAATTGGGCGAACTCTCATTATTGATAATGGAGGAACAGATAATTGACAAAGTACAAGAATATCTAACGGATCATTATCCTCTGCTAAGGACTGTGGTATGAACCCATAATTTGCTGGGTAAATTACTGATGAATGTAAAATTCTATCGACTTTTAATAACCCAGATTGCTTATCAAGTTCTGTTTTAATTCGTGATAACGCAGGGATTTCAATTACAGCTCGGATTTCATCATCGTTAAGACCTTTATATGAAACAGCATGCCATGGATGACAAATCATTTTTGTTTTTTTGTAAATTGGAAATTTTGGTGCTGCTGGAAGATGTGGGGTTTCAGGCGGAGGCGTAGGTTTATCACCCTTTTGAGAAATAACTTCTTCTTCTTCGTCTTCAACAATTTCAACAGACATTTTCTAGATCGTTTTATAGGGCACCCCATTTCAATAATCACATAATCATCAGGCGAATTGCTATTAGTTTTCAAGAAGAAAGCAAATAAATCTCATCAAGATGATGAAATTTATAATGTCTTTACAATATTAAAAATGATTTAGGATTAATTTGAAATTCAAATTGGAAAAAATCAAAACAAAAAGTGAAACAACTAATCTAGATTAACAATCTATTGTATTGTTAAATTAAGTGTTATATATTTTTTGGATGGAAATACCCATTTAAGATTTTTTAAAACATTATTCCCTAAACGGGCGCTGAGGGATTTTTGAGTGGTAAAGCCGATCATAACCAACTGAAACTCAAATGTCCAAAAATGATAAAAGCAGCGCGCTCAAACTAGTCAAAGAGCTACTTACAGATCCATACAACATAGTGTGCGCTGATTGTCAGTGCAAACAATCTGAATGGGCAAGTGTTACTCTTGGTGTATTTATTTGCACCAATTGTTCTGGAGTTCATCGTTCTCTTGGAACTCACATATCATTTGTTCGTTCTTGTACTCTTGATGCATGGACAATGGAGCAAGCATTACTCATGAAAAATGTTGGAAATAAAATTGCAAATTCATATTGGGAGGCAAATCTTCCGGAAGATTTTGAACGTCCTAATGAATCCAATCGTTCCCTTATGCAGCTTTTTATCAAACAAAAATATGCTTTAAAAAAATGGGCAGCAAATGGGACACCCCCACATTTGATTGCAAAAACGATACCAATTGAATTAAAAGTGACACAGAAACAGCACCACCCCAAAAAGCAAAGAGAAAGAAATGCAAATGGGAAAATTCGAACAAATATATCTCCTTCGTTAAGTGCTCCTGCTCCTGCTCAAAAAGAGTCTGAAGACACGCTGCTTAAGGAAAAAACATCAAGTTTAGATTCATTTTTCTCTGATTTAGACCAACCGAGAAGAACTGCGCCAACACCATATAAACCACATCAAAGGCATGCAATAGATGTTAACCAAAGCAATCTCATTGGGATTGATGCTTTTTATGCAGAAGATTATTTTAATAGGAAAAACAAGATAAACACCGAATTACAAAAGAAAAAGAACGAAAAGAACCACCCACCTCCAGCAGAAGAACAACCAAAGAATATCAATGAAATTGATCTTACAGATTTGAATTATGGATTTGATGATGACATCATGTCCGCCGGCTTTGTTGATAAGCCATCCCAACAAGTCGAGCCACCTCCAGAACCAAAACAAGAGCTACCCGAAATCAAATTTGTAACTCTTGATGATGAGGCCGATATATCTAATTTGCAAAACTTCTTCGGCGACAGCAGCGGTGAACTCCCCCCGCCCAAGAAGCCAGCCGAACCTGTGGAAACGCCGAAACCTCCGAAACAGGAACCAATTAATATAATTAATAATACGTTTTCAAGTGAACCACGTACACAGACCACAGACATATTCGCGTTTTTCGGTGCGCAGAAGTCCGAAAATGAAAGTGAACAAAGTCATAATGCAGATGCGCAAAAAGAAAATCAAAACGAACAATTCATAGAATTAAACAGTGAAAACGAACAAAATAACAAAATAAATGATGAAAATGAGCAAAAAGAAAATCAAAACGAACAAAATAACAAAATAAATGATGAAAACGAAATAAATCAAAACGAACAATACAAAGAATTAAACAGTGAAAACAAACAAAATAACAAAATAAATGATGAAAATGAGCAAAAAGAGGAAAATCAAAACGAGCAATTCAAAGAAAACGAACAAGTTAACAAAGTAAATGATGAAAACGAAACAAATCGAAACGAACAACTCAAAGAATTCAGCAACGAAAGCGAGTCAAATGAGCCGAATAAAGCAATCCAACAAATTGGCAGCGAATCGAATGCATTACGCAATGAAAATCCGCACGAATCGCAATCCAATCCACTGCAAACCGCAGTCGAATCACCTACAAATGCACCATCGCACGCAGACGACAGCGCCTTCGCCGACATCTACGCGTTCTTCGAGAGCGAGTACCAGCTTGCGCGGGAGCAGCACGCGAAGCATTCGCTCCGCATCAAGGACGACCCGGAGCACTACGACGCGATCGACGACTTCTTCATCGACGCGGAGATGAACATGTTTCGCAAGCAGCCGAAGAACGCAACGAAACGGAAGCACCGCAAAGCGAAGCACGCGCACGCGGCTGCGAACAACAGCAGCAATGCGCCGGCGCGCTCCAGTTTGGCGCCGGTGCAGAGGAAACCGGGAAACTACATCCCGAAGAGGCTGCAGAAGAAACTTGAAATGAACGAGCCGAAGAAGCCAAAGAGGCACAGACACCACCGAAGTTAATATATGCATAAAATATATAATGTTTCAGTATTTGCGGTTTTGATGTAACGAGAACTTTGTACTAATCTGATGTCGCACAAACGAAATCTTTTGCAGTAACAATTGTTGCGACTTGAAGAAGAATGAAAAATATAGAATCTGACTGAGGATATTTCATGTGTGAAACGTGATTAATAATTAAGTAAAGTGGTGATAATAATGAAGAAGTGGCCAGTGTTGACGATATTTAAATATTTTCAAATTTATGAATTGAATTAATTCATATAACATTAATTTAATGTGTTATGCAATTTATTAAAAACGTTTTTAATAAGAAAAATTGTAATTTTTAGATATAAAAATAACTTCGTGTGTGTAGTGTATGTATTCCACTAATTAAATTTTTAACTATTCTAGCATCAGAGGTAATTAAAGATGGAATTAACCAAAAAATAATCAAAAAAACTCTAAAAAATAAAAACATTTCTGAAATAAAGCAAACATATATCAGATTCATTAATTTTTATATTGTCTTGTAGCAAAAGTAATTTTGCAATTCCTTTACTTCTATTTATGCATGCTAAAGTCAATGCTGTCTCAATATTTTTTAATGAAATCCAATAACATTAATTATACTTTAAATTTTAAATACAAAATTTGAAAACATTTTGTTAATATTTCTAACATTAATTTTTATTTTTTTATCTTCAAGAAGTAATCTAACAATTTCCTTTTGGCTATATTTGGATGCGTATATAAGTGCTGTGTAAAATATTATGAATGAAATCCATAAAATATTTTTAAATACGAAATAGTAAAAATTTTCCTTATATATAATAATTAAACATTAATATAATTTATATCTATGTCTTTATGAGCAAGAAGTAACTGAGCAGAACGAGTGCTACCAAATCTACAAGCTTCCATAAGAGCAGTTATAAATTTTTTTATGAGACACCAAAAATATTATTGATATTTTAAAGTAATGAAATAAACATCAGAAAAATAATTTGAAGATTTGCATGATTAATATCGATTTTATTTTGTGCAAGAAGCATTTTAACTATATTTTCAGAATTATTTTTAGCTGCATATATAAGTCCTGTTGTTTGTCCTTTAAATGAATACCAAAATTGTGGTTTAAACATGATGCAATTAAAATATATATTAAACATAATAAAATAACATCTTTGGCATTTATATCAATTTTTGGATGATTAAGAAGTAAATTAACAATTTCAACATTACTATTTTCACATGCAGATATTAATGGTGTTTTAAACATCATTTAAAAATCCCAAAATACAAGAAGAAACATCAAAATTATGAAATAAACTTTCAACAAAATTAAAAAATAGTCTTATGATTCACATCAATTTCAGGATGACTAAGAAGCAATTTGACAATTTCTATATAGTTATTTTTGGCTGCATATAGAAGAGAAGAACCAAAATATTTTTGTAGATTTTGTACACAAATTAGGAATTAATATCATGATTATATATCATCATTTTCTTGATTAACATCAATTTCATCTCGTTCAAGAAGCAATCCCACAATTTCAGTATGTCCCAAGCTAGATGCAGATAAGAGTGCTGTTGTAAATGAAACAAATAAATTCCGAATATTAAGTAAAAACACCTTATTAAAAATATAAATATAAAATATAAATAAATACATCGTGCATTTATATTTACAGCTTTTTGTGTAAGAATTAATTTAACCATCCTGGTATTACCTAACGTTGATGCCTTTACAAGTGCAGTGAAAAATAAATAAAATAAATTCCAAATAAACTCAATAAACTTTGAATATCAAAAATAAATTTTAATAACAAAAAAAGAATATCCCTAGCATTCATATCAACCTTAACATATTGAAGGATATATTTCGCAAGTTCTAAATTTTCAGATACTACAGCTGATAAAAAAATATTTTTAGGTAATTCTATTCCTTTGCTTAGTATATATGAAATAAGTGGTGTATTTCCAATGGTTGCTGCATTATGTATTATTGAATCATTTAACTCCATCCCTTCATTTAGTAAAAAGAAAAAAAGTTCATAATTATTAGTAAAAACACATTTTTTTCCAAGACTAGTCAAATTTTTAAATTTACCAATTTTATTTTTATATAAATACTTAAAAACTTCATTTTGATGAAATTTAATTGCTGCATCATATGATGTATAATCAAAAGACAAGTTGCATTCACAACAAAGATCAATAATTTCAAAATTTCCACCAATAACAGCATAAGGTGTAACGTGAGATGCATCAGCACCATTAAATAATAAAAATTTAAAACATTTTATTGACCCATATAATGCAGCACAATCAATCAAAGAAAAAAAATCTGTTCTAGCAACTGAAAACCTTTCGTAAAGAGAAGGAATAGTTTTGTTGATATCGAAATTAGATTTTTCTGAAATTTTAGTTAATTTATCTAAATCATCATTTCGAAGAATGAGAGCTATTTTCTTATGATTGACTCCAAAATGAGCCAACATTCTTTGAAGCTTCCAATGATAAGCTGATAAACTTTCAATTTTAGGTATAAACTGTATGATAAAAGGAACATCCATCATTTTTTTGATTACTTCCTTTGTCTTATAATGAGCAAAATATAATGATTTTTTGTCACGAACAATATGAGATGTGATTAATCCTTGCTCAATCATTCTTTCTAGAAGAAATTCTGATTCGAATAAATCTGCGATTATTGTTATATGATAAAGAATTTTGCTTAAATCACAATCAATAAGTTTTTCTTCTCTTTCTTTGGATTCGAATGCCTTCATGTATTGAAAATATACATCTGGGTCTTTTTTTTGCGTTATTGAAAAAATATATATTAAATGACAAATAATGAAGTTGAAAGATAAAGGATAATCATGATCAAATATTTTAAGAGTTGATTCAACAGATGAACGAACGTTGGAATATTTGAGTTCGAATATAATTTCTTGAAGTGATTTTAAACGCGAAATTACGGCATTTTGTTTCTCATCCATTAATTTTTTTAACAAATACATAAACCGCTGTTTATTCAAAGCAAGTACGTTAATTCTATCGGTTTTTTTGAGATTCGGCCGTTAAATGAAACAACGATAGCTGAAGATTTATGGATGTTGGATTTTCAAAGCAAACTATCTTAGAATTATTTGAAGCTATACACTCAAGTGAACCAGATAAGGTAAACTTAGCAAGTAGAATGATAATTGAACTTCAAAAAAAATCAAAATCAGAATTTTTAAAATTTTGTTCAGAGATTTTATGCGACGAAGCTACACCTTTTTCCTTTTTGATGGCAGCAATATGTGTTGGTCAAATATTATCTCCTAATACACAAATTAGTTTTGGATTGATTAAGAAATTTTGGGAAAAAGAAGTCCTACAAGAAGTTAAACCAGTCATAAGAAAAGGTCTATTTCGCGGGCTTATGTTTGAGTCTGAGCAAATTCGGCAACAATGTTCAAAATCATTATCAATAGTTGCACGAGTTGAAATTCCGCTTGGTCAATGGGATGACCTCTATGAAAAACTTATTGAAATCATAGTTAATGACACGTATGGTTTCTGGTCCAAAAATGGAAGCTTTCAATGTTTTACAGAAATTTTCCAAATCCCAGAAGCACAAAAAACTATGTTTCATCCTCCATTTGATCTTCAAAATGTATGTCTGACACTACTTAATATCATCACCAAAATAATATCCACTAATGATGCAAATGATATTATAAAAATTTCAGCAGCAAAATGCTTAAACTCATTTCTTCGCTTTGCTTTGAGGCTTTTTGATGAGTCAAACTTTAATAATTTCCTTCAATTACTTTCCCAATCTTTAAAAACCAATAACACAACCTATTCTGGAATTATATTTGATATTTTGAACCAAGTCATTGAAGTTTTATACAATTCTATTAGTAATGACTCAATGAAACTTATTTTTGATTCCATTTCAAGTTGCATGCTTTGCGATAACATTGAAAAAGTTGAGCAGTCCATTCAATTATGTACAAAAATTGCGGAAACCGAAAAATTCATTCAACAGAGTATCAAAATGTTGAAACATCAAATTTTCCAATTTCACAACTTTACGCAAACAATTGCTGAAACATTATATCCAAAGTTATTTAGTTTTCTTTCAATAATTAATGAAGATAATGAAGATATTTCATTATGCTTTGTAGCTAAAGATTGTTTGAATTCATTTGCAAGAGTTGAAGGAGTTGATAATTATATTTCAAGTGCATGTTTTACTTATTTTCAACAACATTTTAATAGCAATGAAGTCAAATTTATATTTTCTTCAATTTTATGTCTTTTCTCAATTGTTGGAATACAGGAAAATCCATTTATTAATGAAAACATTCGAAAAATTTGTCCAATTATTATAAATATATTTGAAACAAGTAATATAATTCTCATAAAAAAATACGCATTAAAACTAATTAAATCGATTCTATCACATCATATCGATATTGCACAAGAAACATATATCGATTTTATGAATTTTTCTGTTATTGTAATCGCAAATAATAATTATATACTTTCAACATCTGCAATAAACATTTTGAAAATAATTTTTTCCATAATAAAAAATCCAGATATTATATTTTCCATTTATGAAAATATTTCAACACTTTTGTTTCAAACAATTCAACGAAATGATATTTTCGAAGGTAATTTTTTAGAATCAGTTACTAATTGTATAATAAGTTTTATAAATTCGATAATTTCAATTGAACAACTTCAAAACATTTTTCTTTTGTCATATAATAAATTCATATTATCACTTCAAGTTTCATTTAATGATACATCATCACAAATACGAATCCAAAGTAATTTATGTCGAATTCTTCGTGAAATAATATTAAGAATCGACGAATTTCCACAAACATTAATTCAAGAAATTACAAATTTACAAAATATATTATTTACTTTAATAGAACGTTCTTCACCAATTGAAATCGACTCATTAAATACTATTTCCGCATTAATACAAATACAATCGATTGATATAATACAACAAAACTTTAATCGTTTAATACAAATTCTTATAAATGGATTAAAAAATGATTCTCCTGAATTTGTAACTTGTGTTAGTCGACTTATTGGTGATATATATAAATCGAATCATAATCAAATGTTTCTACAATATATAAATAATTTTCTGGAATTAATTTTTGCGAAAATTGAAGAGTTCATTTATCTTCCTTATAATTCGGTGTCGTTATTCTTTGCTGTTGGCGACATAATATCAGTTTCTTCTGATGTTATTATAAATACTTTTTCATACATAATGAAAATTTTAAGACATTTTATTCACGATATTATAGTTCCTGATAATGATATAGAACTTAGAAACATATTATTGTGTACTTTGATTTATGTTCCTAATAAAATTATTGTTTCTTACCCAAATTTAATGGATTTGAAACATAATAAAGTTTTGTTGTTTTTGCCTATTAAAAAATATTTAGTTCATTTAATGGATGCGCCAGATTACATAAAAGTGTATCTGCTGACGTTTTTGGACGACGTTTTATCAGCTCCATATGAAATTACATCGATTTTCATGACACAATTACATCTTCCTGAAATCAAAAAAATTTTATATTGTTATGCAGAATCACCTAATGAACATATCTCTGCTCAATCAAAGAAATTGTTAAATATTTTATTCCCAAAATAACATTAAATTTGTTCCATGTTTGAAATTAATAAAAAGTTATACATTTTAATTTGTTGTGTTGTTCACCTAAGCATTATGAAAAGGAAATTTGAGTTTTTCCTAGTAAAAAAAAAAGCAAAATTATAATGGGAAAGATCCCAACTTTTTACCAGTAACGACGTCCGAATTGGAAGCTCATGTATTTGATTCCGGTTGTCTTAACAACATCACCTGAGTGTGGTGCATGGATGCAGTTTCCAGAGCCGACATAGATACCAACATGGGAAACTGGGCTGTAGAAGCAGCAGACATCACCTGGTTTAAGGTTAGCTTGTGTAACTTTTGTACCACTTTGTGATTGAGCACTTGCGGTTCTTGGGATTGAGATTCCGACTTGCTTATGGCACCATTGTGTTAAACCAGAGCAATCAAAGGTGTTTGGACCAGCTGCGCCATAAACATATGAGCATCCGAGCTTGGATTTGGCATATGATACGATTGTGTCACCAACAGAGTTTGATTCTTTGATGCTGATTGCTTGAACTGGGACATATGATGGTCTTTTGTTGTAGAGGATTCCAACAAAAAGTGGTGATGAGTATGTTGTGATGGCGACAATTTGTCCTTTTTCAAGTTGTCCAATTGGCTTTCCGAATATTGGAAGGCGGTAGACATCAGTGTCTTTTGTGATTACACCTGTAAGTGCAGTGCAAGATGCAAGAAGAAGACCGAACATAAATGATTTTGACAAACGGTTTTATACCTGTCAAATGACACTCTCCGATTCAAAATGTTGTGGTTGTAAAGTCAAAAATTTAACCTAGATTTAGGTTTAAGCATTGAATTTTTTGATCGTAGTTCAGAATCATAACCGGCCAATTAATTTGTGAAAACAGAGGCAGAATGCCCAAACCGTAATTTGAAAACAAAAATATTATGGAAAATAGTATTAATAAATAATAAATATATAAGTGGGTCATAATAAATTTAAATTTTCATTAAAATTAAAGAAAATCAATCTATACTCAATTTATTGAATTATAATAAAGGTAATTTTATAACATGAGTAATTTAGCAACTCTGATGTATTTTTCATTTTTGGAAAAATAATTAAGGAATTTTAAGGGTCCAGGTACGATCAAAATAAACTTTTTCAATATATTTCGAAAAAACATGTTTTTGTTTTTCATATATCTCCATGTATATAATAAATTTTAAAATTTCTTGTTGATCCAGAAAATAATACTACATGGACTTTAAGTTTATTATGTTGTTTCCGAAAAAAGGAAGAAAAAATAAATTAATACAAAATTAATCAATATAATATATAAACCAAATTATTGTAATTTTTTGATAGAAGGATCATATGGTATTATGTTTTATAGTTCTAGAAATCAAATAAATTAAAACAAATCAAGAAATCCACAAAACAAAATGAAAAAAATTAAGTAAGTCTGTTCAAAGTCAAAATATTCCGATGATATTGAATGGTTTATAATATTATCAAAAGATCCTGACAAAATAAACAAAAAAAGGTTAATAATTATGTGTCATTTTGAGACTTGAATTTTTGATTGATGCTTTTGGTTTTTGGCTTGCAATAAAAGAGAAAGTGATTGGAGCGCTCCAGTGGTTTTATGCAAAAAATGCTCATTATTCTCATTAATTTTATGTTTACCTTATAGTAAAAACAAATAATATTCAGTTCATGACATAACAATCACATTTATCTCTTTTTTCAGATATAAAAGTTCTTGACTGATTTTAATGAATTATATGGTTTACTTGATATAAACATGTCAATCATATGGAGGTAATTTTTGTTTTATCTTATTATTATTATTATTATTATTATTATTATTATTATTATTATTATTATTATTATTATTATTATTATTATTATTATTATTATTATTATTATTATTATTATTATTATTATTATTATTATTATTATTATTATTATTATTATTATTATTATTATTATTATTATTATTATTATTATTATTATTATTATTATTATTATTATTATTATTATTATTATTATTATTATTATTATTATTATTATTATTATTATTATTATTATTATTATTATTATTATTATTATTATTATTATTATTATTATTATTATTATTATTATTATTATTATTATTATTATTATTCTTATTATTATTATTATTATTATTATTATTATTATTATTATTATTATTATTATTATTATTATTATTATTATTATTATTATTATTATTATTATTATTATTATTATTATTATTATTATTATTTTACTACTAATTATTTTTGTTATTTTAACAAATTAAAATTGAGTATTTAACCGATTTAGTGACAAAATATTTGCATTATGAATTCTTTCTTTTTAGTTAATCTAGACATTATATTTTTTATATAATTTCCTCATGAACTATCATATGAAATAATTTCTGGAACTTTTAGATAAATTTAAATGAGAAAAAATGGTATATGAAATCAATCATAAATGATCATCTTTACCTAAATCATAATCATTCATTTCAATAAGAAAATTTTGATCAAGATGAAATATGGTAAATAAATATTTTATCTATATTTAATTCCGGGGAATGATAGCATAGAAAAACTCGGAAACCCGATTAAAATCTATTCAAAAATAAAAATAATTATAGAATTAAAAAAAAAAACTACCTACCAAATTTGGAGATATTCCGATTATAATTTGGGAGATGAAAATATTGATAGCTTTATAAAACGGCTTATTATAATCATCAATTGAAAATGTTTTCTTAAAACTCAAAATGCTAAAATAATTATTGGTAATAATGCTAGATGTTATTAACACAACACAGAACATAAAAAAATAAAATAAACAATAATTTGATCCATTTAAAGAATTTTTTTGGAAAATTATTAAAAACTTTAAAAAATTTTGTGCAAAACAAGAAATTATTTAAAATTTCATGAAAATTTGTTTTCAAGGTAAATGTTTGCATTGTTTAGATTCTAAATATTTATTAATATATTAGAATTAAGAGTTTGCACAAAACTAGTTATAAATATAAAACAACTCTCGTTACTCATTGAAGTAAATTTTATGGGAATGAATATACATTTTAAATGTATTCACATTCCCTTCATTATATGATGATTTTAAAGTAAAATGAAAATACATTAATTCGCATCTTTGTTTGATACATCAATTCCTTCTTGTTGCATAAGTAAATTAACAATTTCTGTTTCATCCTTTTTAAATGCTTTTGAAAGTGCTGTTTCAAACGCTTTGAATAATCGCCAAATTTTTTTTTGAATTTTTATATTAATTAAATAAACATGTGTTTTAGCATTAATATCAATTCCTTTTTGCTTTAAAAGTAATTCCATTATTTCAATATTACCATTTTCAGCTGCATAAATAAGCGCTGTTTGTAATTATATGAATAATTTCCAAAATTTATTTTGAAATCCAAAATTATTATAAAAAAATTGAAACGAAATAAATGAATATCTTTAACATTAACATCAATATCTTTATGTCCAAGTAATAAAGATACAACTTTAGGTCGATCATTTCTAATTGCTAACATAAGCGCTGTAAAAAGTACATTAAATAAATTCCAAAAATTATATTGGAAAATAATATTATGAAAAGGAGCATCAAACAAAACAAAAAAGTATTAACATCATTAATATTTATTTTTTCTTGCTCAATAAGTAATTTGACTATATTATAACGATTTTTTGAAGCTGCTTTCATAAGTGCTGTTCTAAATTACAAGAATAATTCCCAAATTTATTATTTAATATCCAAATAATTAATATAAAAATCAAACTTAAATTAAAAACATTTTTAGCATTAATATCAATTCCTTTGTGCTTAAGAAGTAATTTAACTATATCTGTTTGATCATTCACAGCTGCCAACATTAGTGCTGTATAAAATATTTTGAAGAATTTCCATATAATATTTTGAATTATGAAACAAGTGAAATAATTATTAAATAAGAAAAACAAAAATCTTTAGCATTAATTTCAATTTCCTTTTGTTCAAGAAGTAATTTCACTATTTCTTTGAATCCACTGTATGAAGCATACATCAGTGCTGACATAAATACTTTAAATTAATTTTAAGTTTCATTTTAAAATGTTAAAATATTAAAGCAAATTTTAAATGTTTATAAAAAACACCCTTGGCGTTAATATCAATTCCTTTTCGTTCAAGAAGTATTTTGACTATTTCTGCAAAATTTTCTTTGGATGCATATATTAATGCTGTTTTCTATTAATTAAATAATAACCAAATATTATTTTAAATTATCAAATTATTAAAATAAATTTTAAATATAACATAAAAATATTTTTAGCATTTACATCTATCCCTTTTTGCTCTAAAATATATTTTACAAGTTCAATATTCCATGAACAAACGAATATATTTTTGAAATTTTGAACTTCTGGAAGATAATACAGCAAAAGATATAAGTTACCAGTTTCTATTGATGCATTAATAAAAGAATCATTAATATTCATATTTCCTTCATCTTCTAAGAATGAAAGTATAGTAAAATTATCATGCGTAATACAAGCTATACCCAATTTATTAATGTTTTTTGGGTTAGTTTTATCCAATTTTTCCAAATTATTTTCATAAAGATATCTAAAAATATCATTTTGATGGAATTCAATTGCAGCGCTATATGCATTTTTAAATGATGAATTGTTTTGTTCACATAAATGAATGATTTCTTCATTTCCACCTGCAATTGCATATTTACCTGTGTTATATACATTAGCATTATTCATAAGTAAATATTTAAAACATTTAACAGATCCAAAAAATGCTGCATAATCAATTAATGTAACATTTTTTTTATTAATAAAATCACATCTTTCATAAAGTGATGGTTCTATTATTTGATTAAAATCAAATTTTGGTTGTGATGATATTTCTTGAAGTTTTTCGATTTCATCATTTCGAATTACTTTAGCAATTTCATTTGGATTATGTCCTTCTTCAATTAATTTCTTATGAAGTTCCCAATCATTCTTTGAAAGTTCATCAAAATTTTTAATAAAATCTGGAGCATAAGGATTTTCAGCATATAGATAGTCTGAATTTTCTTTTACATTTTTGTAGTGAGCAAAATATTTACTATATAAATTATCAATTAAATTACATAAATCAAATTTTTCAATTAGCGTCTCTATATTAATTAAATTTTGCTGAATTAATTTATTTTGAAGATATAATTTTCCTTGAAATTGGATATCATTACTACATTTGATAAAAATATTTATTATTTTTGAAATAGATTTCTTTCTTTCTTCTTCTTCTTTTTGGATGGATTGTAAATAACTAATATATATTTTGAGATCATTTTTTTGACAGCAATATGCATTTAATATGCATTTACATAAAACAACATTGAAAGAATATGGAAAATTTGTATCAAATAATTCCATTGTTTGTTGAATTGCTAACTCAAGATTTTTTGCACTTAAGTCAAAAATTATTCGTTCCAGTTCAATTAAAAATAACATAGCATTGGACCGTGTCTTTGAATCTTGACTTTTTATATAACTTCCTATGATTTTATCATTTTTTATCTGCTTATCCATTAGTCAATGTAAAAAATTGAGTAAATCAGAGGGCTCTGATTTTTTCAGAAAAATAAACGGCTGTTTGTTTTTGCCATGATCGGTAAATTGAAAAAGTGGAAATTGAGATTCGATTAATAAAAACATCAAATTCCTCGTATTGTGCGCTAAGTAAATTAACCAATTCTTGTTCATAAACACATTTTAATAATGTAATAATTATTTAAATAAATAAAAATACATATTCAAATTCATTTCTATAGTTTATAATAAAATGATATTTTAGCTCATATACTATCTATAAAAAAAATAGTCAGCATGGTTTGAGTAGGTTATATCTCTCTCTTATATAAAAATATAGTGATATTTATATTTTATGTTCTTTATGTAAATATCTGAAAAAGTTATTATCCCATGTTTTGCCCTTCTATCGTCTTGGCCAGCCTTTTACATGCCACAAGTCAAGAAGAAGTGGACCAAGACTACAAACAAGGAAAAGAGAGACTGGGCAACAGTCCTCCTTTCCGAAGTTGCGGAAGAAATTGAAAAGGCAGTGCCACGTAGCAAACTCATCACACCATCCAAACTTGCAGATCGTTATAAGATTTCTCTTACAGTTGCTCGTCAAGTTTTAAAGCAACTTGAAGCTGATGGCAAAATTGTTTGCTTAATTAAGCATTCAAAACTTGTTGCCTATGGTCGTCCAGCAGGAGCCAAGGAAGAAGTTGTAGAAGAAGCGCCAAAAGCCGAAGCAGCTCCAAAGGGCAGAAAAGGCAAGAAATAAACGAAGAATATCAGATCAATAATTATTTTGAAATTCAATTTTTTATTACAAAAGATTTCCTTTCCCAGGCCCAGCGTTTTTTTTTGTGTTTCTTGATGAAAATTACTCTAAGAATTTTTTTATGAATCATTTGATGAATTATCTTCAATAAATTCGTCTTCATTATTTTCTAAATCGTCTTCGTTATTCATTAAATCTTCGCCTGGAGTTGGCTCTTCATTGTTTGCTTTTTTGGCTTTTATGCGAGGAAGAACAACAAGGAAAATTATACAGTTGACAGAAATTGTAAGGAAAAGAACAACGAGAATGCCGATGATTGCAATCCATGTCGGGCTGAGCATGCCAGAATCAGTGTTACTGGAATCTGTTGTGTTTGTTGCGTTATCGAACAGATCTGAATATTCAATTGTTGTCTCCATTGACCATGAAGAATCTTCTGTTTCCTGAGTCGCTTGTGAAGTTTCCTCGGTTGGAACATTAGTCGTTATTTCTGTTGGCATTTCTGTGGAAATCTGTGTTGATTCTTCAGAAGATTCTGAAGATTCTATTGATCTATCTGTTGATCCCTCAGATGATTCTGAAGAATCTGTTGATATTTCAGTTGAGTCTTCAGATGTTTGTGATGTTTCTGCGGATATATCTGTTGACTCCTCAGATGATTCAGAAGATTCTATTGATGTATCTGTCGATACTTCTGTTGAATCATCAGATGTCTCTGTTGACATTTCTGTGGAAATCTGTGTTGATTCTTCAGATGATTCTGAAGATTCTGTCGACATTTCAGTTGAGTCTTCAGATGTTTGTGATGTTTCTGTGGATATCTCTGTTGACTCCTCAGATGATTGCGAAGATTCAGTTGATTCCTCAGACGATTGTGAAGATGTCTCAGTGGTTTGCTCAGATGTTTCCTCAGATGATAGTGAACTCTCCTCATTTGAATTTATGTCGCTGGTAAGAAGCTTTAACTTTATATCATTTGTCATACCTTCATTTATATTTCTGATTTCGTTTGCTCCAACATGAAGGAGAGCAAGAAAAACAATCATTTTAATGGCTATGACATTTCACTTTTTGACCAGCATTTGGAACGAACAATGGAGAATTCAATTACCTATCACCCCTACTCAAAAAGCTTTTGGAATGGTTTTTTATCGTTGCATTATTTGTTGTTTTGTGATTGAATAATGTTTTGGCAACGGTTCATTAATCAATACAAAAAGTTAAAACTGGGCCAGAAATCCTGTGCGTTTTTCTGAATTTCAATTCATCGGTGTTTTTATAGTTTGATTTTTTTGAATATTTGTGATATTGTTTAATATGTTTTAAATAAAAGGAAATTAAGATAAATATGTTGTTTGCTTATGTATTAGAGTAAGAATATTGATGTTGATATGATTTATTTCATGTATTCATCAAGTTAATTAAATATATTTTTTAAAAGAAATTGAATTGTTTCTACAAATGAATGAAAAATTTCAATGAATATATGGTCATCTTTTTTTGAAATATGGTTTGCTGTTTTAAATTTAAGGAAATTACATATATCTTTGTGGAATGTATTCAGAAAGTCAGTGTTAAGTTAAAATAAAGCCAAAGGAGTTGTTATTAATTATGGAGAATATTATTTTTTGATGATCAATTTCTTAAAATTGGTTTTTGGTTGACATATTTGTATTCTTACGATCAATTTTAGAGTCAGATTCAAATTATTAAAGACATTCGATTCATGTATTTAAAAAGAAATTTTATTAATTTCATATGCTTGATCGAAAATTGATTGCCAATTTCAACTTTATACGAAAAAGATATAATTTGTATTTGCTAATCATATATTATACTATCCATGCAATAAGAAATTTTGATTAACTCATTCTAGCAAATTTTTTTGTTATTAATTGAAATGAGTTTGATCGTTTTTTATTCTCGTTTTTATTTGATTTCATGAATTAATTAATTTCTTATTAACATCTAAATTGGTTGAAAAATATGAATTACTGTTTTGTTATGTATAGTGGCTTATGAAATATAATCATTTTAAGATTACTGTGTCACCCAATTTGGGTAAAGATCTGCTCAAAATAAAACACATTAAAATCATCCAAAATTTAGTAATATTTCAAAAATTAGATATAAATTGTCTTTGGACAATGCTTGATAGATAATGGTTTTTGGTAAAATTTGTCTTTGTTGGCAACACTGGAAGAACCTCAGCGTTAACGTTCAAATTCTCGACCGTTTTCTTTAAAGAAATTGCAACCAAATTGCCGCCAATTTAACGTCCAAAACTTCCATTTTTAGAATGAAGAGTTTTGGCGTGCCTTGGTCTGAAAATGATATTTTTGGCGAGACACAAGGTAACTCAAGCCAAGATAAAGGACTAAAATCTCAAACATCCACTCAAATAATGGAATTACAAAATCAAATTAGGGATCTTAAAGCAAGACTATCAATTATGCAAGGTAAGTATCAAGAAGAACTCGATAATGAAAGGAAAGAATCCCAATCTAAAGAGTCTGAGTTATTAAACACTTTAAATCAAAGAAAATTAGAATATGATGAAAAAGTCCAAGAAAATAATCAACTTACGAATAGAAACAAAGACCTCGAATCTCAAATCAATATGTTTCTTCTTTTTTTAAATGAAAAATCAAGTCAAAAATGCAAAAATTTGACTGAAGCTACATCATTACTTTCTGATTTTTATATAACATATGAATCAACATCAGATAGACTTAAGTATTTACAAGATCAAAATTCTTCAATATCATCACAATTAGAGAAAACTAATGATGAATATCAAAAGCAATTTAATAAATCTCTTCACTTAAAAAAGCAAATCAAAGAAATTAAAGCCTCACAACCAGCAAATGATATTAATGTTATTACACAAGAATTAACCAAAAGGTTTAAAGCTAAAACGCATAAGCTTCGAACTATTATTAAGCAGCAAAAAGATGAAATTGAATCATTAAAAAATAGTTTACAACAAAATGAAGCTATTATTAATAATAAAATAAATGAAGGAACTGAGAAAAGTAGTACGAATACTTTATATGAAGCTAAAATCTCTGCATTAAATGATAAAATCAAAAGAAATGAAACAAATATTGAAAACAAAAACAAAGAAATTGATGAATTAGAACAAGAGAATCAAAAACTTTCTGATGAAATTGATGAAGTTAAAACTCAAAATGAAGAAAATTCCAATTTTATTAAAGAACAACAAGAAATTATTAAAGGATTAAAACGTAAATGTAAAGAAAATAAAATAAATATTCGTCAACTTACAAGTGAACTTAATAATAAAGAAACGGAAATAGCAAAACATGAAACTATTAATAATGAGCTTAAATTGAAGATTAATGAACTTAAGACAACCAAACAAAGGGAAATAAATAAAAGTAAAGTAAATTCAACTAATAAAAACGATGAAGAATTACAAATGTATAAACAAACAATTTCATCATTCGAATCATTATGTGAATCTCAATCAAATGAAATTGTTAATCTTCATGAACAAAGAACTTCTATAATTCAACAAATGAATAAATGTTCTAATTTTATCTCATTACTTGAATCAACTTTAACAAAAATGAATAAAGAAAAAGAAAGCCTTAAATTAGAAAATGAGAAAATTAAATTAAATTATGAAAAGGAAGAAGAACAAAAACAAAAAGAAATTCAATTAGCAATAGAAGAAATATTAGAAAATCTTCCTGAAGAACTTCAAAATGAAACCTTTAATGATTTAACACCTTCTGAAATCATATTAAAGTTATCAAAGATATTAATTGATTATTATCAAAATGAACAAATTGAAAAACAATCAAAAGAAAATGAACAATCATTAATGGAACTTAAAAATAGATATCAAATAATGTTATCACATTTAGAAAATGCTTATCAATACTTAAAATCTATTTCAAATAATTATGAAATTGATGTCGATAAAAAATCCGAATTTTTAACTGCTTGTGCAAGAATTGGAAATTATATTGATCAAGAAAATATAAAATTACCAATTAAAGAATTTACAAATTCCATTTTCGTGCCTGATGAAATTAATAGTCCTGAAAAAATTGCAGAAATATTTTTACAATTAGTTAATGAAGAAGAATTAAATGAATCACCAATTTCTGAATTGTTTACATTATTTTTGTGTATGGCACAAGTAAATCTTATTTTATCAAATAAGACAAAGAATGTACAAAGTAATGAACGCTTTGAAAAGTTACAATATGAACATAATTTAGAAATGCATCAATTCGAAGAATGGAAAAATTCACAAATGTTAACAAATCAAAAATTAATGGAATTATTTAATAAATATGTACAAAATCCTTCGGATGATTTCCAACAACTTTCAGAACAATTCATTAAAGAATTTAATGAAAAAATCCCAACAATATCAGAACGAGAAAATTTATTAAGTAATTATAATGAAATTGTTAATGAAGTCGAAACATTAAAAGGTATAATAGAACAATCAAACTTGAAAGAAAAATCAAAGCGAAAACAATTTTGTAAAGATATTGAAAATGCATCAAACGTTATCAATCAACAAATTCATAAGTTAAAACAAAAGAATGAAAAAACGATTCAAGAAATGAATTCACAATTAGAAGAATCAAACAAACAAATTGAATTACAACAAAATGAAATTAATAAACTCCAAAATAAATTAGAAAAAAGTAATGAACAAAATTCAATTTATGATCAACAAATTAAAGAACTTCAAGAACAAAATTATGAACTACAAAAAGAAATATCAAATTCTAAAGCAGAAAATGAAGAACTAAAAATTAATATTAATAATTCTAATAACAAAATTGATGAACTTGAAAATAAACTTGAAAAAATCGAAAATCGTAGGAAACAATATAAACAAAAATTAAATGAAGTTGAAAATTCAAATAGTAAAACTTTAATAGAACTTAGAAAATCGAATGAAGATATTACTAATAAATATCAAAACGTTCTTGAAAAACTTGAGAAAGATTATCAAGAATCACAAGATGAACTTCAAAAGGCATATGAAGAAATAAATAAATTCGATGAAATTAAACATAATTTACAATTACAAAATGCAAAACTTCAAATTTTAGAACGAAACCTTTCATTAAAACTTCAATCAACTATAGATGCATTAAATAGAGAAAAAGATTCTTCAGAAGTCAAACAAAATTCAATAATTTTATCTATGAAAGCACAAAATCTTTTAAATGTAGAAAATCTCCAACAAAAAATCGAAGAATGTAAAAATTTATTTGTTAAAATTTTAATTGAAATTTTCGGCTTTGATAAAACTGAAGAAAATCAAATTGATGAAATTAATCAAATCATACCAATCATTAATGAACAAATTCAATTAAGAAAAGAAGATTCTAAATTTATTATAGATTCATTAAAATTACGAAAGAAGCTTAATCTATCTAAAACTTTAACATTAACAAAATTATTTGAAAACATTCGCGAAGAAATTAAAAAACAAAACAATAAAATCGAATCATTAAACACGAAATTTAATAAAATTAATATCGAAAATGAAAAGTTGCAAAGAGAAAATAATAAATTAAATGATTTAAGGGCTGATGCTAATCAATGGTCAATATGGTGTCGTTCTTTAGCAAATCAAATTTCGGATTCTTTACAATTTAAACCAATACAAGAAATTAGAAAATCTATTGAAGAAATAATTTTAGCTTCTGTTAATCAAAAAGCTTTAATTAGAAAAGTTGAAACGCTTAGAAACGAAAAGAGATATCTTTCAAATATAGCATTCGATGGTGAAAAGAAGAAAGCACATCAAAAAGAAAAAATTAAATCTTTAAGACCAATGATTTTATTCGCATTATTTGCTAAGAGAATACAAAAGAATAATAATAGTGGAATCCCTTCTTCTTTTGTTTTTCATGCTACGCCAGCTAAGAAGCATCATCCAATAGTTCCATTCGAGTAAGTAAAAATTGTGATTCAATTCATATTTTTTTCTTCATTTTTTTAGATCGAAAATTCGAACAAACATAGTTAAAATAATCTAATAAAACTTATGACTCAAGAAAATTCTCCTCTGCATGGTGTATCATTATTAAGACCACAATTTTTTGCAAACTCTTCAAATATGACAACAAAATTTAGAGAAAAAAATTTTCAAGATGATCTTGTTATTCCTGAAGATGCAGAAGAAAAGTTCCTTGATGATATGCAATTTCAAGATCCAGAACATTACTCCGCGCAAACTAAAGTCTTCCCAAATGCCCCTGTAAAAAAACTCCACAGCAAAGAAAATACATTAGAATCACATTCAAGTAAATTTTTTGATTCTCCAAGTGATGAAACATCTTCAGCAGTCACACAGTCAACAAAGTCAACACCTCAAGAAAATTTAGAAAATAAGTCTTTAGAAAATAATATTTTTTCGGAAAATTTGCATAAATCAGATATCATTATATCACCAGAAACAAAGCCTGCCATTAAACCTAAAAGGTTTAAATCACAGCTTATTCCTCCTGTTGATAATTTTCCAAAATTTTCTTCACCAGAATCCACAATAGATGGTACAAAAATTCTTGAACAGCTGCCATCTAAATTGGAAAGCAGATTAATTGTTGATCTTCCTCTTCAACAATTTGAAATAAACAAATATCGAATAAATGCTTCATTAAGCTCTATTTCCAATGATATAGAAAAGATTGATCGTAAGGTTTCAAAAACAAATGACGACATCAAAGAACTTAGTAAAAGGTTTCATACAATATCTGAAAAGTCACAAAGAATTACGCAAACGGCAGATTATATCTCAACAAGATTGAACATCATTAGCGACTGGGTTGACGGCCTAGAAACATCAGGGAGCGGGATAAAGATGGCTCTGATCGAGTTGGGTGTGAAATTCCTCACATTTCTATCGTCACTTTTCCTGATCGTTTTTAATTCAATTATTAAAATTGGAAAATCTGCTTTCAGAAGGAAAAGCAAAGATAAACAAAAGCAAGAAGAAAGGAAAGAAGAAAAAACAGAGGAAGAAGAGAAGGATGAAGATGAAAAGGAAGAATCATAATTTGTTTGAAGTAAAATGTTTTTACAATAATTTCTTTTGAAGAAACATATGTTCTACCTTGATAGTGAATTATTGCTGTTCGTCTTTTTTGATTTAATTTCTTTATTTTACATCTGAAACAATTGGAAAAAAAATCAGTTTAACTTTTTGAACGTGATTCTATCAAAACCGATCGAAAAGTGCCGCTAACTGCTTTCCCAGTTTACACAGCTGTGGGGCATTGACTAAACCGTTCTGTCATAAATCTATTGCTCTCAGAATTAATTTTATGTTCATTCAAAATTTATTTTACAACAATTCAATTCCTTTTTAAATGCATTTAAAATTACAATGACACTTTTTTGGATATTTTTTTCCAAAGTTCATGGATCCTTATTTTGAGCGGGATCAAAAAGATGCACAATGTATGATCATTGCTTTTGCAACTTTTTTACAAGGTTTGATAGTTGGTTTAGTATGTATTGGATTAATAATAGCCGGTGCAATCTTTTGGTCAAAAGACCATTATAATGATAAAATTCAAGGCATACTAACAATTCCATTATTTAAGGCAAATGAAGGAAGTTTGTATATCGTTACTAATGAAACATCTCCTTCAATAAGTTCTAATAATTTATTTTCCATTCAAACTCATTTAAGTGGAATTCCAATTGATCATTCTTATTCTTTTTATATTGTACATAATATGCAATGGCATAACATATCATTATCATTATATACAAATTTTCTTCATTCGTATTCTAATATTGCAGATCAAAATCTCAAATATTCTACTTTCGATTCACTTGATTTTAATTTCGAAAATGTACGTTCGAATGATATGTATAAAGTTCGATGTCCATTTTCAACATTAATTACACAACATTTTGGCATCGAAAATGAATGTTCGAATAATGATTATCCGATGAAATTTGAAGGAGATTTTACTTTATTGGAAATTGGAAATCAAATACAAACATCTTCATCAACATTGAGAATCGATTTTTCGAACACTGTTTTCACCACAAATTCGCAAGAACTAATTCCGCAAGTATACGTTTTACTTACTGAGTATGACTCGTGGAATAAAAATGCTGTAAACATTGGAAAGATCATCACGATCGTAGGAATCGTTGTCCTATGCGTGGAAATCATTGTAATTTTAGTTGTTTTGTACAAAGGGGATATGCTATGCTGCTGCTGCAATCTCATGGATAGCAGTTATTCATCTTAAGATGGTGTATGGCAATGTCAAAAGTAGAATAAAAAGTATAGTAATGTAAATGCAAATGTGCAATTTGAGTAAGTTTTAACAAAATGAGAAATTTGAATTAAAAATTTTGGAGAGAGATCAAAAAAGAAAAAAAAAATTCATATTTATCAATACTTTTATTGGTTGTCACTTTTAAAAAATTTGTTATTTAAAGTTTTATTTATATTGCAAAAGATTTATAAAATATACTAATTTAAATAGTTGGAGTTTGCATGATGATGCAAATGCATTTCGGAACTTTGGTGGTATAAGTTTTGTTCGAGTCGAAAAAACAATCAAATAATATGTTATAACACTGATTGTCTCCAAAACTTTATGTGGAAAACACTTTAATTGGAGAAACTTTAAATTTATATAAAGTATTTTATATGTGTTAAGGGTAAATCAATGTTAAAATGATGAATTTTTTGAATAGAAATTTCAAATTTCATTTTTTTAACATCTGCTTTTGATAATTTTCGGTCTAAATATTTCCATTAAATTTATTTTCTTTAAAATCAACTGCAAATGGGTCTTCTTCGATATTAGCAAAATTCATGGAAAAGTTATTCATTGAAAATGTGCTATCATTAGTAACATTTACATCATTCATACTGTTTACATCATTTATTTGTTTCTTGTGATGAAAATGAATAATTATTACAATAAGAATTATAATAACTATAACTATTACAACACAAACACAAATAATAATTATAATATTTTGATTATTAATTTGATTGTTGTTCGTTTCATTTTGATTTAAAACGGTATAAAAACCTGAACAATATGAAATATATGATGAATATTCAATAACTAAATATTCATAATAAATGAATAAAGTTTCAACATAATAATAAGATGAATTAATTATAGAAAGAGAAATAGAATTAGTAAAAATAGATTTGGAAATAATTGTTTGTGTGTATAATTGGGTTATAAATATTGTATGAATATATGTCTCATCGAAACGTTTTGATTCATTAAATGTATTACTTTGTGTAAATGGATTTGATTTAGTGAATGTATTACTTTGTGTAAATACTTTTGATTTAGTGAATATATTACTTTGAGAAAATGGATTTGATTCAGTAAATGTATTACTTTGTGTAAATGCTCTTGATTTAGTGAATGTATTACTTTGTGTAAATACTTTTGATTTAGTATATGTATTACTTTGAGAAAATGGATTTGATTCAGTAAATGTATTACTTTGTGTAAATGCTTTTGATTTAGTATATGTATTACTTTGAGAAAATGTATTAGATTTAGTGAATGTATTGCTTTGTGAATATGTATTTGAATCTGTGAATGTGTGTGTTGGCCATGGATATGAATCACATTCGCCAACTGTTGAACCTTTGGCTACGTTTAATGGTCCAAAAGTTGTTCCCTGATATAAATCGGATGTCATAACAGATTCCGCTGGCACATTAGTAAACGCATATGAATAAATATTATTTGGAGCTTCATTGCCTGTAAAATATATACATTTAAGATTAGTACAATCTTGAAATGCATAATTTGAAATTGTATTCACATTTTCACCAATAGTAACTGTATTTAGCTGTGTACACGAACGAAATGCATAAGTTGAAATTAAAGTAACTGAATTTGGAATAATAATATTTGTTAATGATGAACAATAAGAAAATGCAGAGCTTTCAATTTTTGTAACCAAATTTGGAATTATAATATTTGTTAAGGATGTACAATAAGAAAATGCAGAGCTTCCAAATTTTGTAACCAAACTTGGTATTTTTATATTTACTAATGATGAACAATGATAAAACGCATTATTTTCAATTGAAATGACTGAACTTAGTATATTATATGTTTCACTTGTTAATCCTATTGGATAACAAATGAATGATGTAAAATCTTTGTTATAAAGAATACCATTATTGTCGGAATAATAATTATTTTCATTAGATACATTGATGTATTGAATATTTGATGATGCAAAAGTAAGTGATGCAATAGATGATACTGACTTTGGAATTGTAATTTTTTTTAACAAAGTACAACCATCAAATAAATAGTTTCCAAGTGTCTCAACATTTTCTCCAATGATAACTGTTTCCAATTTAGTGCATGATTGAAATACATAATTTTGTATGGAATAAACTGAATTCGGAATTACGATATTTGTTAATGATGAACATTCTCTAAATGCATAACTTCCTATTATCAGAACATTATTATTAATTGTAATTGTAACTAAATTTGAACAACTAAAGAATGAATAACTATCGATTATTAGACATAAATTTGGGATTACAATATCTGACATCTTGCATCCATTAAATGAATTGGAGCCAATTTCTACTAAACTTTCACCTAAAGTAATTGTTTCTAAATTATCACAATTACAAAATGAGTATATACCAATTGACAATACGTTATCTCCTATAGTAAGTGTTTCTAACTTATCACAAGCATAAAATGCATAATCGCCAATTAAAGTAACTGAATTTGGAATTACTATACTTGTAAGTGCATAACATGATTGAAATGCATGTTCTTTAATTGTAATGACTGAATTTGGTATTACAATACTTGTTAAAGAATAAGCATAAAAAATAGAATATGTACCAATTGTTGTAACTGTGTTTGGTATATTAAATGTTTTAGAACTTATTCCCTCAGGATAACAAACAATTGTCGTAAAATCTTTATTATATAGAATGCCATTGCTGACAGAATAATAATTGTTTTCATCAGATATTTCAATATTTCGAAGAGATACGCAGTTCATAAAGGCATCATCTCCAATTAAAGAAACTGCTTTTGGAATGAAAATGGTTGTAATAAAACAATAGTAAAAAGCTCGGCTTCCTATTGTAGTAACACTTTCACCAATTGTAACTGATGATAATTTACAATAATAAAATGCATAATTTCCAATTGTTGTAACTAAATTTGGAATTATGATATTTGATAGTGATTCACAACGATAAAATGCATGATTTCCAATTGTTGTAACTACGTCAGGAATTACGATATTTGTTAATAATGAACAATAGTAAAATGCATAATGTCCAAATGTTGTAACAGAATTTGACATTGTAATATTATTTAATGTTGAACACTGATAAAATGAATAATTACCAATTAAAGTAACAGAATTAGGTATTATTATATTATCTAATAATTCACATTGATAAAATAAATAATTTGAAATTGAATCAACTGAATCTGAAATTTCAACATTTATCAAAGATGAACAGGAGCGTAATGAATAACTTCCAATTGTTGTGACTGAATTTGGAATTACAATATTTGTCAATGATGAACAATAAGAAAATGAATAATTTCCAATTATTGTAACTGAATTTGGAATTTCAATATTTTCCAATGATGAACAATAATAAAATGCATAACTTCCAATTATTGTGACTGAGTTTGGAATTACAATATTTGTCAATGATGAACAATAATAAAATGCATAATTTTCAATTACATTAACTGTATTTGGAATTTCAAATGTTTTATCATTTATACTTGGTGGATACCAAAGAATTATTGAACAATCTTTATTATAAAGACATCCATCATTTCCATTACAATAATTAGTGTTATCATTAGATACGGTAATGTATTGAAGTTTTGAACATCTTGTGAAAGCACCATCACCAATTGAATTCACTGATTTTGGAATTATAATATTTTCTAACAAAGTGCATCCTCTGAATGCAAAATTTCCAATCAATGTTACAGAATTTGGGATTATAATATTTGCTAATGAAGTGCATGATTCAAAAGCAGAATTTCCAATAGTTTTAACATTTTCACCAATTGTAATTGTTGCTAAATTGGAACAACCACTAAATGCATAATATCCAATTAACGTTACAGGATTTGGAATTGCAATACTTAATAATGATGAGCACCCATCAAACATAGAATTTCCAATTGCTTTTACATTTTCACTAATTGTAACTGTTTCTAATCTGGTAGAAGATGAAAATGTATAATTTCCAATTGATGTTACAGAATTTGGAATGACGATACTTATTAATCCGCAATCTTCGAACGCATTATTTCCAATTGTTTTTACATTATTTCCAAAATTAATTGATCTCAATGAAGAACAAGAAAACACATAATCTTCAATTGATACAACAGAATTCGGTATATTGATATATGATAATGAAGATTCACTGAAAGCAAAACTTTTGATTGTTATTATACTTTCGCCTAAATCTATTGTTTCTAATACATAACAACAACTAAATGCATAACTTCCAATTGTTGTGACTGAATTTGGAATTACAATCTTTGTCAATGATGAACAATCATAAAATGCATAACTTCCAATTGTTGTGACTGAATCCGGTATTACAATATTTGTCAATGATGAACAATCATGAAATGCATAACTTCCAATTGTTGTGACTGAATTTGGAATTTCAAATGTTTTGTCATTTTTACCCAAAGGATAGTAAAGAATTGTTGTACAGTCTTTATTATAAAGACATCCATCATTTCCATTACAATAATTAGTATTTTCATTCGATACAGTAACGAATTGAAGTTTTGAACATCCAACAAAAGCACCACCAACTATTGAATTAACTGATTTTGGAATTATAATATTAGTTATAGAACAAGAATAAAATGCTCTAACATCAATTGTGTTTACATTTTCTCCAAATGTGATTTCATTTAATAGATTGCAATAATGAAATGCATAACTTCCAATTGAAGTAACAGAGTTGCCAATATCAACTGAAGTTAATAAGGACCATTGATAGAAAGCTCTATATTCAATTTCATTAATTTCACCACCTATTGTAAGATGACTTGTTAAACTTTTATATGTATCTCTTTCATTATATTCTTTAATTGTAGAGATTGAAAGAGTATGAGTTGAAACAGTATATATTTCAAGCGATTGGGTAAAAAATAAGATAAACAAAAAAGGGGAAATGGTATGGTATAAGTTTTTAATCCTATGAATTTTTGGGTAAATTAATTTTGATATAATTTTTTTTATTTTAATGAAAGGTATCATGATAATTATTGTTATAAGTAAGGCAATTAGCAAAGCAACATTATGTTCTTCTGACTTTATGCTTAAAAAAGATTTATATCGAAATTTAAACATTTGAAAAAAAAATGAATTTGTTGTCATTAATTTCTTTGTTAGGTGTTGCGTCATATTTAACAAATGCTTATTGAAAAAACTTGCAAAAAGGTATAGAATCATTGAAGATTGTTATTTCCAAAAAAAAAATTTGAATGCTTTGAAAGAATTTTTTTCTTCCCAAAAGTCGTATCCGACCGGACTTTTGACTGAAATTATCGGAAGGAAAACAGTTGAGGAGGTATAGTCAATATGAAGTATTTTAACGTCTTCGATTGTGACACGATCAAAATTGACTTTTTCTATACATTTTTTAGAATGAAAAATCAAGAGATATTTCCTACGTCCCCAGTTCAGTTATTGATAATGAAGACATTGATATGATTATCCAACATTTTGATAAGTGCTGCCAGTGGTGTAACTGTATATATCCCTATTTCGGTATATATGCATCAGTTTTTTGGAATTTTTTCGTTTTTATATTATTTAGATTATATAATGAACATAAGATATTAAATGATATGAAAATAAATCAATTTGCATGCGAGCCATGGCATTTTGTTGAAGATTTTTTATAAATAATTATTATTTATAATGTGAAGTGCTGTGAATATATCGTACTTATATCGTAACGCTTGAACGATCAATTGATGACTTCTTGAATGAAGAATTTTGAAAAAAGCACAAAATTTCATTTTGTATCGTAAAAATATATTATATGAATTTGTGGTGGATTATATTGGCATCAACTGAGAAAAAACAATGACAAATCAACTAAAACAAATTTCAAAAAAATATTCAAAAGTGCTAATCAGCAAATGCTTTTCATTAATCTCAATCAGCATAGTTACATGAACAGCAAAACTTGATAAATTATTATTTAACAATACTTGAATTCGGTAATATGTATGCATTTTCGTTTCCAAAATATATATTTCTACTTTTATTTCTAAATAAACAATTGTTCTCATAATGACAAATTTCTTTGCATACACTACATCTCCTTCCTCTTTCCATGCTTGTTTTTTGTTGTAAATTTACCCACTCACTATAGCCAATGCAATCTTTTGTTTCATGTTGCAATTGCAACAAATCTTTAAATGATTATCACTTTGTTGATGAATTTTTGTTGTTCGAGTTCTGCATGTTAAAATTCCAGGTGCATCTTCAAATATTTGTCCATCAATTTCTTCAATATTATCTCCTCCCTGAATACCGAGCATATTTTCATATATATTATTTAATTGTTTTATGTTTCACGATATGCATCATTCGAACGACTCGCAATAGATACGATCTCTTTCCCTCTATGAAGCAATTCAAGATATCTACCTTTTTGGTTTTCTTCTTTTAATTCACTTATATCTTCTTTTTCATTATTTTCTTCTCCAAAGTATATCAATTCTTCTTTTCCACCATCATCAAATTTTACCATTATATCTTCTATTTCACCATCTAATTGGTGATTTTGCTCTTTAATCCAAAATGGATTTATAAAACGACCAACTTAATTGATTTTATTATTATCAAATTAAGTGAACACATGAAATTCCTGAAACCATGTGTTGATTGCATATACATTTATCAGGAGTGGCCATTATTGAGTCTTCCTTATATTCTGGAAGACAACAAATATAATTGTTATCCACCATTTGAGTTATTTTATAATTTTTTGCCCTCTCCGAATTTTTCATTAGTTCTATATGTATTTTTGGGCATAATTCAAATGGAAATGGTGATTCCATTTTTCTCCTACTATAATCTTTTTGGAGATTGGAATGATATGCATTCATGTCGCAGCATATATTGATTGCTTGTCTTATTGCAAGCAAATATTTTGTCGATTTATTTAACCTGCATTTAATCATCTTATTTCTTGATTCTGCATTACTAGTGGTATTCATTGCTTTAGTGCAAACATTGATTCTTGATTTAGCAAATTTTGTTATCGAAGGAATTACATTTCCTTCCATGTATTTTTTGATTATAGAATGTATTGTTTGTAATTTTTCGATTAGATCATCAACTACTTCTGAGTTATTATCATAACATATTTGAATATTAAATTTCAAATGCAAATACTTTGCCACCATTTCCTTTCACAAAATCTTGAAGCATAAGAGTTTCAGGCAAAAAGTTTTTCAGCTTATTTTTATAGATTATTTGTGCTATATTGAATGTTGTAAAATTTAATTCATATGCAAAGATCCGAATAATATCTTGTATTTGTGTGGGCGTAATAATTGCACCCAATCTTTTGATAATCACACCCTTGGTGCCTTCTTGTAATACGCTTAAATATCTGATGGGCTCATTATCGTCGTGATTATGAGATAATATAGATTTTTGAGATATATTAAATTCATTTGAACTTTTTTTTGTAATTTTTATAATAAATGGACATTTTCTTTTTTTTTTGATCTTTACGAAATTACGAATTCTACCTCCTGATTCACAATAGAGTTTGCATCTGATGTCATTTTTAACGTACCATTGGCACAATTTAAATCCATTTTCCGATGCGATCTTTTCTAAATATTCAATAATTTCACTCATACTTTCTGAGTGAATTTTGGAAAGTTCGACTTGATTGAAAAAATTAATAATCGATTGTTCGATTGGTAATAATATATTTCCATTTTGAATTGCTTAAAGATATAAATGACTTCGGAATTGGGTAATTTTGTTGAATTGCATATACAATGATTTCTTTTTCTAATTCTTGAAAAAAATGAGATGGTACTCTTTGATCCGAAGGTACCATTTCATATTATTTCTCAATTGATAAATCAAATAGATTTGTATTAATTAAATGAAGTGATCTTGAATAATTTAAATAAGGTCATTGGATATGATTCAATTTTGATGAACATGTCGTTAAATGTTCTAAAATATTTATATTTTTTTATCGAAATGACATCAATTAAAAAATTTATATAAAATGATTATAAAAATTTTTAGTTTTTGATAGGATAATTAGAAAAATTTTTGTTCAAAATTGTAATAAAGTTCTGCCTGATGGATTAAGACACATTGAAATATAAAAAGTCATCAAAAAACACACCTACGGGGACTCGAACCCAGAGTCTCCTCCTTAGAAGGGAGGCGCATTATCCATTATGCTATAGGTGTTACCTAAAAACAACGCCATAAAAGTCCTTTTAAAATAAAAATAACTATTGAAGTTGCTCTATGAACTCCAAAACGTTTCACGTAATGATAGAATACGTCCAAATAATGCACTGTTTCCAACTTTATGTTGTCCCATTCTTAAAAATATGAATTCCAATACTTTTACTTTATAATGTGTTTAGATTACTCTATGACATTTCTTTTTTCTTACTACGGTTCGTAGAACAAGAAAAGCGCTTTCGTTGACACGACTGCCACCACTTCTTCCGTTGGATGTGCCTCGCAAACAGTCACTCTCTTATTAAAATCACTTCCTAACTCAGGTGGTAATCTTGGCATTCTTGCGCTTACTGCCTTATGTTGTGATGTCTTTTGATTCTTCCAATTCCATGATACGAAATCGGCAGAATAACACCCGGTGACAAGTTTCCCCTTACGTGTGAACGTGGTCCGGAACTGATCCTTAACATAATTGTCTTCAATGAGCCAGTTCATTTTGTTGGGGAACCATTGCACGTCAAGTTTAGATGAGGGTGAAGAGACATTACAAACGTCCTAAATTTGGACATCGCCAAACCTTCGAACACCGAAATAATTTCCCTCAGGTGCAAAGACAATACTGCCAACACATTCACAGCCATCAATTTGCATATGTTGACTTGTGAAATTATGAGTATAAATATCAAATATAGGTGTGAGGTCTTCAGCTTGTTGCAGTATATCAAAGCCATAGTCATCGCCTATTACAAATGTGGATGGATTTCGTGGATCAACTCCAGATGTTGTAATTTCTGGTTCTTGTTGTGATACTTTGCAAAGACAGACAGAATTGACTTGGCGTTCAATATCCGCTCTATTTTGCACTGTATAATATATTTCAAAATTTCAGATACACCATGAAATAGTCCTTTATATGGGACAGCTAGAAAATGTTTGCAAATTTTTTAATGACAAGATGTGTAATGAGGCACACGAGAGATAATAAATTTTACATTACATAGCTGTGTATAAAAACCAATTAATATAATTTTGATAAAATATACATGCCTTTTTCGATTCTTTTTTGCCAAAAATTAATTGAAAAATATATATAAATAATTTTTCACTCATTCATGAAACTTACAGCTAAGAGCGAATTCCACCTTGATTTTCAACATAACCAAAACGCAATGAAAAACATTTATTTTATTTTGTTACTCCACGACATTTATTACATTTCATTACTCCAAAACATTTATTCCATTTCATTTATTACATTTCATTACTCCAAAACATTTATTACATTTCATTACTCCAAAACATTTATTACATTTCATTACTCCAAAACATTTATTACATTTCATTACTCCAAAACATTTATTCCATTTCATTTATTACATTTTATTACTCCAAAACATTTATTACATTTCGTTACTCCAAAACATTTATTACGTTTCGTTACTCCAAAACATTTATTACATTTCATTACTCCAAAACATTTATTACGTTTCGTTACTCCAAAACATTTATTACATTTCATTACTCCAAAACATTTATTACATTTCATTACTCCAAAACATTTATTCCATTTCATTTATTACATTTTATTACTCCAAAACATTTATTACATTTCGTTACTCCAAAACATTTATTACGTTTCGTTACTCCAAAACATTTATTACATTTCATTACTCCAAAACATTTATTACGTTTCGTTACTCCAAAACATTTATTATATTTCATTACTCCAAAACATTTATTACATTTCATTTATTACATTTCATTACTCCAAAACATTTATTACGTTTCGTTACTCCAAAACATTTATTACATTTCGTTACTCCAAAACATTTATTACATTTCATTTATTACGTTTCGTTACTCCAAAACGTTCTCAAAATTCAATGTTTATTCATTCATTTCAGGCATCACATAACTATGTCAGTAACCAAGAAATACAACAGCACAGCGAACATCAACGTAAACATCACACCGAAGTCGTCTCTCAACAGCTCCTTCACCACGTTATTCTTCTGCAATTCCTCGACCGCTTTCATCTTTTCGTCATCGGCTCTCACTACTTCTTTGCTTTCTTTCTCTTCGTTTGCGTTCTCGTTCTCGTCCGTCAGCAGCAGCTCCTTTGAGTCGTCATCTTCGAGTTCGATGTTTCGTTCGGTTACGCTTCCGTCCTCTTCTTTATCATTTATATCCTTTTGCTTATGTTGTTTCCTTTGGGTATTACTTCTACGTCTTTTACGTTGTGTCTTTTCTTTCTTTTCTTTCTCTTCTTTCTCATCTTCGATTGCATCTTCTAACGCATGTTGCACCTTCTTCACAGTTCGCTTCAGTTTTCTTATTTGTCGTTGTGTGTTCATTTCGATTCCATCGATTGCTAACTTAAGTTCATTAATTTCTGTGTTCGATGTTTCGTTATTATCTCCAATCTTTTCATATTGTTGTGATGTTTCATTGTTATTATTATTATTATTGTTTGAAATGATTTCATTCAACTTGTTCTTGAAGTTCTCTTTGTCTTCAATCGCTATGTTAATTGTGTTCTCTAATGTTTTGATCTCTTCTTTAATGCCCAGAACAACAGGAGACTCGTCAACTTTGTCTGGGATCGTGTGATAGATGGATTCGATCTCGCGGTATATCTTCCGAGTGAAAATGTCATTACTTTCATGAATATCTTTGACAGCGTCATTCGTTTTGTCAATCGAAATGTTTTGTTGTTGGACAATGTCCTCGATTTTCACCATCTTCTTCTTGATCTTCTCGATGTCGATTTGCTGTGCGATTTTAATCGGTGATTCAGAGGATTCTTTGTCATTTGTATTATCGCCAGTTATCAGATTCCGTAATTCACTCAACTGTTGAGTAAATAATGGATTGGTGGTGTTGTTTTGGACATCGATTTCAAGTCGAAGTTGTTCAAGCTTGTCTTTGATTTGTGTGATGTCATTATTCGAATCTTTCTCTTGATTAAGTTTATGCTCAATCGTGTCCAGACGAGAGTCAAGTTTACGTTGTTCCGATTTGATGTGTTTGGTGAACTTCTTAAGAGAGATGCGAATTTCATCAATTTCATCATCGGCAAAACTGGCTTGTTTGAGTTGGTTCTGGATCTCACTAAGGGATTTGTTCACTTTCTCTTTGAATTTGTCAATGGCAGCGTTGTTTTCGTCGATTGAATGGGAAATCATTATTGGACATTGTTCCATCTCACTACGGATAATCGAATTGTTCTCTTCAACTTGACGTAGTTTGTCTATGAACTCTTCGTGATCTTTGGAGGAGACATATTCCATATTAGAAATTCGACTTTTAATGTCATCAAGTGATTCATTAAGAGATTTGTCAATTTCTTCTTGTTTGGCTATGATGGCATTAGCCCTTTCGTTTGATTTCTTTTTGTCTTGTTCAAGTTGTTCTATTCGAAGTCGGAATTCATCAAGATCTAATGCAAATTCTGACGGGATTCCTGGCTGACTATTATTTGGAGATCCTCCTGTTGCCACTTGAGCTGATAACTTACGGAGTTGGTCTTTTGTAATCTTAGCTTCCATTGAAGATTTTTCTTGGAGATTTTCAAGAATTTGTTGTACTTGATTCACCTTATTTTGCATTTCTGCAAGTGCATCTTCTCGCTTTTGAGCCTCATCTTTAATGAACCCATTTAGATCAGATATTTCATGCTTAAAAGTTGACTTTTGATTTGCTAATTTCTGACGGAGGTTATCGGCGGTTTCTTTATCAGCGAACGTTTCGAGAAAACGGTTTTTGATTTTGTTGATTTTATCGTCGATATCTTTGAAAAGTTTTTCTTTCATTTGATCCAAAGTTGCTTGATCTGCACCACCACCTGAATTCCTTTGTAAAGCTTTAATGTCATTCCGTAGGGATTGTAATGAATTATTAATTGACTCGATCATCTTTTCCATCATTTTAATACGGCTGATGTTTGATGCAAATTTCTTGTCAAACAATTCACGCTGAACAGTAAGCTCATCATTTTGCTGCGTAATAAGGTTGCTTTGCTTGGAAAGCATTTGATCATGCTCTTGGACAGTGGAAATAAGCTCTTCAAAGCGTTCCATCGCTTGCGTCATGAAATTGACATCAAAGCCTTTGGAATCTGTCGTTGGAAGGGATGCTAAAGATGGCTTTTCACCATGCTTAACAAGTGTGCTTATCTTTTTGATTTCCTTTTCTTGCTCTTGGGACTTTGATTGAATGGATTGAAGATCTGATTTGAATTTGGCTAATTCGGCTTGGATTTTTTCAATGTCAGAATTGACTTTAGGCTTTTCATCTGTTGCAGTGAAAGAAGGTTCACCGGTTAAGAAATTGGAATCTGATGCTTCCCTTTCTAAGTCTTCTTTGGGTTCTTTTTTTTGTCTCCGATGACGTTTCTTGGATTTGGACATTTGAACAAGAGGTTGTATATCATTTGTTTTGGTATTTTCAAGATCTTCTTTGAGAGATTGAACCATATCTCGAAGTTGAGCAATTTGAGCTACGTTTGTTTCAGTATCACTTAAGCGAACACTTTTGGTGCTTCGTCTGTGGGTTCGAATTGGGGTTGGTGTTTTCAATTTTTCAATCTGTTTCTTTTTCTCATCTGTTAATTCTTCAATCTTTTTGCCTTGTTCTCGAATTGTTTCGCGAAGAGTTTCTAACTCTTGACGAATACTTTCTGATAAAATTGACTCACTAATTTGTTTTTGCATATCTTTGATTTTGTTATTGAGCCTTTTTATTGCTTTCTTGAAATCTGAACTTTCAACGTAACGAGGTTGTTGGTTTTCTGCATTAGAAACTTTTGTTGACGATTCACTCATTTTGCATGCAAACAAAGTTATTCAAATATTTGTAAATTTGTCAAAAGCCGATTCACCTTTTCAAAAATCGAAATGGTAACAAAAAGTTAGAAACACTTCGTAATTCTTCTTGTGGTTTTAAACAAAAAAATTTTTTCAATCAAATGTTATCAACAAAAGAACTAATACCTAAATACAAAAGTATCCAAGCCATCAATGAAATAACTTCAATTGTGGAAGATTTACAAGCGTATTTTTAGTCAAATACACGCAAAATTATCGACCGTTTACAAAATTTTGTAAGAAAGACATACAAAACTCTTGTGATGCATTGGCCAGATTGGAATAGATTGGAACACACCACAAAATGATTTATAATGGAGAGTTGCCAATAAATAATTTCAAAAAGAAAAAATGAAAATCTTAATAACTCTGTTTTTTCGGGGATTACCTTCGATAAATGAAATCAAAACGGGAAGAACGATAAAATTTTTTGCCAGACAATTCACTAGAAACCGATCGTTTCTGCTTATGACTTTTGACTCTGAGTTTACACTTTTTTCACAAATATTTTTGATCATAATTAACTGAATTATTGAATACTTTATCTTTTTGATTTTTAACATATAAAGAAATGGCGTTTTGCAGCCATAGAAATTAATGATAAAAATTGTATCGGTGATTATTTTAAATTATTTTTCTAAATACATCAATTTTAATTTAATTAATTAATAAATACATTTGTTTTATTCAATTATAATTTTTTTTTGAATAATTATTTCATATAATCATCATGAGATAATGAGAATCGAATGATTTTCGAAAATTCCTATTTTGGGGCACTCCAACAGGGAAATGAATGTATTAGGGAAAAAACTCTCAATCAGATCAAATTCAATTGCAATAGCAGCACATATACTTCTCCACCTCAGGCCTTTTACTGAACTTATTGAGAAAAAATATAGTTTTTCTGATACTAATTTGTTTGCTATTTTTTTGGATTTATTACAGCAAATGGATGTAGATAAAGATTCTGTGGATTTAAACCCTCTTATTCAAGAGTATGGTAAAGATCCACGAGATCATATTAAATTTAGTGATTATTTTTCATATGTAATTAATGCATTTCAAAATTCATCAGGAGTTCAAGAAGAAATAGAAAAAATGTTTTACACTAAAATTGTCAAAAAACAAAAAATCGACAAAGAACTTTTTTTTCAAATTCCAAAAATTAAAGATCTTCAAAATTATGTGACTGAATTTGAACGAACACAAAACATAAAGTCTTTACCAATGCTTTTATTAATTCAACCACAACTTAGCACAAGTGATTTTCAAATTCCAAAATCTATTTTCTTTGGAAAAACCAAATATAATATCAATTTTATTATTTGCTATGGAAATGACAACAAAAATATTTTATATATTTTAATTGAACAACAATGGTTTGAATATATTGATCAAAATTTAATACCATTTCAACCCAAAGACTTAATTTTTTCAAAAATTATTTTCTTAGGTTACATCTCTCGACTTGTTCTTAAGCTTCATATTTTCTCACCACAATCTATGGAAGAAGAGATATATGAAATGACATTTAGCTCTAAAGAAGATCTCCTCAAAAGAAAAGATGAAGCCATTTTAAATTATCAAACAGACCAAAATGTTTTTGTTTTCTACCAATCAGACATGGACAAAAGCACCTTTTTTCCGAGGTGCCCCGATTTTGAATGCGTTTTATCGGTTTTCATTGAACCGACACAATCAAAGAAAAGTTTGTATCGTCTATTTTTGAATTCAAAACCGATTAAAGTATTTTTCAAGTGCAAGCAAATACCGAGCTTAGAAACATCAGCTCTTTTTCATCCAGATCAAACAGCAGCTGATATTATCAGTTTTTGTAATAGTTTAATATTTAATGTTATGAAATTATCTGCAAAAACAAAATTTAGAATTTTTTATGAGAAAAACTTTGAGCAAAAGGAACTCTCAAGGAACTCTTCTATCAATCTATGTTCTACAAACAAATTTGTTTTTTCTTTTGATTGAGTCATATTGTTTTTTAAATAAAATATTTTTTTTTTTTTTTTAAAAAAAAATGTAGTTATAAATATGTATTTCAAAAACAAAATATATGACGATATTGATACATACATTGAAGTTTTTTGCTTGATTTTTTCCACCATTAACTCGAACAGACACATTCAATTTGAAGAAGAAGAACAACTCATATGAGGAAACAAACCAGCAAAATAAACTTCTCACTTGAGGAGTTGAACCAAAAAATCAAAGAACAAACTTCGATTTTTGATAAGCCGCTGGTTGAAAAAGAAAATACAGAAATAGTACTTGATGATTTAAAACGAAAAGGAATAATTCAAATCCAAAAAACAAGCAAACTCGACAAAAATCCTAAACATCCAAACTACATTAAATATACAAAAATTTTTCATGAATTTACAAAAACTAATTTATGTGATAACTTCATTATCTCAATAATTTATTATGTTTCTTCAACCATGATGCTAAGGTATTGCCATATGTCAGATGAAGAAGAAGAGTACCAAGTTCAAGTAAATGAAGAATCAAAAGAAATTTTATCACATCTTTATTGTCAACTTTTATTATCTCCAATTACGTCAAATCTTAAAGCAATAGAAGAACGAACCTTCTATGAAACATTAATTTTATTTCTTGAGGCTTGTTCTTATTTTTCTCTTCAATCTGATCAAGCAGAAGAAATATACTCAATCGTTTCCGAAGTCTTTCGTGGAGACCTCAAAGACCCCCATTCATCACCAACTCCAGAATTCATTCCTATAAATGAAATTGTTCGGAGAAATTGGCTTTCTCAGAAAGTTCCAGGAAAGATTCGAATTACAAATCAAGTCGAAACATTAAAAAGGACAACAAAATTAGTTGCACCTTTATGTGAAAAGGAATTAAGAAGTGATAATGAATCATTTCGTTTGGTATGGAATGAAAATGGATTTCCATCAGATACAGTTATTCCTTTGAATTCCAAAGTTTTAGCTCAAAATGAACTCTACAAACAAAGTCAACATAGTGATTCAGCGTCATTAAGCCAAGCTACAAGTAATAATTCGTCATCAAGATAATTGATTAATACATTTATTGGATAGATCTTTTTTGTGGTCCTGTTTCTATTTTCTGTTCTGGGTCTTCTGTTGTGTAAAACATTTTAAGGTTATTAAGAATTCTTTGCGGGAGCTTATTTCCAGCTTTCGAAATTAGTTGATTTGGACAATTATGAACAACAGCGTAAGGGCTCGGAATTGCACTTGTGATAACGGAAGTGAAAGAAACACTAATCATTGGTATTTGCCGAAGCATTTCACTCCACACATCACCATGAACGATAGGTCCATAACCGTCGCCGATAATGCCATTTTCAATCAAAACAAAGCGAACTGCAAATGTTACGTTTTGCTTAGTTAATGGAAGAAGAATTATTCCATAAAAAGAAGTAAAAGCTTTGATCTCTGGATCATCATATTTTTCTGTTAAAATTATTGACCGAGATTCAATGCTTTTGCAAAATTGGATATCAAATGGTATGGGTTCAACAAAAATAAGTGGCTTACAAGGAGCTCCTTGAAACGAAATTGATATTGTAAATTCTGGTGCAATTTCTGTAACATTTATTGTTGAAGATCTAACTGAAATAAGTGCTTCTTTTGCCGCAGCAATAGCCATTTCTTGACATGATGGGTGTATTAAAACAGATGTTCTTTGATTATTTCTTTGGTTATTATTAAGATTAAGGAGCAAACGCATTGCTTTTCCAACATCGTGTGTTTCTTCTAGTGCTTTCCTTAGTTTTTCTTCACTTTCATTAGGAAGGATTTCTTGGAGTAGCTCCAAGTCGCTTTCGAGATCCAATAGAAACTATTTTACATCACATGTCGGTAATTTATCTTATTTAATGGAAATAGCCCGAATTTTTATTTACACGGGAAGTAATTCTCTTATTTCTATAAAATCTTTATCAAATTATAATATCTATATTGTTATAAATAATTATAAAAATTCCAAATATTATATAAAATATTTCAAAACTATAAAAATAAATGTTATGTTAATTTTTGCAACATTTCATTGGTAAAAAAAATGTAAATTGATCAAATAATAATTTTAAATTTCAAAGAACTCCACTCTTTTTGATTTTTATAGCAAAATTAAATTGTGTATGATATTTATTTTTATTTGCAAATGGTCTTATTGCATTTAAACAAATTTGGAATAAATAATTTAGGAATAATAAGAAGTATTTCTAATCTTCTTCATCACTTATTGGAAAATAGAAGTCATTTGAGTTCTTACTCTCTAGTTTTATAGTATTTGTAGGGGTATCGAGATGGTCAGATGTCACAATGCATAGTTCTTTGACATCAAATTTAGGTTCCACTTTTTTGCGTTTTGCTATCTCGTTGATGATTGCCGCTCTGTACAGAAGAAGAGATTGCCTTCTGTTTGCAATTTGTTGTGACATATGCTCGATGGAAATAATTGATGGAATTTCTATTTTGTCGGCTTCTTCATCACTTATCATATATTTCTTTGTGTTGGCGATTCTCATTGCTTCCCATTCTTCAGGTTTTCTGTCCCACTTTAGATTCACAAGAATGTTTCCTTTGATTGTGTATTCTTCATCAGATCCATCTTCTGAAACTCCGAGAGCTAAGTTGTCCTTCCGAATTACGTATGGATCAGCACGAATGCCATCGTATTCACTAACAGATTGTTTTCGAATTATCTTACATAGTGTTGTTCTCAAAGCTGCTCTGTTTCTCCATGGAAGATATTTCATCATCTCATCCCATGACTGAAGAGAGTATTTCATACATATTTTTCTGAAAACTTCTATTTCGGCAGGATCTTGATCTCCCGTAAAAATATAAACAAGAAACCCCCTCTTGTCTTCTTCTGTATCTGTACTGCTAAGTGTGAAATCATTGTCTTCATCATTTGACGTTGGCTCGTTTTGATTGCTCATTTGTGCTGCATTCGGCCAAACCCATTCAATTTCTCGTGTCCGTTTAAAATTAAAAATTTGTGCAACGAATCGAATCTCTTTTTGAAAAATATTTTTCCATTCTATTTTTGAGTTTGTTCATTTGAAACTTAATTCAGTTTTTTGCTTATGGATAAATATTTCTTCTTTATTTTGCTATTATGGTAAAAAGACAATCTTCTAGAACACGATAATTTTGGATCTAAAAAAATTAGAAATCTAACTCCTATATATTTAAGCATTGCACACATCTATTGGACTTGTGAATTCGTTTTGTCTAAAATATAATAAGAAAAGTATATTTTTACAGTTCAAACGAGAAAAACACATTTTGACAAGAATTAAATTTTATATTATCTGAAAAAGTTCGATTAAATTGAAAAGAATGTCCATTTTTATCTTACATGAAAGAAAAATACTCCATCGATCAAATATATGATATTCAATGGCTAAAATGCATTCGAGTTGTAATATGGAACTTAAATAAAGAAAATTTAGAAACATCAGTTAAAAAAATAATAGATTTAATCGGTGATCGTTATCCATTTTCTTCTTGTCTATTTATTTCTCAACTTATACACACTGCTGTTTCTTCTCGAGTTGGTGATTTTAATATATATTTTCAATTTCTGAAATTATTTGATTCAAAAAAAGAAAATAATTATCATATTATTAATGTTTTTATTTGGTATTTAAATAATATATTAACACAAGAATCAAATTTTCTTCTTGAAAAGTTATATGAACAAAACTTAGTCACGCCAACAAATTTTAAAATTAAGAAAAATTTATTTTTTGCTCACCAAATGACAGAAGAAGAAGTTAATAGTTTGGAACTAATTGATCCATTTCGTCAAATATTCTATGAAAATGTATTAGAACTTATGAAAGATAATTGGAAATTACATAAGAAACTTGTTCATGAACTTGTAAACCCTAATGAAATCGCGAAAATTATTCGTGTTGATGATTTAGAAGATCTTCAAGAAATCTCATCAAGAAATAATTTTGATTATAAACAAATAATTAAACCATCACTTTATGAACGATATTCTTTTATTAATCAAAAGAATGTTACCTTAATTGATTATTCAGCATTTTTTGGTGCAATTAGATGCTTTAAATACTTAATGTTAAATGATTCTGACTTAAAAAACACAGGTAAATATGCAATTGCAGGTGGAAATGAAGAAATCATTCATTTATGTGAACAAAATTATTCAACATTTGAAGATGCTTATGAAACAGCAATTGAATTTCATCGAAACGGAATTTTTAAATATATTTATGAAAATAAAATTGGAAAAATTAATAATTTGGAAGAATTAGGGCAAAAATGTATTGAATATAATAACTTCGAAATATTTTTATTTTTAAGATCAGAAGGAATGAAAATAAATAATTCGATTATAAATGAATCTGCTGAAATTGGAAACATTTTTCTGACGAAATATTTTCTTAAAGAATATGAAATTCCAAATGATATAATACTTTTTTCTGCATTATCAAGAAATATCGAACATATAAAATATATTCTTGAACAAGATGGTATTGATATAAATGCTAAAGGTTTTTGATGATTTTTATTCGAATTTATTTTAACAATTTTGGATTTCATAATAATATTTGGAATTTATTCGTGTCTTTTGATACAGCACTTATGAATGCATCTGAAAAAGAACATTTCGAAGTCATTCAATTGCTTCTTGAACAAGATGGAATTGATATAAATGCTAAAGATATTTAATTATAATAAATAAAGTATGTTTCACGTTTTTAATATAAATAAAATATATTTGGAATTTGTTCATTTTATTTTGGACTGCTTTAATTTGGTCAGCTAAAAATGGTAATGTTGAAATCACAAATTTACTTTTGAAGCAAAAAGGAATAAATTTTAATGATAAAAATATTTATAATTTCTATTTAAAATTTATTTGGTTAATTTGCAGTATAAAAATAATATATGGTATTCATGAAATATATTTTGGTCAGCTCTTACTTTTGCTGCTAGATTTGGTTATACTGAGATTGTAAAATTACTTCTTGAACAAGAAGGAATAGATATAAATACAAGAGCTATTTTAATATTATATTTAATTTTTGTTTTGCTAATAAAGAATTTCAAATATATATTTGGAATTTATTTGATTTATATTATACTCCACTTATGTTAGCGTCAAAAAATGGTCAATTTGAAACAGTTAAATTACTTATTGAACAAAAGAATATTGATATAAATTTAGGAGATGATTTTTATTTGTTGCTAAAGATGTTTCAATATAAACTTTGGATTTTTTTGTGATTATTTAATACTGCATTAACTTGTGCATCTCATATTGGTTATGTTGATATTGTTAAATTGCTTCTTCAACGAAAAGAAATCAATTTAAATGCAAAAATTGCTTATTTAACTTTTCCCATATTTATTTCCTTAATTTGATATTTTAAAAAAATATTTGGAATTTTTTCAAATAATTTTGGACAGCCTTAATGCGAGCAGCACAAAATGGTCATGTTGAAGTTGTAAAATTACTTATCAAACAAAAAGATATCGATATAAATGCGAAAAATGTTATTTTGTATTATAAATAATTTATTTTTATATAATTATGTTCATTTAAAGTATTTAATATTATCATAAATTATTTATGAATGCACGTATGATTGCAGTTATGAATCATCGGAAAGAAATTGTAAAATTACTGGACTGGTATAATATATGGAATAAGAAAACAATGATATGTGTTATAACAACTACATTAATATTGCTTTATTTTGTTGTAATTAAATTTATATTTCAAAAATAATATTTTCTTATATTTGAAATAAATGAACAACATCATAAACAATATTTATGTAGAGTTATAACTATTTGTTTATTAATCCTTAATAAAAAGAACTATAGGAGAAAATATATTTAATATTAGATTCATTAAACAATGCATAATCTAAATTCATGAAGGGAGCAGCCACCGTTTAAAACAATGCCACTTTCCGATAAATTCGAACGTTTAAAATATCGAACAGACCTTCTCATTTCATAACATGAGAAAAAGAAACAACCCAAAGACAAGTTCAGCTCTCGCAATTGAAATCAAACCCGAGCCTGAAAAAATCGAAATCAACGCTCCCAAAATTCATCATACACAAAATTTTGCAGCAATTCAAGCAACACAATTTTCGTTTCTTCCAAAAATTAAAAAAGATCTTATTCCAACAACACTTGAATCTGAATCATATGATTCTGGTTATTCCTATAGTGAACCTGAACAAGAAATTCCAAATCAAAAAATTGAATTTCGTCCATTACTTGATAAATTAACAGATAAAGTAGTGTCAAACAATGACGACAAAAATGTGGTCAAATTAACAAAAGAAATACAAGATTTGAAATCCCAATATCAAAAAATTTTGGCACAAATCAATGAAATGGAAGCTACCCTTGGCCCAGACGCAACAAAAGGCATTTGGAAACAAAAGCAATTTTTCACAGAACTTATAGACTTCGTTGATCATTGTTACAATGTAAATCCAGCTGATGTCAAGGAAGAATATCTTTCGCTTGAAAACTCGCTCAACAGACTTCGATCACTCAGAAACCTTGATCCAGAACTATACAAACAAATTGGATTTCAAGAAGCGGCAAATGAACTTTTTGAATTTTATGCAATATTTGAAATTTCAAATTTTTCATTTAAATCCAACGACGCTCTTCTGGATATGAAATGGATTCAAGCCGGATGGTATTGGACGGATGAAGATGGAAATTCTGACATTGTTCCAAAAACATTTGATAATGCATGCGTTCCTATTTTTGCCTCGATCTTACAGAAAGAATATTTCAACAACGAACAAGAGTACAGAGTTGCGTATTGTCATTGTATCGAAATTTGTGATTATTGTAATAATGATACAATTGCTGAATCACAACTTTTAACACAATTAAAACGAAAGCTAGAGCAAAGCTATGGTTGCGGAAGATTAGATACAAGTTCATATGAAAAATTAATGGATGAGTTTGGTTTCAAAAACAATTTCGGTTGGAAAATCAACCATTAACTGTTTAAGAATGTTATAATAAAGAATTCCTTTCCAAGACTTAATTTTCTTCTTCTAAAAACAAACTTGCAAAAAACAATGATAAATATTTGAATAGTTTACGATCACTTAGGGCACTCCGCTTTTACATTCGCTTTTGAAAAATATGAAATTTGTTATAAAGTTAAATCGAACAAAGTTTGTGAAAAATAACACTTTCTCAAGAACAAAATGGTTAATCTCGAAGAAACACCCAAAGATATGAAAAAAGTTCTCAAGGTTCTCGTAGTAGGTGAGATGGGTACTGGTAAAACATCACTTATTCGTCAATATGTTCAAGGATGCTTTTCAGAATTTTATAAAACTACAATTGGCGTTGATTTTGCCAACAAAGAATATCAATGGGACTCCAATACCTCAATTAATATTCAACTTTGGGATATAGCTGGTCAAGAACGTTATGGTAACATGACACATGTTTATTATCAAGAAGCAAGTGCCGCCTTTGTAGTGTTTGATGTTACACGTATGGCAACTCTAGAAGCAGTCAGTGAATGGAAAAAAGATATTGATTCAAAAGTATTCACAGATGAAGGTAAGCCAATTCCATGTATGCTTCTTGGTAATAAAATAGATTTATGTGCCAACGGCAAATGGTCTAAGACCCAAGAAGAAATGGAACAATATATCAAAGACAATGGATTTATTGGATTTTATACAACCAGCGCAAGTAATGGAACAAACATTGAGCAATCAGTTTCTGACTTGGTCAGCTATGTTATGAACAACAAAATCGAGCCACAACGTGAGGAAAAAGGTGTTGAACTCACCAATCAAAATACAGAAAACAAGAAGAAAGGAGGGTGCTGCGGCAAGTGAGGAATCCTTGAATAGATCTAAATACTAAAGTAAACTCTTTTCTTTAGATTAGTTAATCGAAAATTATTATTATTATTATTTTATTATTCTTTATATTTCATTATCTTGTTTTGTTCTACCATTTCCATACTATTTTATTTTCTTTATATCAATAATTTTTGGAGATCAAACTATTCGCATTTCTTTAACCAGCGATGGTGGCCCAGTGGAAATAAAAAAAATTCAAGTAACGAATCTGATAAGTTATCAGATAAAGATAATGTCAGAACTTGAGTTGTCTGAAAGATAAATTTCTTCTTAGATAAAAAAGTGCAAACGTTTCTAAAAACCGTTTATTCACTGACACTTTTATATTTATTCTTCATCGTCGCTTCCATCAGAATATTCACAATCAAGTTTCGATTGTGAACGTAACAACATAACTGTTTTCTCTTCCCCTCCATGTTTTGCTGCAAAATCAATCATTTCTTGGTATGAAGTGAAATGTGATATTTCCTTCAAACCGTTAAATTTCGACCGTTTAAAGTTATTCACTTTTATATTCAAAACTCTGAAGATGAAGTTGAAGCACGTGTTGTACCATTTGGAAGGACGTGCTCCATTGTGGCCACCACTGAACTCAACAAATTGTTTGTCTTTGTTGGAATAAGAATTGTATACAAGCTTTCCTTGTGCAAATGGAATAAATTTGTCATCAGTAGCATGGCCTATAACAGCTGGTGCCTTCCGTGGTCGTTTCGCCTGTTCAATAGGTGAAACGCTCTCTATGTCAAATCCTGCTAATTCTTTAATGTGATATTTAAGCCACCATAGAAGACTTGGTATGAATATTTTGGGAACTCCTATGGTAACTGCAATAGAGTTACAGAGGCTTGAGAGTGAAGAAAATGTTGAATCTGCAATAATGCCTTTGACATTTGTATGATCAGCCATAATACATGAAATTGCACCCATAGATCGGCCCCAAATAACAAATGGGCCAAGGTTGAATGAATTTTTAAGGTGAGTAATTATAAATGACACATCTTTCGATTCGTAATAGCCAAGTGAGATATAATCGCCACCGCTATTACCACACCCAGCGCAATCATACAGGAAAACAGCTATCCCGTATTTGCATAAATTGGGTATTAAAAAGAGTCCTTCATTCTGTGAAGAGGCATTACCATGCATATATATTACGCATGGCATTCCTTCGTTGATATCATGTGTTGATTCGACGTAAACAGATCCAATTATCTTTTGGTTTCTTGGATTTAAAAAATTTACGGGATGTCGTATATAATCAGTTCCGTTGGACTTTAGAACCACTGGTACTGACCCTAAATTGTATGATTGTCGGGGAGGACGAACGATGGCATTTAGTGCCTTCTCTGCAAGGTTTCCCAACTGGTTCATTGGGCAATTGAAATGTCATATGAAAACACTATGAACACGCCATTGAATCCAAATTATTTTCCAAAATTTCAATGGCGATAATTAACTTTTTGAGCATGGATTTTGTTTCAGGCCTATCAAAAGTGAATTTGTCAAGAAAATTGAACTGACAGCAAACGTTAGCGGCTTTACAACCAATTTACAATAATTTTTTTCATCCGTAAAATCCATAAAATTCATCATAAAAATCTCATTTAATTTATTTCATTTACTTGCTAAACATATTGAATTGTGAATATGTTATCATTTAACATCAAATGAAAATTATTTTGGCATTAATTGTTTATGATATTTTATAAAAAAAAATCAGAAAATTAATTTGCATTGGCATTTATTTCCTTTCGCATAAAAACGCAAACAACATAATAATAATGGACAAAAGAGCAATTACAGATGAAGTTATGATGACAATTGGTATCTTTTTGCTCTTCTTTCCTTTAAGTAATTTCTCGACTTTGTTTTGAGTCTTCTTGTGCATATCGATGGTTTCTTCCATAGTTCTTTCCTTATCTTCATCTATCCAACTTTTTGCTTCTTTAAGTTCATTGAGCGCTGTTTTAATATTTTCTGCGGATGCATCTTTAAATTGCATATCATCAATTGCTTTCCAAGTGTTATTAATATATTCGATAAAATCTGATTTTGCTTTTTTGCATGTGTTTGGCATATTTTTGATGATGTTTTCGATAAATTCTTTAGTTTCATTATACATTTTTTGGATTGATTCATCATCAATATCTTTGTTATCATTAAGCCAATCTTTAACTTCATTTAATTTCTCGATAATTTTTTGGATATTTGGATCTGATTTATCGAAGTCTTTTTCATCAATTTCTAATTCTTTTTGTTGAATAAAGTCCGAAAGTTCTTTTTTAGCAGTATTTGTTGTGTCTATTACTGGTGGATTTGGATATACAGCAAATAATGGAAGTAATGCATTAATGCTTTCTTTAAGTTCTTTAATTTTGTCTTCAATAATTTTGATATCTTCGACATATTTATCTTCGTTAATTTCTTTGATAATGAAATCTTTAGCTGCATTAAGTTGTTCAAATGCATCATTGAGTATATCATCTTTTTCATTCTTATTGATATAATCAAGTTTTTCATTAATGTAATTCATCGCTTCATTAATTGGATCAAGTAAACATTTGATCTTTTCTTTAGTTTCATTAAACTTATTTTGGATTTTATTAAAACTTTTATGAGCATTTTCATTAATCCATTTTTCGGCTTCTTTAATTTCATTGATTGCCTTTTGGATATTAGGATTTGATTCATTTATTTCATTATTGTGAATAGATTCGAGTGTTTCATTATTATATTGAGTGAATTGGCGAATGATTTCATCATTTGGATTTGAAATATTAAGCAAATTTTGTATCTTTTCCTTAAGTTGATTATGCTTAGCTATAATTTCATTTGTTTGAGCACTCATGTTTTCATTAATCCATTTTTTAGCTTTTCCAATCTTATTTAACGCCTTAAGTTCATTTGGTTTGATTTTAGAACTATTAATTAATTCACTAATTTCATTAATATAGTTAAGAAATTCTTGAATTGGTATTTGATTATCGATCAAAAGTTGAATCTTCTGATGTGTTTCGATAGTTTTAGATTTTAATGATTCTAAATCATAAAATTTATTTTCATGCCAATTTTCATATACGTTAATTAAATTATATAAACTCTCTTTTATATTATCATATTTTCCATCTTTAATTTCGCTCTTTATATGATAAATTTCTTCATTGAATTGAGTGTTGATTTGATAAAATTGTTCGAAATATTGTTCTTCTTCAATTTCTTGCTTCTTCATTTCCATTTCATCTTCATTTAACTCGATATTTTTGCTTTGAATTGAAACTTCTTTACTAGTTGATTCTATTTTACCAAATACAGTTAATATTCCATTCGCATCAACATTAAATGTAACAATAATTTTTTGGTTTCCTGCTGCATCATTAGGGATATCATCGAGTAAGAATTCGCCGAGTTTTTTATTTTTACTTGTCTCTTTCTCTTCTCCTTCGAAAACCTTAATTAAGCATTTCTTTTGGTTACTATCAGTTGTCTTATATTTCACTGTTTTAGTGATAGGAATTGGAGTATTAGCAGGTAATATAACGTCCATTTTCGAATTACCGCATTGAATACCTAATGAATGAGGGAGTACGTCAGTGAATTTGATCTTGTTTTCATGATTATCTGGTAATGTAATATTATGTGCAAAATATGATGCGCCTGTAACGACTGCTAAATTCGGATCAATATCTCTGTATGGTTTTTTGCCAAAGAAATCATGAAGCATGTTAAATATATAAGGGATTTTCGATGAACCTCCAACAAGAACAATGTTATTAATTTGTGATTTGTCTAAATGTGCATCATCAAGCGCTTTTTTAACAGTTTCTAATGTTGCCATGAAAAGATCTTTGTTAACATTTTCAAATGTTTCGCGTGTGATTTTTTTATCGATATCAAGATCATTATAAATATGAGAACAATAAAATCTTGTTGATTCATGCATTGAAAGAGTTATTTTTGCAATTTCACATGATTTCATTAATGTATTTCTAGAACGCTTATTTTCTAATAAGTTAATTCCATGTTCTTCCTGAAATTCTTCGGCAATGTGTTTAGCTAAATTGTAATCAAAGTCTTGGCCACCAAGATGCATATTACCACGTGTTGCAAGAACAGTAAATTCTTTGTTCTCACATTCAAGAATAGTTACATCAAATGTACCACCTCCTAAATCATAAACAAGGATATTGTTTTTCTTGGTTGTTTTGTTCTGTATTCCATATGCAATAGCGGCGGCTGTTGGTTCATTAATGATACGGATGACATTTAAATCGGCAATCATGGCAGCTTTCATTGTATCTTTACGTTGGCAATCATTAAAATATGCTGGAACTGTTATAACAACATTTTTGACTTTGATGCCTTCAGTAGAAAAATAAGCTTCTGCAATGTTTTTGAGTTTTTTTAAGATTTTAGCTGTTATTTGAATAGGTGAATATTCTTTGGGAATATCGTTCCATTTAACCATAATTCTTGGTAGATCTTCTTTCGTTTGAATCACTTTAAATGTCCAACGCTTAAGATCTTGTTGATCAAGTTCACTGTAATTGAGTCCGCACATGCGTTTGACTTCATAAATCGTATTTTCTGGAGAAATTAAAGCATTTTCTTTTGCCTGTGCACCAACCAATGGGCCATATTTGTCATAAGAAAAATATGAAGCTATAATTTGTGAACCTAATTCATCACTAATAATCCTTATTACATTCTTTTCAACATCATAACATGAAATTAGACAGTACATTGTACCAAGATCAATCGCAAAGATTGGATGATTTTCCTCCATAACAAGAATTAAATGATGAAAATTTGCCAGTAAAATTTGTCACATAAGGTATCTGAATTTCAATATTTTGTCGTCATGTTTTTCAAAACCGGCGGTTCGATGAAATTTAATTTAAAAAGTGAAAGAAACGGCAATATTTTGTCAAAATCTGTAGCCGTTGGTTGAGCGTAAGTGATCCTTGAGCAGTGAGATGTTCGGTTTACAATTTGCCAAATCGTGTACAGATTAAATCAAAAAGCAACAACAAAAGTTTCATCTTATAGAGGACACATTCGGATAAATAAGTGGTGGTTTCTGTACATTAAATTCAAAAAAAATGCAAATGATATATAACTTTTTGTTGCTTGTGTTGCGTTTAACAGTATTGGTGACACCCTCCTGGGTCTTAAACATTGGGAAATAGCTTGATTGAAGAAAAATTTAAACCTCATTTTTTCTGTATAAAATTAACTTTTGCAGATCAAATGTTAACAATGAAATTGTATTTATGTATTTACTATAAAATGTAATCTAAAGTGTAATAGATAATGACTGAGTTAAAGTGAACGAATGTGTTAAAGATAAAGTTACATCAGATTCCGGAAGTGAATATGAATAGGCAACTGATGCAATTGGTATATTCGATTCAGTAAATGGATTTGAATTAGTGAATGTGAGTGTTGGCTGGAGACATTTGTCAAGCGTTATTTCCTTAATAATGTTGATATTTCCAAATGTTTCATTTTGATATGTTTCTAATGTCATAACTAATGTCGCTTTTATATTAACAAATGCATCATTTTGTATTTCCGGTGAAATTTCTCCATTAAAATGAATACATTGAAGTGATGTACAATTAAGAAATGCACATGAATTAATATAATGAACATTTTCATCAATAAAAATTCTTTCTAAATTAATACAACTTGCAAAAGCATGATCCATAATAGAAGTGACTGAATTCGGAATTGTAAATGTTTTACTTTTCATATTCGGATAACTAATAATTTGTGTAATATATTTATCATATAAAACGCCATATTTTTCATAATTAGAATATTCAAAATTTTCTTCTGAAACATTAATAAATTGAAGTTTTGTTCATTCTAAAAATGGATTTCCAATCGAATAAACAGAACTTGGTATATAAATATCTACAAGGTTTGAACATCCTCTGAATGCATCAGAACCAATATACCGTAAAATGCATTTCCACCAATGTTATTACAACGAATTGTAATATTATTTAATGAAATACATTTATAAAATGCACCGCCTCCAATTCCACTTATTAATTTTTCTGAAATTACTCTTATAAAAATATTTAATAATAAGAAAAAGAATATTCTTAAATATAATTAAAAATAAAATAATATACAAATTGTTAACAATTATTGATTAAAATATGTAACAAAAGAAATTCCTCAATAAAAAATTAAATATTTTTACTTTATTAATTTTATACATATTAAAATAAAATGAAATTTTCATCAAGAAATAAATAAAGTGATTTAATTTTTAGAAGAAGAAGTTAATTCGGAACGTTTTTTAAATATATCAAAGAGTTTTATAAATAAATGACTTAAATAATGATAATATTTATTATAACTGATTCGATAAATCTTTTCATATTTATAAAGAATATTTTCATTATGAAATATGTTGAAAATAAAGTCAATAAAATGAATGCTGAAAGTCACTAATAGATATATTTCATTTTTTTTTTCATTAATTTGATGATTGTAATTGGAAGATATATTCTTGATTTTAACTCGAACAAAGAACCTTCAAATTTTCATCAAAAATGTATTAAATTGGTTGTTTTCCATTAGAAATTGAAATTGTCATTAAAAATTTAATCAATACAAGTCATAAACAATGATAAGTGAGATGATAATGTTCTCTTTTCATTTTCTTCTATAACTCGATAGAAGATACAAAATCTTCTTCGTTTTCATAGCAATTTGATGGGTAAAACAATGAAAATCAGCTTTCAATTATTTTTGAATCAAACTGCTTTTTACTGTCAAATTAAAATCTAATTCATTCAAAAACATATACTTAAATTATCTTCTGAAACAATTAGCATTTGGGAATATAATTTCCGATTATTCTTTGATGATTTCTCCTTTCTTGTATCCAACAGTATCTTAAAAGTGAGTTATATATCCAAACAAATCGATTTATTCAAAAAGAAAAAAAAAAAATCTATTTTTCCTATTAATTAAAAAATTATTTTTTTTTCATTCAGATTTTTAATTTATTTGAATGTTTTAACAAATGCTTATTGTCTTTGGTATTCTTAAGCTATTCCAAGTTTTATCAGTGTTTACCTTTGCGTTTTTGACGGAAACAACAATTGTTTTACTTTATTTTTTAAAACAAATACCTAAAATATTGGTTGTATTTGAATACTAACTCAAATATCTAAACAGAAGCCTTAATCAGGAGGAAACATCCATCTTTAACGATTTAGGTAGAATTAAAGCATGTTAAATTGCAAACAAACTTAACTTAAGAAAACCAAAATTCAGATCCAACCATTGATGAAGATGTAACAACAATTGGAGATTATGCATTTTCTCGATGTATAAAATTAGCAACAATTATCATTAAAGACAATTGAAACTTTATCGTTTTCTGGTTGTAACAATTTAACATTTATTTATTTTACAGGTTATGAATCATCAACTGACATAAGTTATAACGCATTTGATAATGTAAATATGAAATATGTTATGACATCAGATTTATATCAAGATACAACATTTAGTTCACTAAATGTGTCAAAAGGTTCATCAGTTGAAGAATGTTTTCAGTATGTCTGGCCAACACATACATTTACTAAATCAAATAAATTTACATGAATCATTACAATTCGGTGTAACACATATTCAAACACTGTTATCTATAAACGAAGTTACGTACATGAAGTTGAATTTGCTCTATCTAAAAATAATTTCTGATACAACTTTTTATTTTTTTCCAATAATATATTAATAAAATATGATCTGATTGAGGTGTCACCCTTATTTCAGCACGCTAAAATATCATCTTTGGGTTCAAGAATACGCAAGTACACTTTAAGAAAGCGACAAAACACTTCAACACATTTTGTTTACAAAAAAGTGGGCAATGGGATGCCCTAGTAGTTTTGGAATGACCAATCTATCACCACAAATACCAGGTCAGCCACTTGTGACAATTTCTGACAGAAAAACAAATGACGGATATGACAACGAAGAAGGTGATTTAATTTTGTACGAAAATTCAATCATTGTAGATTCAGATGGTCATTCCTATCAAGTCAATCAAAAAATCGGCGAAGGGAGTTCCAGCAATGTTTATAAAGTTACGGCATTTGATGAGATCAACAATTTTATTGGAATCTTTGCATTAAAGATATCCAAGTCTGATCAAGATTCCTATTCAATACGCAAATGGGAATCCAATGTTTTAAATTTCGTATGTTTCCAAAGGCTTTGTATATATCCATATAGCAAAGTCTTTTTTTGCAAATCTAACACATAGCTTACAAATGTTTGTCTTCACATTGATCATAATCATCTTTTTCATTATGAAAAATCCTTTATTTACCACAACCATTTATGTATTCTTACAGAGCTACTCTATAAATCCACTTATGACATACTCATGGAATGTAATGATAATCATGGATTATCGCTTTCACTTATCCAAAATGTTTTACGTTGTACCCTACAAACATTAGTCATATTTGAGTCACTTCGGATTGCACATTGCGACATCAAACCAGAGAACATCATGCAAGTCAGCCAAAATTCCAATGACTTCAAGCTTATTGACTATGGGTTATGTTCTTCTGTTGATAATCCATTGGTTACATGTATCCAATCCTTGTTCTATCGATCACCTGAAGTTCTTTTCGATTTGGGGTTCACATGGAAAGCGGACATTTGGTCGTTGGGATGTGTTGCGGCGGAGTTGTTTTTCGGAATTCCATTGTTTCCATCCGAGTCTAAGACACATTTGATATATCTTATTGATATCACTTTGGGACATTACCCATTGAACTTTGTACAAAAAATTAGCGGGCCAATAAGGAATAGATACTTCTTGAAAAGCGGAGAATTGAAACCAATAAAAACTTTAAGAAATGAAAACGATGAAGAGTTCGACGATGGAAACCCTTTCTTTTATAAGGATATGGAAATGAACATTCTGACCTATAACTGCACTGGCGCAAAACAGATATCGGAAGATGAAATAGAAAATAGAAAATTGTTGGCTGATTTGCTGAAAATGATGCTCAAAATTGACCCGGATGAAAGGTGCAACGCGGAATCGGCTTTGAAACATCCTTTCTTTGAGCGAAATTTGTCATAACATTATTTATGTTTATTTATAAATTATAGTATACAAATTTGTAAAAAAAATATCATTTTCTTTTTGGAAAACAAAATGCTTTACACTGATCGTTGTCGGAAAAAACTATATGCTAATAAGTTTATATTGATTTATAATCATAAAATATAGCTCACATCGAAAACTTTAATCACTTCTTGATTGTGGCTCCCTCAAGTGATTTGAGATAAATGGAACGTGCTGCTGGGCAATCGCTGACTTTCAGAATCTGACAAACTTAGTTAAAATTTGTTCATCGTTTAAATTTTGTGGGGTACCTGAATTTTTTTTAGTAGTTTACTTTGTCAATATTCACAACAGAAATTTGAAAGCAAAGTATCAGGAGAAAAAAAAAATATTGCGCAATATATGAACTTAATGCCTTATTTAAAATATTTTAATACTTCGATTAATGTTTGTCAATCCCCAAATATTATAGAGAATTGGGTTATTAACATATTTATCACTTTTTTAAACTTCATCAAATTTGTAAACATTAAAAAGTTCCTTATCACATGCTTCAAAAACATAGATATTTATTGTTATAATATTTATTTTTTAAAATTTCTTTTTGATTCACAAGCAAACCATTTATTGACACTGTTCTTATTCACAATTTTCGTTGTTTCATTAGTTCTGAAGCAAAAGATATCAAATTTATTAAAACAATTTTTTAATCAAAAAATTTCATGCAAACATAAAACAAAAAATGTGTATATTTACATATATTTTATTATCATATTTTTCACACATGCATTGCAATACTTTGATCATAAAACATCTACAATTACAATATCAAGTCAAAAATGATTTTAATGAAATCAGGGACTTACAGGGACGATATTAAATCTGCAATTATTGAGAATGTTATTCAGATTCCGACCAGTGCATTTACACTATGTCAAGAATTATTAAATGTTGATATTGGAGAAAGTGTTGAAGAAATATGTAATTATGCATTTGAATCATGCACTTCATTAACGAATATTATCATTCCAAAATCAGTTTTATTGATTGGAACAAATGTATTTTTAGAATGTACGAGTCTTCAATATATAAATGTATCAAAAGATAATCCTAAATATTCCAATTATGAAAATGATGGAGTTCTTTATGATAAAAAACATTACACAAATCATATGTTATCCGACAGGAAATATAAATGATACATTTTTTATACCAAATTCAATCACGAAAATTGATTCATTTGCATTTTATCGATCATCAATAACGAATAAAAAAAAAAAAAAAAATGTTATGACTATTGGAGAAGCAGCATTTAGATTATGTGGAAATTTAGTCAATATTACAATTGGAGAAAGTGTTGAAGAAATTGGAGCATCAGCATTTGAATCATGTATTTCATTAATAGAAATTATTATTCCAAACAATGTTATAATGATTGGAGAAGCAGCATTTAAATCATGTGAACAATTAACAAATATTACAATTGGAGAAAGTGTTGAAGAAATCGGAGCATCAGCATTTGAATCATGTATTTCATTAATAGAAATTATTATTCCAAACAATGTTATAATGATTGGAGAAGCAGCATTTAAATCATGTGAACAATTAACAAATATTACAATTGGAGAAAGTGTTGAAGAAATCGGAGCATCAGCATTTGAATCATGTATTTCATTAATAGAAATTATAATTCCAAACAATGTTATAATGATTGGAGAAGCAGCATTTAAATCATGTGAACAATTAACAAATATTACAATTGGAGAAAGTGTTGAAGAAATTGGAACATCAGCATTTGAATCATGTATTTCATTAATAGAAATTATTATTCCAAACAATGTTACAGTCATTAAATCATCAGCATTTAAATCATGTGGAAATTTAACAAATATTACAATTGGAGAAAGTGTTGAAGAAATTGGAGCATCAGCATTTGAATCATGTATTTCATTAACGAATATTATAATTCCAAGCAGTGTCAGATTAATTGGATCACAAATATTTCATAATTGTCCAAATCTTCGATATATAAATGTATCAAAAGATAATTCTAAATATTCCAATTATGAAAATGATGGAGTTTTTTATGATAAAAACATTACACAAATCATATGTTATCCGACAGGAAATTTAAATGATACATTTTTTATACCATTTTCTATCACAACGATTTGCAAGTATTCATTTTATGCATGTTCTAATTTAGAAACTATTTTTCTCAAAGAAAATGTTAATACTATTGAAGACGATGCATTTTATCAATGTAACAAACTCAAATGTGTTTATTATTATGGTAATATAATTATTAACAATTCAAATGCATTTCAAAATAATAATTTATCCACGATAATGACATTAGACACATATGACTCTGATAAATTCTGTGGTTTAAAAGTTATCAAAGGTACTACAAATGAAGAATGTCTTCCATGGCCTACAAACTCATTCACTGTATCAAACACATTCACTTATACACAATCGAACACATTAACACAGTCAAATACATTCGCTAAGTCAAACACATTATGCGAAACCAATCTCACGCTCACAATTACGCACACGTTCCCACTTGTTATTTCTGAATTAACTATCTCTAACTCATTTACCTTGATATATTCATTATCCAATACGCAAACATTAAGTATTATTAATTCTTTTCAAACAATTTCTATTTCAATTTCTAATATTAACTCAATTTTAACTTATATTATAACTGAATTTATATATTATAATTATACTATTTTGATTTATTCTACATATTATAGTTTCTATTCTAATTTTTTCACTATTTTTTATATGAATGAATTGGATAAAAACGACAATACACATCTAATAATTATAATTGTTTGTGTTGTTATTGTAATAATAATTATTATTGTGTTACTTGTTATATTATTAATTAGATTAAAAAATAAAAAACAAAATAGTAATATTTTTACAAATGATTTAGAAGAAGAAAAAGAAACGAACACAACATTTTTATCTGGATTGGAAATGAAAGACATTGAAGATGATCCTTTTGCTAAAGATTTTAAGGAAGATAACAGTGTCATAGAAATTTAATAGGATCAAAGATAAAGAAGCAAAAAAATTCAATTTAAATATTTTTATTTTCTTTAAATTATATAATAAAATATGTAAAAAATCGCAGATTGTGTTTTGGTAAAGTCATTTATAACCGATCTATAAATAATATCTTTAGCTTTAAAATTCTTTCCATATTCTTTTTACAGCATAATAGAATGTCTAGTAACGATTCGAAATATTTATATCAACTTTCATTATTTTTTAAGTTAAATGATATAAAAAATTACTACAATTTGTAAATTTAATTCTTTGGTATAAACTACGCAGCAATTAAAAAAATTTGTTAATTCTTATTTTTATCAAAGTGAAAAAAAAGAATATTTCATCATTTCCTGAGCTTGTTTATATAATGTGTTACCATTAAACATTTTGTTCATTAGCTTATCTAACTTTCTAAAGCATTTAGTAAATTTTATTTGGTCACAATACCAGATAATAATGAACTAGTTGAAGCTCTAAGGAAACGACATTGTGTCTTAACTATTTTTTTATTTTTGTTAAATATTTATTCATATGAATAAATCATGCATCTTGCCTGCAAGTTTCCAATGTATAACTTCAGTCGTTAATAAAAAAATTCTTTTGTTAAAAAATATTTTTCAATTTTTGAATAATTTTCCTTCTTCCAAACAAATATTTGATTGGTTAATAAACTGATTCAAAAAATTCATTTTTGGTTGTAGTACGATAGGTCCTTATACTGTCATTGTTCTATTATTTGATCTTATTCTCTCAAGACCTGATAATTTTACATGTAAAATCCTGTACCTAATACGACTTGTGTCTTGAAAATTTCAGATAAATTTGTTATGAAAATCCGTTTCTATCGTACTGTAAGGTGTTTTTTAACATCCTATCGTCTGTCCCAACGTTTTTGGGTTAAAGTTTAGTTGAAATTTGAATTTGTTATCGTTTTAATTTTATTTCTTTTGAATTATTGAATGTATCGGATTTTTAATGTTTTTAAGTGGTTTATTTTATCAAATGACAGAAATTCCTTCACCAGGAAGTCGGGGGAACTGGTTCACCTTTTAATCATTCGCATTGCAAGTCAGTACTCACCTATTCGCTATGAACTTACACTACATGAGAATTTTTGATTCTTCACCGAGAGTTCATCATTTCCCAAATATTGTAAATAATTTTGTTATTATAATCATAATCTCCCTGTTTTTATTTTTTCACTCATTTAGTGCACACCAATAAGTTGCTCATTTCACACAATGGCATCAATATATATTTTTGATTATTATCATATTTATTTTTTAAAATTTCTTTTTGATTCACAAGCAAACCATTTATTGACACTGTTCTTATTCACAATTTTCGTTGTTTCATTAGTTCTGAAGCAAAAGATATCAAATTTATTAAAACAATTTTTTAATCAAAAAATTTCATGCAAACATAAAACAAAAAATGTGTATATTTACATATATTTTATTATCATATTTTTCACACATGCATTGCAATACTTTGATCATAAAACATCTACAATTACAATATCAAGTCAAAATGATTTTAATGAAATCAGGACTTACAGGGACGATATTAAATCTGCAATTATTGAGAATGTTATTCAGATTCCGACCAGTGCATTTACACTATGTCAAGAATTATTAAATGTTGATATTGGAGAAAGTGTTGAAGAAATATGTAATTATGCATTTGAATCATGCACTTCATTAACGAATATTATCATTCCAAAATCAGTTTTATTGATTGGAACAAATGTATTTTTAGAATGTACGAGTCTTCAATATATAAATGTATCAAAAGATAATCCTAAATATTCCAATTATGAAAATGATGGAGTTCTTTATGATAAAAACATTACACAAATCATATGTTATCCGACAGGAAATATAAATGATACATTTTTTATACCAAATTCAATCACGAAAATTGATTCATTTGCATTTTATCGATCATCAATAACGAATATTATAATTCCAAAAAATGTTATGACTATTGGAGAAGCAGCATTTAGATTATGTGGAAATTTAGTCAATATTACAATTGGAGAAAGTGTTGAAGAAATTGGAGCATCAGCATTTGAATCATGTATTTCATTAATAGAAATTATTATTCCAAACAATGTTATAATGATTGGAGAAGCAGCATTTAAATCATGTGAACAATTAACAAATATTACAATTGGAGAAAGTGTTGAAGAAATCGGAGCATCAGCATTTGAATCATGTATTTCATTAATAGAAATTATTATTCCAAACAATGTTATAATGATTGGAGAAGCAGCATTTAAATCATGTGAACAATTAACAAATATTACAATTGGAGAAAGTGTTGAAGAAATCGGAGCATCAGCATTTGAATCATGTATTTCATTAATAGAAATTATAATTCCAAACAATGTTATAATGATTGGAGAAGCAGCATTTAAATCATGTGAACAATTAACAAATATTACAATTGGAGAAAGTGTTGAAGAAATTGGAACATCAGCATTTGAATCATGTATTTCATTAATAGAAATTATTATTCCAAACAATGTTACAGTCATTAAATCATCAGCATTTAAATCATGTGGAAATTTAACAAATATTACAATTGGAGAAAGTGTTGAAGAAATTGGAGCATCAGCATTTGAATCATGTATTTCATTAACGAATATTATAATTCCAAGCAGTGTCAGATTAATTGGATCACAAATATTTCATAATTGTCCAAATCTTCGATATATAAATGTATCAAAAGATAATTCTAAATATTCCAATTATGAAAATGATGGAGTTTTTTATGATAAAAACATTACACAAATCATATGTTATCCGACAGGAAATTTAAATGATACATTTTTTATACCATTTTCTATCACAACGATTTGCAAGTATTCATTTTATGCATGTTCTAATTTAGAAACTATTTTTCTCAAAGAAAATGTTAATACTATTGAAGACGATGCATTTTATCAATGTAACAAACTCAAATGTGTTTATTATTATGGTAATATAATTATTAACAATTCAAATGCATTTCAAAAAGAATAATTTATCCACGATAATGACATTAGACACATATGACTCTGATAAATTCTGTGGTTTAAAAGTTATCAAAGGTACTACAAATGAAGAATGTCTTCCATGGCCTACAAACTCATTCACTGTATCAAACACATTCACTTATACACAATCGAACACATTAACACAGTCAAATACATTCGCTAAGTCAAACACATTATGCGAAACCAATCTCACGCTCACAATTACGCACACGTTCCCACTTGTTATTTCTGAATTAACTATCTCTAACTCATTTACCTTGATATATTCATTATCCAATACGCAAACATTAAGTATTATTAATTCTTTTCAAACAATTTCTATTTCAATTTCTAATATTAACTCAATTTTTAACTTATATTATAACTGAATTTATATATTATAATTATACTATTTTTGATTTATTCTACATATTATAGTTTCTATTCTAATTTTTTTCACTATTTTTTTATATGAATGAATTGGATAAAAACGACAATACACATCTAATAATTATAATTGTTTGTGTTGTTATTGTAATAATAATTATTATTGTGTTACTTGTTATATTATTAATTAGATTAAAAAATAAAAAACAAAATAGTAATATTTTTACAAATGATTTAGAAGAAGAAAAAGAAACGAACACAACATTTTTATCTGGATTGGAAATGAAAGACATTGAAGATGATCCTTTTGCTAAAGATTTTAAGGAAGATAACAGTGTCATAGAAATTTAATAGGATCAAAGATAAAGAAGCAAAAAAAATTCAATTTAAATATTTTTTATTTTCTTTAAATTATATAATAAAATATGTAAAAAATCGCAGATTGTGTTTTGGTAAAGTCATTTATAACCGATCTATAAATAATATCTTTAGCTTTAAAAATTCTTTCCATATTCTTTTTACAGCATAATAGAATGTCTAGTAACGATTCGAAATATTTATATCAACTTTCATTATTTTTTTAAGTTAAATGATATAAAAAATTACTACAATTTGTAAATTTAATTCTTTGGTATAAACTACGCAGCAATTAAAAAAATTTGTTAATTCTTATTTTTTATCAAAGTGAAAAAAAAGAATATTTCATCATTTCCTGAGCTTGTTTATATAATGTGTTACCATTAAACATTTTGTTCATTAGCTTATCTAACTTTCTAAAGCATTTAGTAAATTTTATTTGGTCACAATACCAGATAATAATGAACTAGTTGAAGCTCTAAGGAAACGACATTGTGTCTTAACTATTTTTGTCATTATAAATTTATTTTTTGTTAAATATTTATTCATATGAATAAATCATGCATCTTGCCTGCAAGTTTCCAATGTATAACTTCAGTCGTTAATAAAAAAATTCTTTTGTTAAAAAATATTTTTCAATTTTTGAATAATTTTCCTTCTTCCAAACAAATATTTGATTGGTTAATAAACTGATTCAAAAATTCATTTTTGGTTGTAGTACGATAGGTCCTTATACTGTCATTGTTCTATTATTTGATCTTATTCTCTCAAGACCTGATAATTTTACATGTAAAATCCTGTACCTAATACGACTTGTGTCTTGAAAATTTCAGATAAATTTGTTATGAAAATCCGTTTCTATCGTACTGTAAGGTGTTTTTTAACATCCTATCGTCTGTCCCAACGTTTTTGGGTTAAAGTTTAGTTGAAATTTGAATTTGTTATCGTTTTAATTTTTTTTTCTTTTGAATTATTGAATGTATCGGATTTTTAATGTTTTTTAAGTGGTTTATTTTATCAAATGACAGAAATTCCTTCACCAGGAAGTCGGGGGAACTGGTTCACTTTTAATCATTCGCATTGCAAGTCAGTACTCACCTATTCGCTATGAACTTACACTACATGAGAATTTTTGATTCTTCACCGAGAGTTCATCATTTCCCAAATATTGTAAATAATTTTGTTATTATAATCATAATCTCCCTTTTTTTATTTTTCACTCATTTAGTGCACACCAATAAGTTGCTCATTTCACACAATGGCATCAATATATATTTTGATTATTATCATATTTATTTTTTAAAATTTCTTTTTGATTCACAAGCAAACCATTTATTGACACTGTTCTTATTCACAATTTTCGTTGTTTCATTAGTTCTGAAGCAAAAGATATCAAATTTATTAAAACAATTTTTTAATCAAAAAATTTCATGCAAACATAAAACAAAAAATGTGTATATTTACATATATTTTATTATCATATTTTTTCACACATGCATTGCAATACTTTGATCATAAAACATCTACAATTACAATATCAAGTCAAAATGATTTTAATGAAATCAGGACTTACAGGGACGATATTAAATCTGCAATTATTGAGAATGTTATTCAGATTCCGACCAGTGCATTTACACTATGTCAAGAATTATTAAATGTTGATATTGGAGAAAGTGTTGAAGAAATATGTAATTATGCATTTGAATCATGCACTTCATTAACGAATATTATCATTCCAAAATCAGTTTTATTGATTGGAACAAATGTATTTTTAGAATGTACGAGTCTTCAATATATAAATGTATCAAAAGATAATCCTAAATATTCCAATTATGAAAATGATGGAGTTCTTTATGATAAAAACATTACACAAATCATATGTTATCCGACAGGAAATATAAATGATACATTTTTTTATACCAAATTCAATCACGAAAATTGATTCATTTGCATTTTATCGATCATCAATAACGAATATTATAATTCCAAAAAATGTTATGACTATTGGAGAAGCAGCATTTAGATTATGTGGAAATTTAGTCAATATTACAATTGGAGAAAGTGTTGAAGAAATTGGAGCATCAGCATTTGAATCATGTATTTCATTAATAGAAATTATTATTCCAAACAATGTTATAATGATTGGAGAAGCAGCATTTAAATCATGTGAACAATTAACAAATATTACAATTGGAGAAAGTGTTGAAGAAATTGGAGCATCAGCATTTGAATCATGTATTTCATTAATAGAAATTATTATTCCAAACAATGTTATAATGATTGGAGAAGCAGCATTTAAATCATGTGAACAATTAACAAATATTACAATTGGAGAAAGTGTTGAAGAAATTGGAGCATATGCATTTGAATCATGTATTTCATTAATAGAAATTATTATTCCAAACAATGTTATAATGATTGGAGAAGCAGCATTTAAATCATGTGAACAATTAACAAATATTACAATTGGAGAAAGTGTTGAAGAAATTGGAGCATCAGCATTTGAATCATGTATTTCATTAATAGAAATTATTATTCCAAACAATGTTATAATGATTGGAGAAGCAGCATTTAAATCATGTGAACAATTAACAAATATTACAATTGGAGAAAGTGTTGAAGAAATTGGAGCATATGCATTTTGAATCATGTATTTCATTAATAGAAATTATTATTCCAAACAATGTTATAATGATTGGAGAAGCAGCATTTAAATCATGTGAACAATTAACAAATATTACAATTGGAGAAAGTGTTGAAGAAATTGGAGCATCAGCATTTGAATCATGTATTTCATTAATAGAAATTATTATTCCAAACAATGTTATAATGATTGGAGAAGCAGCATTTAAATCATGTGAACAATTAACAAATATTACAATTGGAGAAAGTGTTGAAGAAATTGGAGCATATGCATTTGAATCATGTATTTCATTAATAGAAATTATTATTCCAAACAATGTTATAATGATTGGAGAAGCAGCATTTAAATCATGTGGAAATTTAGTCAATATTATAATTGGAGAAAGTGTTGAAGAAATTGGAGCATCAGCATTTTGAATCATGTATTTCATTAATAGAAATTATTATTCCAAACAATGTTATAATGATTGGAGAAGCAGCATTTAAATCATGTGAACAATTAACAAATATTACAATTGGAGAAAGTGTTGAAGAAATTGGAGCATCAGCATTTGAATCATGTATTTCATTAATAGAAATTATTATTCCAAACAATGTTATAATGATTGGAGAAGCAGCATTTAAATCATGTGGAAATTTAACAAATATTACAATTGGAGAAAGTGTTGAAGAAATTGGAGCATCAGCATTTGAATCATGTATTTCATTAATAGAAATTATTATTCCAAACAATGTTACAGTCATTAAATCATCAGCATTTAAATCATGTGGAAATTTAACAAATATTATAATTGGAGAAAGTGTTGAAGAAATTGGAGCATCAGCATTTGAATCATGTATTTCATTAATAGAAATTATTATTCCAAACAATGTTATAATGATTGGAGAAGCAGCATTTAAATCATGTGAACAATTAACAAATATTACAATTGGAGAAAGTGTTGAAGAAATCGGAGCATCAGCATTTGAATCATGTATTTCATTAATAGAAATTATAATTCCAAACAATGTTATAATGATTGGAGAAGCAGCATTTAAATCATGTGAACAATTAACAAATATTACAATTGGAGAAAGTGTTGAAGAAATTGGAGCATCAGCATTTGAATCATGTATTTCATTAATAGAAATTATTATTCCAAACAATGTTATAATGATTGGAGAAGCAGCATTTAAATCATGTGAACAATTAACAAATATTACAATTGGAGAAAGTGTTGAAGAAATTGGAGCATCAGCATTTGAATCATGTATTTCATTAATAGAAATTATTATTCCAAACAATGTTATAATGATTGGAGAAGCAGCATTTAAATCATGTGGAAATTTAACAAATATTACAATTGGAGAAAGTGTTGAAGAAATTGGAGCATCAGCATTTGAATCATGTATTTCATTAATAGAAATTATTATTCCAAACAATGTTACAGTCATTAAATCATCAGCATTTAAATCATGTGGAAATTTAACAAATATTATAATTGGAGAAAGTGTTGAAGAAATTGGAGCATCAGCATTTGAATCATGTATTTCATTAATAGAAATTATTATTCCAAACAATGTTATAATGATTGGAGAAGCAGCATTTAAATCATGTGAACAATTAACAAATATTACAATTGGAGAAAGTGTTGAAGAAATTGGAGCATCAGCATTTGAATCATGTATTTCATTAATAGAAATTATTATTCCAAACAATGTTATAATGATTGGAGAAGCAGCATTTAAATCATGTGGAAATTTAGTCAATATTATAATTGGAGAAAGTGTTGAAGAAATTGGAGCATCAGCATTTGAATCATGTATTTCATTAATAGAAATTATTATTCCAAACAATGTTATAATGATTGGAGAAGCAGCATTTAAATCATGTGAACAATTAACAAATATTACAATTGGAGAAAGTGTTGAAGAAATCGGAGCATCAGCATTTGAATCATGTATTTCATTAATAGAAATTATTATTCCAAACAATGTTATAATGATTGGAGAAGCAGCATTTAAATCATGTGAACAATTAACAAATATTACAATTGGAGAAAGTGTTGAAGAAATTGGAGCATCAGCATTTGAATCATGTATTTCATTAACGAATATTATAATTCCAAACAATGTTATAATGATTGGAGAAGCAGCATTTAAATCATGTGAACAATTAACAAATATTACAATTGGAGAAAGTGTTGAAGAAATTGGAGCATCAGCATTTGAATCATGTATTTCATTAACGAATATTATAATTCCAAGCAGTGTCAGATTAATTGGATCACAAATATTTCATAATTGTCCAAATCTTCGATATATAAATGTATCAAAAGATAATTCTAAATATTCCAATTATGAAAATGATGGAGTTTTTTATGATAAAAAACATTACACAAATCATATGTTATCCGACAGGAAATTTAAATGATACATTTTTTATACCATTTTCTATCACAACGATTTGCAAGTATTCATTTTATGCATGTTCTAATTTAGAAACTATTTTTCTCAAAGAAAATGTTAATACTATTGAAGACGATGCATTTTATCAATGTAACAAACTCAAATGTGTTTATTATTATGGTAATATAATTATTAACAATTCAAATGCATTTCAAAATAATAATTTATCCACGATAATGACATTAGACACATATGACTCTGATAAATTCTGTGGTTTAAAAGTTATCAAAGGTACTACAAATGAAGAATGTCTTCCATGGCCTACAAACTCATTCACTGTATCAAACACATTCACTTATACACAATCGAACACATTAACACAGTCAAATACATATACGCAATCGAACACATACACACAGTCAAATACATTCACTCAATCCGATTCTAATCTCACTCTCACATTCACGCTCACCATTACGCACACGTTGACACTTGTTACGTTTCTCCGTAACTCATTCACGCTCACACAGATCGGCTCTGGCTACGCCTACATCACCACCGATTTCGTATACCACGACTACACAGTCATCGTATTCACCTTTTACATCAGCTTTTACACCGACTTCTTCACCTTAATGCCTACGAGCGAGACAACGTCGGGCGCGCTCACCAAAGCGGAGCTCATTGGCATCATATGCGGCGCCATCGCAATTGTTCTGATCATTGTAGGCATCACCATATTCCTTCTTAAGCGAAATCGTCCGCACCAAAGCGAAGCGATAATTGAAGACGAGTCATCTTCTGTTCGAGAGCAGCGGGAACTCGTCGACGAAGATGTGCACGAACTTGTTCAGCACGAAGACGACAAATGGCTTCTTGACAACGACGCATGAACATAACAAAACATTGGACGTGTGCAAAGTAAATTGAATTTAAATAATTATTTATTTATTTATTAAATTTCTTTTACATTATTTTAATTTGTTAATTTTCGTTTCGTACTTCTGCTGAAGTCTGTACAACTTAAACGCGTAACTTTCCTTCAGCTTTCGGTCATCTTCGAGATATTTGTCGCGAAGTCGCTTCGTCATTTCGTCCGATTCTTTCTTTTGAAGCCTTCGGACTTGTCGAAGAAGTCTTTCGGATTCTTTTTGGTTCCCGGCCTTTAACATTCGATTAGCCCTTCGTTTAAGACCTATTAACTCTTTGGATGGGGCGCTGTACTTGTCAATGATCGATTGGGAGCTGTACTTCTGATCGAGTTTTTTGGCAGATTTCGCGTATCGTTCAAAAAGTGCATCAATCGAAATTTGCAATTTCTCTGTTTCCTCGTCAATTTGGGATTGGCGGCTTTCTGGCTCCGGCTCCTCAAGAGCTTGGATAAGCTCAGTGAGATAATTGGCTTCTTCTTTCCAATTATTCTTATTGCATATATTGAGATACTTCCGAATGACTTTAGCAACTGATAATGGATCACTAACATTGGATAAGTCTCCAGTCTTAATGACTTGTGTGACAACAGAATTAATTGGTTCTTTGACAATATAATCTAACCGACCAAAAAGCTCAAATTCATCTTCCTCTTCACTGTAGCCAAAATAGTCGTCATAGTCTTCCTCACATTCTTCCTTTTGATTGGAATTATGAACAATTGGAGTTGATTTTTCTGACGTTGTGTTGTATTGTGTAGGATAAATATTATCTGGGAGCTCGAGATTCCCTAATGTTCGTTGGTATCCAGCGCTCTTCCATCTTCGGACTCTTTTATGATTATCATCATCAGACTTATTTGTTGAGTCGCTGGGTTTTGTTTCATTCATTGGTTGGAACTTTGGTCTTCTTGGTTCTTCCTCAGGGATTTCTTTGATTTGAGTATCTGGTGCTATTTCACCTTTTGGTATCAAATCACCTGTTAAAGATGAAAAAGATGGTTGTCTATAAGACAATCCGATTGGTTTGTTATCATCATCTGTGTGGTTATCAAAAACAATAATTGGACTAGAACGATCTTTTTCTGTATCTGCTTTATTGCGGTCGTTTGAACTTTCTAATCTTGAGTTCAAGCTACTATACATTGATTCGCGTGTATGTTGATTGGAAGTTTCACTTTCAGAATTATTTTGATGAAGGGATTCTATTTTGGGATAAATAGAATGGTCGAAGTGATCATCAAGGAAGGTACGATCTTGGTCGTGCTGCGCCAGAAGGGCTGCCATGGGGCTGTCTTCATCCATCTTACTTTTGAGAGGCGCGGCTTTGCAATTCAATTTTGGCAGTTTGGACCGTTATTGCATTTTTTCATAAAGATTTTGTTCAGAATAAAATTTCCTGTTTATTCGATCTATAAAGTTTTAGGATAACAAACACATTTGATTTGAGCATTTTCTTATGTTATCTTGAGTTGATGATATAAATAATGAAATTATTACTAGGATATAAGGGGGTTATGAGTATGAATTGTTGCTTTTTAGGTCTTTTGGCTTGGCAGTTTTATAAATAAATGGCCGATCATTGAAAATTAAATTGTTTATTGGTCGTTAAGCTAAACAAAAAGTTCAACGACATTTAAAATTTTTTAAACACAAATATTTTGCTGTAAATTGTGTTTATACATATATATTTCCTTTTCTTATAAAAGAACTCTTAATTTTGTATGAAAATATATTAATAAAAACTTATGTTATTATAGATTATTTTACTTTTCTTGAACCAGAGTTGTCTTTTAAATTGTATGAAAGTATAAAATAATAATCGATTACATTGTAACAATGAAATTTAGTTTTTTATTTATTTAAAATATCATTAAATCTTTCGTGTACAAAATATATTTGTAAAGCATTTCTTCAAATTACACCCTTTTCACGAATTAACTCAGCTATTTCGCCATGATTTCTGGTTTGTTTAACCATAATTCTGATAACAATTATTAAAGCATTTATATTCTACATCAAGCCTAGTTAGTTTGTTGTCATTATCCAAAAGAGGAGGTGATATTATTTTCTTTATAACTTTGGGTGCAACTTGAAGGCATCCAGCAAAGCATGCTTTTGTTTCATTGGATGTTTTGAACTTATGTGAGCAGAAACTGGCGCATTTGGCTCTTTTTGGAACCATTTTCTTGATACATAAAAACAGAACGACAAGTAGCATTTGATTTTTTGTTCACAGAATTTTTTTGTGTGAAAATTGTTTTAATATTTTGTGATAAACTTAAGCTTGAAGTGGGCAGAAATCCTTTATTTGAATTAGTGAAATGATTTTGATTGAATTATTATTATTTGTTTAAAAGGTTATTATTATATGGTTTAATAAGCATTTTTTCTTGACTTAAATCTTTAAGTTTAAAAGGTCCAATGAAAATCACATTACTTGTAGATTTAAGATCAATTGGACCATTCTTAATACAATAATTATTATCTCCAGGGTCATTTGATTTAAGATCGAACTTTTCCCTGTTTGTGCTTTACCATTTATAACAATAAGAGATGGCTTTAATGATGAAGATAGCAATTCAATAGCTATTAATTGAAATGTTTTTCTCTTTATCAATATTTAAAAAAGGTATTGGTTTGGGATACATGTTTTCTTCAGACAACGATGAAAAAACATTTAAAAAGATCTTTCCTTCTTTGGCATTTTTTTCTCTGAAATTTTGAAAAGAATTATTTTTGGCGGTCATATCACTTTTTTCAAAGACATTTTCAGATCAATTGAAGACATAATGCAATGATAAGCTTCAAAAATCATGTTGCTAAATCCAATGTTGCTAAATTTACTGAAATAAAAGCTATATTGGATATTAAAAAGCTTCTATTTTTTTTTTTGGCAACACCTTCAACACCCATACTAGGCTTCAAAAAAAAAATAAAAAATTCATCTCAAATATATTATTTCGCAATCAATAATATTGTTGATTGTAGCTTGATAGAAGTTGGTTTTAGGCAACAGGATTCCTGAAGGTAGGCCTACCTTCTTTTGGTGAATTTAAGAGCAATCAATCTTTTGATTAAAAATTGAATGTTAAATTTTACTTTTTGAATTTACTGTACATGTATCGTTTAATGGCATTTTTTTCTATCAAAATTTGAATATATTTTATTCGGTTGAATAACCACCGAACTTCAATTCACTTCGTGCATGATTGCTCCAGAGCAATTTAAGAAATTATGCAATGATCTTCTTGACATAATTAATTATCAAGTTCGTACATCCACTATTGCTGAATTTACTGAAAAAAAAACCTTTATCTGATCTCAAAGAAGCTTCTAATCGTCTTAACAACGACCGATTAAGTGTTTTAGTTATGGGTCGTTTCTCAAGTGGTAAATCAACCTTTCTTAATGCCCTCATGGGTCAAATGCTATTGCCTGCAAAGCCACAACCAACAACAGCAATTATTGGTGAAATAATTTACTCAGAAGAGCCAGAGGTTATTCTTTACCCTAAAAAAAATGATCTCCGTCACCCATTAGCCATCAGAGTAGAAGAACTTTCAAAATATGTTACCATTGATACAACTGAAATCGAAGAAGAACAAGTAAGAAAAGATAATCCATATGAAAAAGTGGTAATAAAATATCCCTTAAACATGTGTAGACATGGCGTTATGTTCATTGATTCTCCTGGAACTGATGATCCATCATGTCATGACGTAATAACAAGAGATTATCTTCCCAAAGCTGATGCTATAATTTATTGCATGAATGCTCAACAAGCATTTACCCAACATGATAAATTTGAGATTGAGCGTTTGTATGCTCTTGGATATAGATCGATAATCTTTGTACTGACATATTTTGATATAATACAAAATAATGATGAAATTGAAGGAACAAATCACCAAGCAGAACTTAAAAAGCTATTTACAAATACACTATCACATTATACAGATCTTGGATCTGATGGGATTTTCTTTGTCGGTTCTTTGCCTGCATTAAGAGCAAAAAGAATAGGCAATAGTGATTTACTTGAATCTAGTAACTTCCCGCCATTAGAAAAGAAACTTGAGCAGATACTTTTCAATCAGAAAGGACGCATGAAGATTTATAAATGGCTTTATCTTACAAGACAAATTAATCGCCGTACATTACAGCAAATCACAGATCATATAGAAATTTATAACACTGATAAAAATAAACTCAGAGACAACCTTCAGAAAGTTCATGATAGCCTTACACAAGCGGAAACTAAAACTAATGAGGTTCTTGCACAATTTAAGATTGTCATAATGAGTCTTATAAACGAATGTAAAGTTCAAGGACAAGATTTCTTTATGGAACAAGTAATGCCAAAGGTTGATAAATGGGTAAGTGATTTTACTCCTGGAGAAGGTCAAGATATTACTCTTCTTCATCCAATTGACTCAGTTAAGATATTCACAGAAAGTTGTGTTAAATTTATACAAGGACAAATAGAAGCTGAATTAGCTAAATGGATCGAAAATGAAATTGTTCCAAATGTTGTTATCTTACGTATTCAAGAGTTTGCAAAACAACAAGAAGCTAACATTCAAGCAATTGAAAATTACATCAAAGATGTTCGTTCTGAACTTAATCTTAAGTTTACTGAAGATGAAATAGCAGAAAGTGAAACTGCTTCAGCTGCTAATCGTATTCTCTCAATGATAGTTGGCGTTCTTACTTGTGGACCTGGTGGTGCAATAGCAGGAGGTTTAATGGGATGGAAATCTCTAATTCCGATTTTTATTGGCGAATTTTTGGTTGGTTTTGCATTTGGATTTTTCGCTATTTCATTGAATTTGCCTCTTTCTTTGTTGGTTTCATTCGTGACAACTCTAATTGGAGGCGGAATTACTCAGTTCAACCTTAAAAAACGACTGAAGGAGAAAATAAAAGAAATGTTAAAAGAAGAACTTACAAAACAACAATCAAAAATTGTTGGTTGTATAGGAGATGCTGTCTTTGGATCCATTTCTGAAATACAAAACGCTATGGAACAAGTGTTGATAGATCCTGTAGAAAATCATCGAAAATTATTTATGGAAGTAGAAACAACAATCAACTCTGAATCATCAATTATTCAAGAAAAAGTGGAAATATTGAAAAAATTACGTAATAATAACAATGAAATTACATCTAAAATTGAGGAATTCGAAAAAAGAATTAACTTATAGTAGTAAACAAAAAATTTGAAACAAGTTATTTCTATCAATTCAAAATGAAAAATGTGATTACATTGGTTTCTGTTTAGTTTTCATATGATCACTGAAATATGTGAATACCCCTTTCCATGCATTTGTGTGGTGAATTGGTTTGATCCTGTAAACATATTTTATAATATTTTCACTTTAATACGTACCGCGAAATGTCTAAAGTGATTCCATTATAGGCAACATAAATCTAGTCATATTTGTTCTTATTTTTGTGATTTTGACTGATTGGTACAATATCAATGCCTAAGATCGTTGGCGAACATGTTTTACTATGTATATAAAGTTATAGATACAATTATTTTTTGTGAAAGTTTATATTTAGGTTTCTTCTTCAGCGATAAACTCAACGATTATTTGGTTTTCAAAAAGTCGAATTAAAGCTGAAAATTTTCTTTACAAACGGCTTTTATGCATTGAATATTCAATTGTGGCTAAACGAAAATGCAAAGTCCAATTCAAGGGAGAATCATTCGTAAAAATCAAACACGGGGTAATACTAGACAAGAAACATCAGATAGTGAAAATCAAACCCAAATTCCTTTATTTGAGGATTGGTTTTATTATAAATTTAAAACAAAACCTCAAGAAAATCACCCTTTAACAACAAACAATTGCATAAATGAAACAACAGTAATTAAATATTATGTTTGTTTCTGTAGTAAAACTCAACATTCTGATTCATTTATTTCTTTACAACACAACATACATTTTTGGCAAAATCCAGACACTCCCATAAAAATGACCAGCGATGATTTATCATCTATTGTAAAATCCCAATTTTCATCTGTTATTCCGAATACAAATTCAATTGAACTTTTATGTAATCCATGGCCATCTCAACTTATCCAAGCACTTCAAAAAGTACGTGCTCGTCAAAAACAGCAACGTATTCTTTTGCATTACATTGCACATGATATTGATAAATTAATTCCAGGTTATTTAAGCATACCACCGGACTTTATCGAATTCTCTAAAGTTGCAGAGATTTCTGGCTTTTCAACCTGCTTTGTTTTTGACTGTGATGACTCAGGTTCATTATTTCCAATAATTGAGAAAATCAACAAAACACATACAGACTTAGATTTCATATCTTTTTTTTCGTGTTCAGCCAATGAAGCCATGCCACGTTCGCCAGATTATCCCGTTGATCTTTTTACCTCATGTCTCACCACACCAGCACGAGTTGCATTGTTATGGCATTCGCGTCATTACTTTTGTTTTAATTGCGGACTTTTGCAACCATTAAACACATTTTTTGTAGAAGAAAGTGAAGACAAACAACGAACTGAAGAAATTCTTTTGCAAATTAAAATCACACTTCGGGCAACAGTTGAATCGATTGCACTTGAGCTCTTAGATCCGAAATTATTTTCATTATTTTTTCGTACTGATGAAACGATTGCCGAACTTTTTATTGGTTTTATATTATCTACTCGAGTTTTAAGTAATTTTCATGTCCATCCAATTTCATATCCAAAACTTCCGAGTTTTGTTGAACATAATAATTGGCATGTGTTTGATTTACGTCTTGATTCATCATTATTTTTATTATCCAATAAGTTTAACTCTAATAATGAAGTCAGTTTCCATAATTTTTTATCACAGACGTTATACTCAATGCGTAATTTTGTTGAAGCGGAAAACGAAGTTCAACAAGTACCATTTGAATTATGTTTTTATCCTGAAATATTATCGGACAAAGAATTACTTGAAGAAGCATGTGTAATATTAGCAAAATATTTAGATCGATCATCAATCGGTATAAATTATTGTATCTCATTAAATATATTAAAGCCTTTATTTAAGTTATTAAATTCGAAGATATTAAATCCGTCGATTTTATTTTGTTGCATTAAAATTTTTAGTTATTCGAAAGATACACGAAATATATTATTTAAGAATAATAACAGTCGAATCATCGAAGAAGTAATAATTCCGGCATTAAAAACATCAAATGCAAAATTCGCATTAATTTTTTTTACCATTTTGTTAAATGAAAGTGCTTCACTTTCAAGAAGAATTGTCTTTAATTATGACGTCTTTAAGTCATTTAATTTGGATCCTTCTCAAGGTGAATCATTAATTTGGAAGTTACAATTAATCGGTTGTTCATTACAATCAATACTTAACCCAACAATTTGCCAGAAAATTTTAACGCAAATAATCGAATTATCGAAAGTTGCAAAACCTGAAATTCAAATATCGATAATTAATGCGCTTTCCGGCTTTATACAAGATTCTTGTATGATTCGAACTAATGATATTATGCAAAAGAAGAAAATCGAAAAAAATGCTGTTAAAGCAGCGTTACGTTTTTCTAATTCTATTTCTTCTATAACGAGACGTGAATTATATTTATTAATACATAAATTTGAAGTTAATCATAAACAACAAATCATTGAAAAGCAAAGTAATTTTTATAAAGATATTCGATCTTTTTTATCAAAATGTAAAGAAGATCCATCAGAAATAGTACAAAATGCATATGAAGAAGGTGAAAAGAATAATGGAATTATACCATCGTTTATATTAGATTCATATATTTCATTATTTTTGAATCCTGTTTATGATATTGTGATGAAAACAGATATAACAAATCCATTTTTTACATTATTTCAAACTAAAGAAATCATTAAACCAAAACGAAAGAATTTTATTCCACAACAACGAAATAATAAAATCGAACAAAAGACATTAAAGTTAAATACAATTTATAATCATAATACAGTTATTACATCGAATTTAATATATTTTCCAGACGATAAATTAATATTTGGTGATTCAAATGGTCGAATTAATATTAAACTTTGGGATAATGTAACAATATTAAATCAATCACAAATATCTAAAAGACCTATCACAGATGTTAAATATATTAATAATAATGATCATCCATTAATATTTTCTGCGAATCAAGATGGCGATTGTTTATGTTGTTCAATTGATAATGATTTTAATTTTAATATTAAGGCAGCTTTTCATATTATGGACGTAGAAAATACTTCACGAAACGTACAACATGAAATTTCAGATCAAAACTTTTATATGTATTCATATGTTTATGGCGAAAGTGACGAGTTTATTATTCATGATTTAAAAAACGATAAAATTTTAAGCCCAATTCATCCTAAAAATGGGAAAACTATGTCATTACAAACGTTAAAAAATTTTCCGAATTGTATAGCGTTGTGTGGAAATAGTTTTGAGTATTATGACTTAAGAGTTAGTATAAATGAGCCTGTTGTGAGTAACGTTTTAATGAATTCGAACGCATATTCGTTAAGAGTTATTGATGAGGTTAGTCCGACGTTTGCTATAGCTTCAGAAACTTCGAATGTTTATACTTTGGAACTTAAACATCCTGAAGCAATTAGAACTACAACTCCGTATTTCGGAATGGATCAAACAGAACAACAAACTTATGCTTTTACTGCACATAAATATGCGCAATGTGCAGCAATAGCTCATCCTTATGGTGTTACTTGTTTACATTTGTTCACTGGTAGACAAGAACAACTTCCAAACTTCTCTAGAAATAGACCTTTGTTAGCTAATGCGATGTTATTTCATGAGAAAAAATTCGCATTAGCAATTGTGCAAGAACATGAATCAATTTTAAATGCTGTTTAATATAATAAAAATATAATAGAATTTGAAATGCTTATTTTTAGTGTAAAAAATATAAAATTTTTTATTGAAACTTTGTGCAAAAAATTTTTTTGGAAAATAAAAACGATTAAATTCAATTGAATCATGCTTCAAAAAGATCTATCGTTGTAAAAGCGTTCAAATATTTCAATGCGTTATTTGTAAACATATCAATTATGAACACATTTTGAGTAAACATTGACAGTTAATTATGTGGAGAAAAGTGACATTTACATTGAGCCAATCTAAAAAATAGATGAACTCAAGTTTCTCAATATTTAATACAAACGAAATTCCTTCATATAGAATCACTAAATGGGCAATGAACCAAGTGAAATCCGTAAATTTTTTTGAAAAATTTACGACAAATGTATACTTGATTGATTCACAAAATGATAATAACATCAAACTTCTTAAAAATTTCTATAATGCTGATCTATTTGCTATTTATCTTGATGTTAGAACTATCAGTGGAACACCAACTCCAGCATTTATCATTGTTGTAACAAATCTTGGAACAATTGTTTTTTCAAATTTTAAGGCTAACGCTCCCTTAGGCAAATCAACACATGAGTTTTTCAGTGAAATCAGTACGAAAAAATGTTATTGTTATGGTTTTTTCAGCTATAAACGACTTCTCGCGAACAATTATGGTTTTAAATTCAACATCCCTGATATCGAAATTGATACTGAATATGGTCAATCTTTCACAAACTTTAAAACCCAATTATCTAATGCCCCATATAATGATGTTATTCAACATCACAAAACTTTATTTTCTACTCCACTCAACACACCTCTTTCCATTTATGATGTCATTTCCATAGTTTTCACAGGTGTCGAACTATACAAATTTTTACGAATCTCACTTTCAAAGCCTAAACCACCTCCACAAGTTCAAAATGAACCACCTAAAGAAAAGCCAAGCACCACCACATTGCATTCTTGTCCTATTTGCAGAAATATAACATCTAATAATGTTGAAGCAATCATTTTACATCTTGTTAAAGTCCACTTTAAACAAGCCAACTTTGATGCCAATGCGTCTCCAACACATCCACAAAACAAATTTGTCTGTTTACATTGTAATCAAATCTTAAATCGTATTAACGAATTTATTCTCCACGTTTACCATGAACATCCACAGAACCTTCGATCTGTGTTTGTTCGCGATGGTTCTTCTCCATCAATGAACGAGTTTCTTCAACAGGCTTTTCAAGTTGAGACAAAACAACCCGAAAAAGCTCCTGCTGTTGATGAAGATCTGCAAAGTGAAGAAGACGAAGAGTATACCAATTTGATTGTTTCAACAATTCGGACTCGCGGGATAAAGAATAATGCTGTCGCAACAATAGGTGAAATTAGACCTGTAATGATACAACAAAATAAGCAAGAAAGCAATAGCGAAAACGTTGGAAAGTCATTTTGGAATAAATTGGATAGATTGGAATGTACATTACAGGCAAAGATGAAAATATCTGATCCAACATCAGGTGAGTTCAAGTGTAATATTTGCAATAAGGGATGTCATACTTACATAAAACTACTCGAACATTGCTGGAATAACCACCGCAATGAACTCGATGATGATTAATTTTTGTTTTTAGAAAAAGTGATTTGGGGTACCCCACATTTTGTTACCCAAACGATAGAGAATTCTGAGTGTTTTGTCTGTCATTCAAAAACTGAGCACGTTGTGAATTTGAAAAATTGAGTTAATAAATATTGAATTCCAGCTGGAAAAAAATTAAAGAAAATTGAATGCATCTAATGATTTTACAATCACTGAAAATTGAATGTGGAAGCTTTTGCCGGAAGGTTAGATGGGAATCCAAGACTCGAGGCCTATTTTTGATTCCCAAGAAGAAAACCTCGACTTAAATGACCAAGAAATCGAAGGTCTTATACCACATCGAGTCCGTAATAATAATATAAAGCAGATGCACCTTACAAATAATCATATTAGGAAACTTCCAAAAAAAGCTAAAAAAACAAAAGTATTAGAACTTGCAAAGAATGAGCTCGAAGAAATACCTCAAAAAATGATTGATACAATTGTAACATATAAAGATCTTCATGAACTTGACTTATCTGATAATGGTCTTAAATATATTCCATCTGAAGCAAATAAACTTTTGAACCTTCATCGTTTAACACTTTCCGGTAATAAGCTAACAACACTTTCACTCAACATATCGAAATTAAAAGAAATTAATTTGTCACAAAATTGTTTTGAAGAAGTTCCAATAATTCCATCAAACGTTCGTCATTTAACAATGGATTTCAATCGAATTACAACAATTGGTGGAAGTTTTGAATCGTTAACAAAGTTATCATTAGTTCTTAATAATATCGAAGAAATTTCGTCAAATATCTTTTTGCCTAATTTAGAGTTTCTTGATATTTCAAAGAATAAGTTGGCAATTTTGCCCAATTTATCTTTCTGCACACCAAAACTCAGAATATTAAATTGTTCCTATAATTTACTCATTCAGTTCCCAATACTTCCTGATTGTATTCGTGAAGCAACATTTCGTAATAATGAAATTTCTATTGTACCTGAAAACTTTAGTTATTTTGCAGAATTACGTTATATTGAATTATGTTATAATAAAGTACAATATTTTCCTAAATTACCTTCTTCGATATCATATTTTTCTGCACATAATAATCACATTAAAGAAATGATTGATGGTGATACGCCAAAACTTCGTAAATGTTATCTTCATAATAATTTGCTTACTGTACCACCACATTTTACAGTTAGTGAAGAAATATCATTATCACGAAACCACCTGACATCAATTGATGATTTTCAATTTCTTGATACAATAACATTTATTGATATCTCACAAAATCAAATTGAAACATTACCAGAAGATATTTTTTTATTACCAAATTTAAAATATTTAATCATAAGTGCAAATAAAATACAAAAATTACCAAATACTTTTTCTCAAAGTAATTTAAATAAATTTGATATGTCTTATAATCCAATATTAGATTTCTCTATCGAAATGCCAAAATCTATAACACATTTATATTGTTCATTTTGTAAGTTAACGCAACTTCCAAAAAATATTTCCGAATGTACTGAACTTACTGAACTTGTAATAATGGGAAATAATATTACAAATATTCCATTAATACCAAATCTTACAAAACTTTATGCATCTGATAATAAATTAACAACATTTCCAATGTTATCTGAATCAATTAAAATTATTGATTTAGCAATGAATGAAATAAATCAAATTCCAGATGAATTAAATTATCAATCTTTAATAGATTTAGATTTATCTCATAATAAACTCGAAAGTTTCCCATCAAATATTAATTGTCCAGAACTTAAATCACTTCGATTATCTGATAACATTAATTTAAAACAACAAATCACCAAAATAATGTTTCCAAATTTACAAATATTAGATGTAGATGAAACTGGAATTATATATTCAGTTAATGAAATTCCTGAAGTTCGAGAATTAATGACAAATCAAATCGAATTATTTAAAAATTATACAGTTAAAGTGATTAAATCAAATTTAGGAATTGGATTTTCTGAAATGTGTGGGATTAGAGATTCAATGGAAGATGCTATAGTTATACGAAATAATATTAAAGATGGAATTTCAACATTTGCTGTGTTTGATGGTCATGGCGGATGTAAAACTTCATATTTTGCTGCTTTTCGTTATGTTAAAATTGTTTCACAATATGTTACATTTGATCAAACATTTATTTCTAAATGTATTGGAAGAATTAATGAAGTATTACAAAAGCGTAATTATAAAGATGGTTCAACAGCTGCAATAGTATTAAAGAAAGGTAATAAAATAATTACTGCACATTTAGGTGACGCAAGAATTATAATTATTGATGATGAAGGGAAAATTCGATTTCAAACAATTGATCATAAACCTGAATCACGTTTTGAATTTGAACGAATTCGTGATGAAGGTTCAACTGTTGTAGGTGGAAGAATTCAAGGTTTTTTAGGTGTATCAAGAGCTTTTGGAGATTTTTCTATTAATGGAATTTCTTCTGAACCTACAATACAAGAATTAGAATTAGAACAAACAGATAAATGGATTTTAATTGCTTGTGATGGTGTATTTGACGTTGTTAATGATTATATGATACAACAAGCAGCAATTAATTCCGAAAATGCAAAAAAGTTTGCAATGAATATTAGAAATTTGGCTTATTCAGCTCATAGTGCTGATAATATTTCTGTAATTACTATAGATTTGAAATATGAAAATGATAACGATGAAGAAAATGAAAATGATGATGAAGAAGTTCAAGCTGATGATCATATATGGTATGAATCAACTGAAAGTGAATTCAAAGGCGAAACAAATGAAATGGTTTCACATGAAAGTGTAATATCAGATATTAATGGAGAACAAATTTGTATTAATGAAGAAACACTCGCAGAATATGTTTCCCAAGAAAGATTCGATATAATACCTGAAGACAAAGAAGGAAAATCGAAACAGGAAGAATCAAATGAAAGTGAAGAGGAAGCACAAAAAAGCGAAAAAGAATATAACGAAAGTGAAGAAGAATTTAAAGAATGTGAATCTCATATCGAAGAATAGGAAACGAAAAAATGTAACATGTAAACCCAGACAGATATAAGCAGATCATACGATCGAAAAAATATTTTTTTGTTTAATTAAAATATTGTATATGTCTAAAATATTTTGTTATAAATCTGAGCTGAAAACAATTTTTTATTCAAAGAAAAACTTTTGACACTTTGTAAGATGCATTAGTAAAGGAATTTATTTTATTTCGATTTTAACATGTTTCTTGGAAATGCATTTCGTATGTTTATTTTATTTTTGCTTATTAAAAGGCATTTATCCCAAATAAGTGTGTGGAATTATGAATAAAAATACATAAATTATTTAATTTATTTACGTCTTTTCGCTTTTATAATCTGATTTTGGATATGTGTACCTTAGAGTCCACCCATTTTCCCCATCTGCATAATACTTCTCATCAACGTTAACAAACTTATAACCAAATGTCTTTTGATAAAGAATATGTGCAGCTCGATTCGTTTCACGCACATTCAAATTAACATACTGAGCAAGGAAGCATTCGCGAAGAGTGTAATGGGTGTAACTAAGTAATTTAGTTGCAAATCCAAGTTTTCGATATCTTGAATAAATTGCAACTGATGTAATATGACCATGTGGTGGAACAGGAGGCTTTTGGTTGCGTCCCTCTTCATCTAGCTTACCAAGAACATAACCCAAAACTTTTCCTTTTGAATCGACTGCAACATGTGCTGATTGTGGTGACATAAGATGGTGATAAATCCAATACCACATGTGATAATTTTCTGGTAGGCAATGTAAATTAGCATTTTGCATTTGGATTAAATCATCAACTTGGGCTCTTCTTAGGCTTATAGGCATCCAGGAAATGATCGAACACAGTTACTCAAAATTGGGTGATGAAGTGATAAAAAATTTTGCAGTGGCCAAAGATCTCAGTGTTTCTCATTCCTTTTGATTCAAAGAAATTCTCATTGTTTCTGTTATACGTTTTATTTCTTCAATAATTCCTCATTACTTATATTTACATTATTTTAATAATACAAATGATTTTCCAAAGTAAATTTACATACAATGTATTCATAAATATTTTTCATTAAAAAATTATATATATTTTAAATTTGCATTTGAGATGATTTCTTTTCTCATAAATAAAAAATATTTTGAATTCATTTTACTTTTTAAGCAATCCAATTTATTTCCCTTCAATACCATTATCAATGGCATACTAATTTGAAAGTCAATCTGAAAATATAGATAAAATTGATATACAGGTATGATTTTTATCTTCTTCATGGTAACCAACATGATACCTTTAACTTTTTCAGGTTCTGAACGATTATATTTTACTCAAAAAGTAGCCACTCCCAACAACAAAAATGCGATCGCCCCATTTCCCAATTTTCTGTAATTTTTAGATAGGGAAATAATAAAGAAAGTGATACATTTGAAGTTATATGATTATATTTTTGGAAGACAGAAAAAAATTGACCAAATTGTACAACGAATGGATTTGAGTCCTTCAAAAACAATAAATGAATCGGCTTTCAGCGGAATCACTTTTCATCGATTTTGGAATAACTGTGTTAATATGAGTTTTTTCGAAAAAACTTCCTTATATTCAATTTTTCAGAGCGGCTGTTGGAAAAACATTTCACATTTGAAGAATGCATTAAAAATTTCTTTCAAAATTCAAAATTTTCTCGTGACAAAGAAATTTTATCAGAATTCCTTACAATAAATTGAACGGTTAAACTCAGAAATATCCTTCTGTTTGAATGCACAGAAATACTCAGAAATATCCTTTTTTTTCAGGGATGAGTTAGGCCAAGTCTTCCACTTCACTATTCCAAATGGCAACACATAAAGCTCCTGAACACAACTTTACTATTGTTTCTAGCTTGGACAAAAACACTCGCTCGATTCTCGAGAAAGTTGATGAAGATGAAGCATTTTGGGTTGCTGATTTGAATTGTCCACGTGAAAGTCTTTCCCTTTGGGAGGAAAATCTGCCTGATGTAAAACCATTTTATGCAATGAAATGTTGTGATGAACCAAACTTACTCAAATTCTTGGCTCGCCGTGGCGCTGGTTTTGATTGCGCATCAAAAGTCGAAATTCAAACAATCCTCAAGTTGGGTGTTGATCCAAGCAATATTCTTTTTTCACATCCACTCAAATCATATTCAGCAATCCGCTATGCGAAAGATCAAGGTGTCAAACGCATGGTTTATGACACTAAGGAAGAACTTGAGAAGATCCTCAAGATTTATCCTGACGCTGAAGTTTATCTTCGCGTTAAACCAAAATTCACAAATGCCAAGATTCAATTGAGTGACAAATTTGGTGCATCAACTGAAGAAATTGATCCACTTCTTAAGATTACCAAAGAGTATGGAGCCAAGTTCATTGGCTTCTCCTTCCATGTTGGCTCATTATGTGATGATGTCACCACATTTCAAGTTGCATTAAACTATGTATCTGACCTTAAGTCACAAGCAGAACGCTATGGACTTCACGTGCGCTTCATTGATATCGGTGGCGGCTTCCTCCCTCCGAATGCTCCATCAAATTATAAATTCGAAGAGATCGCAAAAGCCATCAACCGCGCCATCGAGGAAAACTTCGATGAAGCTGATATCGAATTTTGTGCCGAACCTGGTCGCTTTATTGCTAGTGAATATATGGATCTCCATCTTCCAATTATTTGCGCTAGACAATTTAATGATATTAATGATAAGTTAGTTCAATCTGTATACATCCCTGATGGAATGTATGGTGCTTTTAACTCACTTTCATATGATCATGCTGAGCCTCATTTCGATATGTACCGCAAAAATGGAAAAGGAGATGATTCATTCAAAATATCAACAACACTTTGGGGACAAACTTGCGATTCGGCAGACGTAATTTATGACTCCATGATGTGGCCCAAGATGGAGATTGGTGATTACTTATCAATAAGGAAATTCGGGGCTTATACGTACTCGCCAACATCGTTCTTCAACGGATTTAATCACCATAAAGTTTTTGTGGTTAACGAAGAATCTGATGGTGAGTACTAAAACTAAATAACTAAAATATTTCCATAGATATCTGATTTTTTTTTGATAATTTCTGAAATTATAAATTATGAAATAAATGTATCTTCGAAATATACATGAATGTTTACGAAAAAGTGATACATATCTTGATTTTTTGATATGCTTTCTCTGCTATCTTACTTTGTAGTATGTTTTGAGTTGTAATTTAGAAAAAAAAATGCTTTTGTTTAAACGCATTTAACCGTTGAATATTTGTGTACTTTACAGTCAACATTACTTGCACGTTTATTTTTATTGAAAAATGGCTGAAGAAAGTTTGCTTGCTGCCCTACATAGAAGTCTCGACAGTTGTGATTGGAAGTCAACAATTTTTTTATCCGATCAAATCTTAGAAACAGATCAGAATAATTTTGAAGCAATTTTTGCAAAATGTTATGCATTCTTTTGCAATACAAAATATATCGAACTAGAAGAATACGCAAAATCTCTACCACAAA